>NC_088854.1:41505380-42105380 GCF_963853765.1 Magallana gigas
ACAAACTATTTGGACAATATACAATAATACATGTAGATCCTGTATATATAAAATCCATTTTCCCCCCTGGATAATCTTATGTTTATAATCATTAGTCCCTTTTCTAACAGGATGATTTTATAGTCATATCACATGTTGAGTATTGCAGTTCTCAAAAAGATCCTTATCAATTGTTTATATATGAGATATAAACCTACATCAAACTCTGAACCTTCTTGTGAGGCCAAAGAATTGTCCTGGGGCCAAAGTCTTAACAATTATAAAACATAGGTAATCACAGATTACAAAGCTCACCAAGACGAGACATCACCCTTATGAGACTTCACCTTTAAGAGACCACCTTTATCATATTAAATGAAAATCATACTTTATGATCTTGGATATTCATAGATTCTGTTTTGACAGAATATAGTATATCATCTGTTAAAAATTGTATCATAATCATATGTTCATTTGTTAATGAATACAATAATATAACATTAAATATTGCATCCTATCATATTTACAACATATATCATATAATACAATAAAATACCATACTAAACAAAGATGAGATATGATATTGTAACGTATAATATGACATTGTATTGTGCTATACGTTATTGTATTTGATCAAATAATACAATATCATTATATATAAAACAATATAGTATTATATTACAATATCATATTACATAAAACATCATAACATTGAAACATATGATATTATATTGTATAATATAATATGATATTGTATGATACTGTATCATTTTTAATACATAATATGATATTGTATCATATGATACAATATAATTTGATACAACATTGTATCATATCAAATGATACAATATTATGTGATAAAGTAAAATATTATATAATACAATAATATATTATACATATTGTATCATATGATACAATATTATGTTTTACAATATCATACAATACAATTTCATGTGATGTGATAACATATCATATCATAAACCAATATCATATTATACAATATCGTATGATACAATATTATATAATATTACAGCATCAGTATTGATACAATTTCATGTGATATAATTCTATATTACAGAAACTTATATCATACTATACAATATCGTACAATATTATAGAATAAACAATATTGTATCATAGGATACAATATTATATTTTGCAATATCTTATCTAATAGTATCATGTGATAAAATAATAAATTAATAATACAATATAATATTATACAATATTGTATCATAATATACAATACTATACATAATGATATCATGATACAATATCATAACATAAAATATAAAAAAAATTGATACAATATCATATTGTATCATATAACTTTTTATAATATTACATGATATTATATTGTGTCATATTAAACAATATTGTTTCATACCAAACAAAACTATATCATAGGAATCATGTTATATCATTTATCAACAAACACATCTATCTATCGAGCAGGTTTGAGTGAGGTAGGAGATTTCTTTAGCATCCTTGATAATGGAGATCAGGCTCTGCATCTGAAGCAACCTCTGCGTTTCATTTATAATATAGTTAAATCAACTATGCAAGCTATCATCTATAAAACATGTGACCTGTTCCAAAAAAACTAAACCTCATCCAGCATCCGAAACCTATGGCTCAGATTCAGCACTCAAGCCTGTGAGGTGCATCAGTATACATAAGACGCATCTTTATGCAAGTTTGGTGAAGTTCAGACCAGTAATAACCAGAGGGCACTAGCAATTAAAACCTTAACCTGCTCCAGCATCCGCAACCTATGGCTCAGATTCAACATCCATGCCTGTCAGGTGCATCTGTATCATAAGACACACCATCCATTCAAGTTTGGTGAAGTTAGGACCTGTAATAACTAAGATATATTTTTTAGCATCCTTGATAATGGAGATCAAGCTCTGCATCTGAAGCTTCCTCTGTGATTCATTCATACAACAGTTTAATCAACTATGCAAGTTTGAAATAGTACTATTATCTATTAAACATGTGACCTGTTCCAAAATACTTAACCATATCCAGCATCTGAAACCTATGGCTCAGACTCAGCATTCAAACCTGTCAGGTGCATCAGTATCATAAGACGCACCATCCATGGAAGTCTGGTGAAGTTAGGACAAGTAATAACTAAGATATAATCATCAGAGGGCACCCGTTTCAAAAACTTTAACCAGCTATAAAAACCTTAACCTCCTCCAGCATCCGAAACCTATGGCTCAGATTCAGCACTCAAGCCTGTCTGGTGCATCAGTATCATAAGATGCACCCTCCATGGAAGTCTGGTGAAGTTAGGGCAAGTAGTAACTAAGATATAATCATCAGAGGGCACCTGCAACAAAAACTTTAACCAGCTCTAAACACCTTAACCTCCTCCAGCATCCGAAACCTATAGCTCAGATTCAGCACTCAAGCCTGTCTGATGCATCAGTATCATAAGACACACAATCCATGCAAGTTTGGTGAAGTACGGACCTGCAGTAACTTAGATATTGCTATCAAATGGCACCTGCAACAAAAACTTTAACCTGGTCCAACAACCTTAACCTCCTCCAGCATCTGAAACTTAGGACTCAGATTCAGCATCCAAGTCTTTCAAGTCCATAAGTAGGTCCAGATGCATCATCCATGCAAGTTTGGTGAAGATAGGACAAGTAATAGCTTAGATACAGGACCTGCAACAAAAACTTTAACCAGGACCGGACGCCAACACCGAGGGTATAGCATAAGCTCCCCCTGACTTCGTCTCGGTGAGCTAAAAATCATCTGGCTGATTAGTTTCTGAGAAGAAGATTTTTTAAATTACTCTATATATTTCAAGGTTAAACTTTAACATCCCTCCATTGTGGCCCCACCCTATCCCCGGGAGTCATGATTTTCACAACTTTGAATCTACACTACCTGGGGATATTTCCACACAAGTTTCAGCTTTCCTGGCTGATTAGTTTCTGAGAAGAGGATTTTTAAAGATTTACTCTATATATTTCTATGTAAAACTTCGACCCCCCATTGTGGCCCCACCCTACCCCCGGGGGCCATGATTTTCAAAACTTTGAATCTACATTACCTGAGGATGCTTCCACACAAGTTTCAGCTTTCCTGGCTTAATGGTTTTTGAAAAGAAGATTTTTGAAAATATCTCAAATTTTTTCATTAATTTCTAATTATCTCCCCTTGAAAAAGGGTGTGGTCCTTAGTTTTCACAACTTTGAACCCCTTTTGCCTAAGGATGATTTGTGCTAAATTTGGTTGAAATTGGCCCAGTAGTTCTTGAGAAGATGTTGAAAATGTGAAAAGTTTATGGACAGACAGATGGATGGACAGACGACAGACAAAATGTGATCAGAAAAGCTCACTTGAGCTTTCAGCTCAGGTGAGCTGAAAACCCCAAAACAGTATCACCAGAGAGGCATTAGACAGAAAACCCCAAGGTCACAGAAAACAAGGGTGACCACTGCACAGCTGGAGAAAAACAAGAATGAATGAAAGATCTGGAAAGTATTGGAAAGACCTGAAATGGAGCAAAAAGAATGACCGAAAACAAAGTAATATGGAGAACGACTGTATCAGCCATATGTTCCACAAGGAAGAGAACTACCGGTAGGTAGTGGAAACTCCTCCCCTCCCCCATCCAACCCAACTTAGGATTTCAGCATTTAGGAATGAACAGATTTCATTCTTTTTTCATTGCTTCCCCTGACCTGATTTAGAATTAAAGGGCTTAAAAGTTTGGAGTAATTTGTACTCCCTTTATTAAAACAATTTCATTCTTTAGTTGCCAAAAACTTTTTACATTAAAACTATGTGTACTTACCAAGTTTTTGGAAAAAATGATCATAAGCAAGTTTTTGGTCATCTGCTGGAATGAACTGGAATACATTTTGGACAAAATTCAAATCCTGATGAGGAACATCTTCCCAACCTGAAAAAGCAAACTTGCACTTACGGTACTAAAAAGCATGGTAAAGCATGGTAAAAGGTAAATAGCAGGATATCCACTTTTTTTTTCCTTAAAAATTTTTAAGCACAACTTTAAATTTACATGATTTTTAATAAAAATTACATTACAATAGTTTATGCTAAATAACATCAACTATCAAATAAATGTTTAAGATCAAGATTAAGTAAATGAAAGGAGCATACAAATATCTGAAATTTAACTTCCAATGATGGTTCATAACAATTCACAGCTATTTCTATAAGACATAACAGGGCTTTAATTGTAAAATAAACATGGTAAAAAGTTGTATTTTACATTTTTGGGTTTTCAAATCATATATGTAAAGAAATTGATTAACAAAACAAGTTGCTGATTGAATTAACTAATTACGGTAACCAGTAACTATTTTGTAAATCATTTGTCCGATTAAAATTTGTTCACTAATACTTAGGTATTTTAATTTCTTCCATTACAAATGACATGTATCTTTAAATATATGACTGGATGTACCAAAAAACATGTTTATAGACACTCACATTGTGTTGTAATTTTTTTCTTGCTAAATCACTGGTAATGGTCTTTGTAAATATATGAATACACTAAACTTCTAGACAATGTATACTACATAAAAACATCATTAACATTTATTAATATGAGAATCATAATTCAATTATTTTCTTAGTTACAAGCCTTTACACAAGCCGGTTAAATCTTGAAAAACTTTTTAAAAAATAATTGAAACTAACCTTGGAGACTTTCTGCAATGGGTTGACCTAAAAATGGAGTGGGGAGTGTTCCTCCAGTGTTATTCCTCAATGTGGGGAAGGGATGAAGAAAATTATACATGTACTGCATAAAACAATATACATGGTTTGCATTCACCGGGGGACTCCCTGAAATTAAATATCATTCATCAATATTATACTTAACCATATTGTTATATTAAAAGGTTATAATGTTTGTGCAATAAAGTACTGTATATATTTTCATTAATATACAGTTATTGACTGGGTATGACTCATATCCAGTTAATTTTTGTATATTAATGAAAGTATGAGGGCAAAATATGATTTTTTTGGACTTGAAGGTGAAATTGTTGCCCAGTGCGCGAAGCCTGAGGACAACATTGTCTGACCTTCAGGTCCAACAATTCATACTGTTGTCCAAGTCCCAGTCGAGAACTGTTTTGTTATACCCTTCACTTAAACTATTTGCATTAAAAGCCTGTGAAGCCATCTTTTGTATATCAACTGACAACTCTTTCTGCATCTAACTTCAGCTATTTTTCGTCTGCCAAGTTTGGACAAGAATTAATTAGCTGTGATGTAGCAGTCAAATAATTTCCATGTTATACCAGTAGACCGGTCAACATTGAAATTGTCAGACGAATTGTAATATAATTTGTTTTTGTTGAACTTTTTGTTAGTAAATGTCTATATACATGTAAATAAGAATATTTATAAGAATAAAACATAGCAATATATTTTTCAAAAATAGATTCTGAATTTCTCATCAATTTACAATTGTGATATATATGTCAAACCATATCATAGCTTGTTAATATACATCAGTAGAAATTGTAACTTCTAATGATAAATTCAACTACATGTACCTGTTATGAACAATATAAGGCTGCTAATGCTGTTGATAATTTCCTCATCTCTTTTATTATTAAGAGGCTGCTGAGGCACACCGGAATCTGTATAAAAATATAAGCAGAAAATTAAAAAGTACACAGGTGGAGGATCTATAAACACAAAGGATTAGGTTCCAAATAATGACAATATATATTTATCGTGGGTAGGAGTTGACTATAGTGAAGTAAATTGTAAAATAACAGTAATCAAATGTTTAGAGGACCACAGAGTTTTGGGTACGATCAGTCCGTTTGGGTACGAGTGAGTTTGGGTATGAATTCACTTGATTCCTTGATCACTTCTCTTTAGGAGTATAGGTCTGTATAAAGGCATGTTAATTTGTCTCAGTAACAAAAAATGTTTGCTTCTGAGTAAATATTGGTCTTTATCAAGAATTCTTTCATTTTTATCACCAAAAATGTAAATTGTATTCATGTCAGTTGCTAAAAATATTGATGCAAAAACAGGGCACTTGTCAATGTTTTTTTTATATACAGAGCAATATCAATTATTTTGACATATTTTGGTTGGTTTATACTAGTATGATTAATATTGAACTTAACTAGTGCTCTTAAGTCTTTTCACATATTTTTTTTTTAAATGAACATACGTAGCCTCTATCTACAACAACATCACCCTGGTTAAAGATTATACCTGTCTATATCTAAAGAGAAAATGCTTGACAGAGAGCGGGTACAGGGGTAACTCTCTTCAGTCACTCGGCTCTCGCTATATAAAGTAAAAACATGTCAAATCCCTCATGCAATCTCTAACTTAATTAATAAACGGAATATGAAAACTGAATAATCATAACTTACGAACTGCTGCTGCCATTATTTCATTTATAACGACTTGATTTTGCAGAGAAAATACTTTGCTACGGATTCTATTTTTAGAAGCAAAGCAACCGGAAGTCATGACGAAAACAAAAACCAAATACTGTACAATTCAACAATCCCGGATTTCGTAGCTTTCTGTTTGCTTTTTTTTTTATTATTAGAAATAGTTAAAATATCATAAATTGTGAAAATCACTGTAACTTCTTACCAAAGAAAAAAAGAACAACTCAGTTTTACAATTTCAATGGCGTAACGTACGTTAGATTGATATTTTTCATTGAAAATCCAGACCGTCAACTTTTTGCGACTGTGTCGATGTAAAGAAGATTCCTAACAGTGAGTAAACTTTTCATGATGTTGGAAATAATTAATTCTTGTTTCTGCCTGCACTATCATGCTCAGTAATTATAGTAGTAGGGGGAAATAATAAACGTCAATGCAAATATAATTCATGAACTTGCAATATCGTCTACTCTTTCATCGCCCATACACAGAATTTTGAGATACATGTAACTCATTGTGATGAGAACTATACCTCAGTACAATACATCAATATCTTGTTATAACGAAAAGATTTTGACCGGGTTATCTGGTTATTGAAATTGTGGAAATGGCGGGCGAACGGGCGGCTGCCACAAGTGTCCCCCTATTTCATGTACTGATTGTATGGATACATTTAACTCAAATTCCTACAGTTTTCAAGATAGGAAGTTGTTGATTTGCAGATAAATTATTAATAAATTAGAGATGTGAATATTACTTGGAATTTTTTTTTAATTTATCAATAACGATATTTGATTTATCAAAAAAATATCCCAGTCTGTTGAGCTAAGTTATTTTTTTGGCAAAATATTGCATATAGTGCACCTCATTTCTCTGGAAAGCTGGTGTTTATCAATTCAGGGTTGACAAATGGATTTTGGATACTGATCACACAAAAGAGAACCTTATTTGCTGTACGGCACATTGACAGCTTTTCTCATGGTTTTTTTTTTTTAAATATTCCCCTTCTTTCACTTTAAGTTTATTTGAGTATAATTTTTCAATTTTTTTTTGTTATTTTCTGTTTACTTTCACCTATAACAAGAAATGATATGGAAAACCTTAAATTTATAAGAGGGTCATTATTCTAGGGGTTCCCTTTCCCTCACGTAAGATGAGCTCATTTTTATGAAAATGACACTTATTCTTCAGGCAAAAGGGTCAGTTTTATACGCAGAATTTATATTTAAAGGACAGTAAACGATCCCGAGGGTCTGTATCGGGGAGGAGGATGGAGTCCTATCATCTACCAGCTGCGACCTGAACCGGAAGTAATTAAGACTATATTAGACGCATAAAACACTCGGATTAATGACCACATAAAGTACTTATAACAACTGCTAAATCACCTTCGGTGTATATTTGTTATAATATTCACAAAAACCGTGATCTTACAATGTATTTTCTTTCATCCCCAAAACCGAAGTTGGATGCAACACCTACTTGTTTTGGCGGACCCTCCCAACCCCGCGATTGGGGCTGTATACGATAAATAAGGTCCAATAATGAATAACAGACTCTTTCATAAATAGAGAAGTTATAGCTCTCTAATACATCAATACATACAGAGGGTGGGGCACGTTCTTTCATCAGGGGACAAGTAGTAGAATTATTAAGATTCATGTTATGCCTATTTACTTTTTTTTTTATACATAAATTCTGTATTCCATATTTTTAATATTCTCAAATACACATGTTTACATTTTCCAATTTGCTTGTCTGTGATAACACAACGAATCGATTTTGCACCGAATATAGTTTAATTCATTTCATCAATGTCTATTTTAATATTTAATCGTAAAATTGCTGAAAATTATATAAACCTGGACCTGCCCCGACCGTATTTGATCACTTTCTATTTCTCAAAGAATGATCCCGTAGTCCTTAAATGTTAAATGTTGACACTTTTATCAATGCATTAAAAATATTTGTAGATGTATGTGGACCAAAGTCAAGCTACTCAGCAATAAGCTACTCAGCAATAACAAAGTTTGTTTACATTTATCGACTATATAGACGGAATTTTCCGATCCCGATTAAAAAAAAAATTCTAAACTGAGCGCCTAGCTTAGCGCCCAAACTAGGACTTGTGACACCCAGGCGACACCGGATTCTTGGGGGCACGGGTGTCCCCCCGGGATCCCCGGTCCCAAAACGGGCAATATTAACACCGATTTCTGGCGCCAGGGCGCTGAGTAGACCCTATCATACGGCTAAATAGGGAGTCTAAACTGAGCGCCTAGCGCCCAAACTAGGACTTGTGACACCCAGGCGACACCGGATTCTTGGGGGCACGGGTGTCCCCCCGGGATCCCCGGTCCCAAAACGGGCAATATTAACACCGATTTCTGGCACCAGGGCGCTTATTGCTGAGTAGCTTGACTTTAGTATGTATGTGGTAGATCGGGACTTTGTTTCTATTTATTATTATTAGTATTCCGATCCCGATGCGATTTATTCTATTATTTTGGTAACGCCCACTTTATACGATAGCCAATAACTTTAATGACATTTGTCTATTGTTCTGTCCCATATATAAAGCCATGTAAGTCTTTATTTGACGAAGGAGACGGCTGGTTTCGCTAGCTACTTTTCTCCTGAAGCAGAGAGGGGGAAGGAGACGGCTGGTTTCGCTAGCTACTTTTCTCCTGAGTCCCGACCCGTCTCGTCTGTCTATTTAAGGTCCCTGTTAAAGTTAGGTTTTAGGGTTGGGGGATTTTAAGTATTTGCTATTGCCTTGTGTTCTTATTTTGTTATAATAAATTTATAAAGGGTTGTTAATCTTGGTTTTCATTTACTTTGGGTTTGGTTTATTATATCTGGTTTATCTATAGTGAGAGTAAAGTCGTTTTCATACCTTATTTATAATTTAGTAAAGTTTAATTCTTAATGTAGAGGTCAAATTCAGTCACAAAACAAAAAATAAACACAACGCGAAGTACTGATAAAAACCTATACGGCACTGACCTGCTACATGTATAATAACATGGTTTTTTTCTATTAAGAACATTTCTGTTGGATAATATTAATATTTAATTAAATCGTTTAAATGTTTCATTTTTTGACGAATTAATCAATGGATAAAAAACTGTTTCTTTATGGAAATAAATTATTCCTCATTTAAAAAATAGAATGTTTAGTTGATTATTATACATATTTATATGCTTTATTCATTAGCTGCAAATTCTAAAGGCCCTGTCACACCAAGCTGCGTCCCCACGGCGTGTTCACGGCGTTGTAAAATTCATGGAATCGCCGTAGGATCGCAAGGAAAATTAAGAAAAAAATATACCGTTTTATTTAAAAATTTTCAAGTGCATGGAGTCGACACGGCGTCCTTACGGCGACCGAGGCGTTCTTACGGAGCTCCCACGGCGTGTAACCGCGTTTCCACGGAGCTCTACTTGGCGATTATTTGCGCTCTCGCTGAGTCTCCGCCGCGCGCTCATGGCGTGCTAGGAGATTTTACCGCGTGTCCATGGCGTGCTCTGCGCGCTGACTGCGTCCACAAGACGTTCTCTTCTTCTTGGTACGTTAATATTAATTTGTACAATTGTATGGGAAACAAACAAGAATTTACAACTAGTAAACAAATGATTAAAAAATTGTTTTGATTTTATGAGAAGGTACATTGTAATAATGAAACATAGTTACTTCTTAACAATTTGTGAAGGACTAGGATAAAACTTTTAGTAGTCAGGTCTACAAAAAAATCCGTTATTAGTTGTTAGAAAACATAGAAAAGATTTGAAAACATCAGAACCAAATGGCATGAATTCCATCTACGTCCATTGATAGGTCTTGGAATATTAGCAAATTCTACTTTTTACATAGTCATCTACATCCAGTTTGATAATTATTAGATCGCTTGCTATTGTACAACAGCCATTTTTCGAGTTTTCGTGGTCTTGATGACAACGCAGTAGAAACGCCGTGGGAGCGCGGTATAAACGCAGAAGAAACGTCACGAGAGCGCGATGAACGCAGCAACAGCTCTTTGGGGTCGCTGTGTGAACGCAGCCAAATGGAAAGCAACTTGTTCAAACGCTGTGGATGCGCAGTGAGAGCGCGATAGATCTAGAGACGCAGTGGGATCCCAAAGGACTCCGTGAGGTCTCCGTGGAAGCGCAATTGACTTATCACTGCGTCTACACTGCGATTAGCTGCGTTCCTTGAGCGCGCCGACGGAGCTCTCATGGCGCTGTTAGAGATCTTACGGCGCTGCCATGGCGACCTCACTGCGCTTCTACGGCGTGTTTATCAGAACGCTGAGCCACGGCGTGTACTTTGTGCATGTTCAAAGTGCGCGCCGTCGGATGGCGTTCTTCAATGTTCAAGGCGATCCCACCGCGATGGACGAAGATGCCGTTGCGTTCTTACGGCGCTCTAGGAGACTTTACTGCGTTTACCTTGGCGTTTTACATTATTTAAGGACGCAGCGGGATCACCGTGAGGACGCAGCTCCGGTGTGACAGGGGTTTAAGCTTTAGAATACAGATGTATTCTGCCACATAAACACCGTTTTTCACATTAGCATTTTTAAAAATCGCTACATTCCAAAGTTCTATGAATTTAAAAAAAAATCAACCAAAAACTACAAAAAGTTTGAAGCACCAAGATATATATTACATCATTAATTTGCAACTAGCTGCACAGAAAAATTTCTTTACTAAATCTTAATGAAGCAGATTTTGAGACATTAAGAAAAACCTCATTTAGATGCTTTAAAATTTATTCATCAGACAATGCCATCATAAATTCAAGAAATCTAAAATATTTGAATTTTGACACAATTCCTGATAAAATCTGTACATATAACTTAATTTCTAGAGGATGTACATGATCAATTCTTGATAAAAGACAAATACAATGTACATGTAAAAGCCCTTGAGTCAAATAACCTGCAAAAATATCGCTCCTGCTTTGGTTTTTCTCTAAAGTTTCATTGACAGTTGCATTTTGTGATAATGATACAATGCAACATATATGTATGGATTTATTAACTGAACACATTTTATGTACCCACATCACTGTAAAAAAACTTCAAAATGAGACATAATTATCAAAAGAACACATCAAAATGGATAGTCATGGAATACTAGTATTCGGATACTTGTATATAAAATTCAAATCTTTGTAAACCTGTTTGAAAACATAAAAATATTTAGTAAGTGTTTTAAAAAATACATGTATACCCATGTACATATGATACTACATGTAAATTTATTTGTAGTACACTATTAAAATTAAACTTTTGAAATTTATTGCATGGGTCTATTTACATGATTATTAAAATTGATTGCAAAGACTTGCTTTCTTTAAACAACATACCGTAAGTATGATATTGAAATTTATTAAAGAAACAAACTACATTCATTTAAAAATCATTAGTAAAATATACTATACTGTATGTCAAAAAAGAATTTTGAGTATAGTAAGAGAGGCAATTGGAAAAGTGAGACTGAGATCAAAAGTGAGCTCGTCTGAGTTTTATGACCTCTGGGAAAAGGTCAGCTCTGAGTTTAAAAAAAAACATGAGTGCACTTATTTCTTTTCATACATTATCAATCAAAATTAACACTCTAAATTACAACTATCATGCTGCAAAGTTAAATCAATCAACTATATAATATGATCATCACACATATCCGAAGATATAAAATTACATAATAAAATAATTCACTAGACTAAGTGTTACAGTAAGCTAATATGTTAAAACTTCACTAAAAGTTGTAAAAGCACAAATTTCATTTAGATACAAAGTATCATTCTTAAAAAAAAATAGCACTAAATACAAATAGCACTAAAATACTGTATTTGGCTTTAAGATTAGCAATAACTAAATATTATGATAAAACTTGCACATCAAAACGCTTAAATATACTGACCAATAAATAACAAAAATATGCCATTTCTCAAAGATATTTCATTTTCTGGTAATGTCCCATAATTTTTTAACTTCAACATTTTCCAGTTATCTTCATACAATTAAGAACAATGAAATATCTAACAATTCTAAATTTTGGTAAATTATGTGACCAGCAAAGAAACATAAGTAGTTCTATAGTTGTGAGTATACAGTATACATATACATAACATACTATGTACAAATATTTCATATTTACAATTAACAAGTAGATCTGTTTACAACCCAACAGCACACACAGCATAGCACTGATGATAACAATTCACCGATTGTCAAAATATACATAGTGTTGGTTCATATATAAGTACATGTGTTTATCAAAGTAGGTATAAAAAATAGTTTGTGACATTTTGCAACATGTTTACATATGTTTCTGAGTGAATGAATGAATGAATGAATGAATAAATGAAACGTAAAGGTCTTTAGGTCAGGGATTCAAAGAGTGAATATAAGACAATGAGAACCGGTATGTACAATGATTTGCATAGAGTGTGTAGCTTTGTCTATTTACAAATGAATAAATTCCTAGTTTCTGTATTGTAGCATGCTATGATGTGGAAGGGAGATTGTTTCCTTTAGAGAGGAATTGTAAACATACCATTGCAAAGATAAGAGCTGCCAAGAAGAGAATAAAATATTGCTGCCTTTGGTTTTGTTGCTGAAGTCTGGTTTCAAGATCAGATATTGTGACTGACTGCTGCTCAGTCTTACTCTCCAGGTCTGAGTTCTTACTCTCCAGATCTGAGTTCTTACTCTCCAGATCTGTGTTCTTACTCTCCAGATCAGAGATTGTGACAGACTGCTGCTCTGTCTTACTCTCCAGATCTGAGTTCTTACTCTCCAGGTCTGAGTTCTTACTCTCCAGATCTGAGTTCTTACTCTCCAGATCTGTGTTCTTACTCTCCAGATCAGAGATTGTGACAGACTGCTGCTCTGTCTTACTCTCCAGATCTGAGTTCTTACTCTCCAGATCTGTGTTCTTACTCTCCAGATCTGAGTTCTTACTCTCCAGATCTGTGTTCTTACTCTCCAGATCAGAGTTCCTACTCTCTAGATCAGAGATTGTGGCTGACTGCTGCTCTGTCCTACTCTGCAGATTTGAGTTTTCACTTTCTAATTCAGCAACTTTTATCATGAGCTTGTCATACTGTTCTGCCAATATGATTTTGCTAATCTTAATTGCTTCTTTAAGCTCCACATTTTCTTTCTGAAGTTTTATCTTTTCTTCTTTTAACTCTAAAAAATACTTGCCCTGAGCTTCATTTTCCATCATAAATATTTCTCTATCTTCCTCTAATTCAGAGACCAATTTTAATTTTTCTGACAACTCTTTCAAAATGGCAGACTTATCCTTGCTCTCTCTGTGCAGTCTCTGTCCAAGGTCTTTGACCGAATCTGTCAGTCTGTCTATGTTATGCTCATGTGCTGTGATAGTATGTATGAGTGCCTGTTTGTCTGCCTGTAACTGTTGCTTATCTGTTCTTTCATCCTCCAGTTCAGCAAGATGTTGATCATGTTTCCTTTTCAGAGAATTTAATTCAAGCTGTAGATCTACTTTTTGATGTTGGACGTTGGTTATGATACTCTCCAGGTTTCTCTTCTGACTCTGCAAATTATCCACTTCTTTCTTGTTTTCATTGTTGCATTGTCCTAGCACCTGAATCATGGTGTCCTTCGAATTCAGCATTTGTTCATGCAGTTCAATAGTTTTCAGATGACGATCAAGTGTCTCTCTGAATTCTTCATTTTCTAGGAATAGCTGTCCTGCAATATTATGTAAAAGAAACAATAAATCAATGTTTTCTGGACCTTTTGTAATTTTGTAATGTGAGCTATCAAAATTGATGGAAATAAGAGTGCATTCTATTCAACTATATAAATGAGCTTAATTGAAATGTCTTAGAAATTTTTTCTGAATTACAAGTTATTACATGTTTTGTGTACACGTGGCTTAATTACCCCTTTTTGTTTTATTAGTATACTGCTGTTACCATATATATATTATATATATAACCATATACTGTATTAATATTGCATATGCTGTAAATTCCTTATTTAACACAAATACTTTATTCTGCGACTCTGCACTATATCTACCAAGCTGTTTTGCATCAAATCATAGGAATGTGAAATCATGAGCACCAATTACTTAATTATTACAATTAATTCATATAGCTCAAAACTGTCTAAATAATAAAAGCAAGATTTTAAAACCTCGGGGATTGCTTCTCACAATTTTAAGCAGAAATTAATTCCCCGGGTTTAAGGAATTTTCAGTTTATACCATAAATATATATATCCCAATACTCATGCACTTTATAAATTAAGCTCTCTTGTTCTGAAGATTTCAAAGCTTTTTCATGTAAACTTAATAGTACTGTAAACCACTTTGAACTTTAATTTCATTGTAAATATTTTCAAATAATTTAGGACTTAATCAAATACAAGCACATACCGGTATCTACCAGGTATTTATTCTAAAATTGAATGCATTTGTAATTCCATCTTCAATCAAACACAGGTCATTTTTCTAATACTATAGCTTCTATCAGAAGAACAATAAAGAGTTGGTTTACAGTGCTGTAAATTTGTGAAGATGGCTGTAAAGTACCTAATGTCTTGCGTGAAGAGTCAGTCAGGTGATTACCTTGAAATATCAAAAGAAACCGGGAGAATTCCAGCACTCTGGGGGCACGACCTAAAACAAAATCAAAAGATATCATTGTTGTTATAATGCTAGCTATCATTATCATCTAATTCAAAGGAGCTTGGTAAAATAATTAGTAACAATATTTTCCAACATTTTGACTGAGTATTATTAACTGACAAATTTGCCACATATTTAAAGTACATATTATCATGATGAGATTCTTCACATTGTCATCTCAATTGCATATTTATATTAAAAAAAATGTGAGCAAAAACTATCATGTTTCATCCTATGAAAGCCTATAATTATAGAGAACTGTGTAACTTTGGTGCAAATTTTATTACGGTAAGGTTTGCGGTTACAGGGAGATAACTCACACATTTTCATTGTGAAATAACACCAACTACCCTTTATTTCAATTATGACGTCAACATTTATATGACGTCATCATTGATTTCAGGTTTTTTTTTTTATTTCAAGGGGGCTTTGAAGTTTCAATGAAAAAATAACAGGACACAAGCATTTTATCAATTTCCACAAAAACGAGGTCCACATCATATGGTTTTGAATACTGTTTTAGAAGAATCAGAATACACATATTCCTGAAATCAGTGGACTTGGGAAGGTTTCAAATAAGATGTATTTGTTTACATAGTTAAATTAAGAGTTTTGTTACATTTTATTTTATTTTTAGATAGTTCATTTGAAATAAATAAAAATGAATCCTGATATAAATAGTGACATTATTTTCGAATATTTTAAGCATAAATAACCCCCAAAATACCGGTAGTCTAATATAAAATGTACATATTTTCATGAAATTGTTTAATTACATTTCATCAACATGAAAATTGGAAATCATGAACTTTGACCTTTTGTAGTTATAAAATGGGACAGGCAAAATCATTTGAATTTCATGAGAAAAAAGACTTTAGTATAGTGAACAAAATGGTATGTAACTTTTGTGCAACGCCTAAAAAATCCAAGCCGTAAACCTTATCTTAAATGCAACGCCCAAGGTTCTTAACTAATTAAAAATTGATACTTGCAAAAATTATTAACAAGGGACAATACTAGAGTAATACTGATGTTAGTACTTGCTCTCCCAAATTGACAGCTAAAAATAAGGTACATGTATTACCATTTCATTTCACAAAAAAATATAAAATATTATGGATATATGATTCAGAATGTGATGTAAGACTGCAATTGCATGAACATATGTAAAGGGGGTAAGGGGTGTTCTGACCACCCCCCCCCCCCCTCCACTCTTCCTTTCAGAAATTTGTAGAGAATAAACTACATGTATAAGTTACTCCCCCCCCCCCCCCCTTTAACCAAACTCCTACCCCAACACTTTGGATTTTATATTATGGGAATGGGCAAGTTTTCTTGCTCCTAAAACCTACCTAAGATTAAGATTATAGGGTACGGATAAGGAGTTGAGAGTAATTTGTTACCATTTTTTGAAATCATTTTATTGGTTGTTCTTTTATTTTTTTTTTTGGCTTGAAAAACGTTTTTGATATCTATATAAACCTATACTTACCAAGTTTTCTGAAAAATTGGTCATAAGCAAACTTTTGGTCATCTTCTGGGATGAAATGAAATACAGCTTCAACGTTGTCCCCAGGAGAAACATCTTCCCAACCTGAAAAAGTCAACTTGGCACTTTGAGTAATTAATTCATGCAATGGCCAGATATATCCTGTTTTGTTTTTTTCTTAAATTGAGAAAGTCTTATTACATGTACAACTTTAATTTTAAGAGATTTTTCATAAAGACTATAAGGTACAATACTTATTTTGCATGAAGATATGAATTTTTAAATACCGGTAAATGTTCAAGAGTAATATTTAACTGTTACTATAAATAAAAATTTTAAATGAAACAAACCAAGGAGACTTTCTGCAATGGGTTCACATGGAGACGGGGTGGGGAGTGTTCCTCCTGTGTTATTCCTCAATGTAGGGAAGGGATGAAGAAATCTTTCCATGTGCTTCTTAAGACGATACACGTGGTTTGCATTCACTGGGGGATTTCCTGAAATTAAATAGCGTTCATCATGCAATATTTTAAATTATACTGTAAATGTGTTATTATAAGCATGTACTTATTTGACAGAAAATGATTTGTTAACTATTTGGTGTAAAGATTTGAATATATAAGCATATTTCTGAATGTTCCTATTTTTATACATACATGTATATGTACCGGGTACATGTATTACATTTAGTGTTGTACTTGATTTAGCGGAAGTTGTTCTCTGCCAAAAACATTAAAAATAGTACTATACACAGCAGCCATATGCAATATTTGTTTACAGCGTATATATACTTTAACCATATTGCTATGTTATGTTTGTGCAATATAGTACTTAAAATATGGTACATGAATATCTATTATTAAAAGTGTATTCCTTAAAAATTATTAATTTCTCACAATTTGACAATTGTCTGCATGCAATTATCAATTACTGTAGAAATATTTGAAACTTATGATGACAACTGTATAACTATACCATAGCAAAGATGTAACTATACCTGTCCTGTTCCAAATATATCTGATAGCATCATCGGTAGTTTCCTCATCTCCTGTGTTATAAAAAGGCTGCTCAGCCACACCTGAATCTAAAAAAAAACATAAGAAAGGGATTTTAATACTGTATACAGGGAACTATTTGCCCCCATTTTATTTTCTCCCCTTTCGCCCTCGTTGTCAACGAGCGAATTTAAGACGGTGCAAAATACGATGTCTCAAACTATCTCTTTTAAAAACACATCTATGTCTGGGCGAATTCAAGAGGGGGCGAAACTGTTTGCAAGAGTAAAAGGGCAAATATTACATGTGGCGAAAATAACCCTGTATAGAGTATTATAAGCACAGGTTAAAGATGGTGAAAATCTAAAGACACCTGGATTAGCGGTAGGTGCCAGTATGGTTGTGGATGCTTTTAAGCAAAATCTTCTTGAGACAAAGATCCTTAACAAGTTAAAGGAAAACTGTCATTAAAGTATCAACTTTTAATTTTTCTTCGCTAAAATTTCTTTCACAATTATTGACAATAAAAAAATTATTATTTACAATTCTAAAATACTGATCTGATGCCAACATGGGTAATTAAATTTGAGCATCTATATATATAATAGCTTCTTTATTATTACAAATCATTATAATTTTTAAATGAAAAATTAAATATAATTGTACGTAAAAAAAAAAAAAAAAAGTCACCGTATCGAAGCAATTCAAAATGAAAAATTTCAAAGAAAAGGGGTATTAATCTTTGCCCCGTATTTTAACGATGAGATGTTCAAGAATATCTTGAGGGAGAGGTTATTTGTGAATAATACACCTTCATGACCAAATTACACTTAAATGACAGTTTTAAACTATGGTTTACAGAATGTATACTGTTTAGTTTACAGTCTGTTAACTTAAATTCATGCAGTTAACAACTGTAATGGGATGGAAAGAATAATGAAGAATCAGATAAGAGTTCAAACCAGGGCCCCTGAGTCACACATCAGTCAATCTACCAACTGAGCTATTTGGCGCCAGTATTCGAACTAGTCTGACTGTCACAATTTCCTTCTCCCTGAAATGATCTCCATCCTCGAAAAAACAAAGCAGTCTTTTTCCTTTGGCAGGAGCTAACCTGTCAGTTCCAGGGTGTGACATGTACAGCACCTAAACTAACGGGATACTAGAGAAATAATGACGGAGCAGATCAGGATTCTAACCTTGGCCCCCAGAATCTCTAGACAAGCGCTCTACCAGGTAAGCTATATGGCGCCGTAAGATTAATCAGTCAAAAATTAGTACAATTTTTTTGTGCCACGTCAATTTCAACATTTTACAAATGTTGACAACTGTAGCTCCTAAATATTTTCAGACCGATCGATCGAGAGCTATACAGACCTGCAGCTACTGCCAGAGGAAAGACACGGAATGGTGATCTTCACATAATGAGAGAAGAATGTGCATGATGATCAGACTGGTTAAAAAACACCAGATCACTCATTTATACTCTGTCCCAAGATATCCTTGATTCACATTTTGCTTAATAACTCAATATTTATAAATACCTCAGGGTTCAAATGATGTTCATTAAAACGTATGAAAAATTTCCAAGATTATACTCAGTTGAAACACCCCCGTTAACTTATCAGGTTTAAACACGCGGCTAAAAAATATAATGTCTACAAGGATTATGTATTGCAGCAAGCCCAGATGACAACGTTGAAAAATTGTGGGGGGGTATTCAGAGTGACTTCAGAATGGAGAAAAGATGTAAACATTCCCCATTATTAATCTCCGTAAGGAATCTATTTCTTTCCTGTGAATTTTTCCAAGTGAAAGATGATAATGTGTCAATGAAATTATCTAGATATTATACCTGACTATATAGATTCTGGGGGGGACTATGCAGGTTTGAATCCTGCTCTGGACCACCATTGTCTCTCATATCCCATTACACAGATTATAAATCTTTACCTCATTTTTGTGTGTGTTGCTTGCCATACTTTTGACATAATACTTAGTCTAGTTTACATTATATTTGCACATGTACACAAGTACATGTAAACATGCAGGTGAATACATGATAAAACCCAACCAGTGTACTTGATATATAATCTCTTTTAGAAATTGGACATGCATAGCCTTCATATACAACATCATCAACGGGCATTGTGGTAATTCTATGTACCGACACCTGTTCATATCTAAAGAGAAAATACTTGACATAAAGCGGGTAGCTTTTGGAGACTCTGGTTCTGTTCTTGGTATAATTATAACGTTAAAACATGTTGAATCCTCATGCAATCACGAATTAATAAATCGGTGTATTAAACGAACTGTAAATAATCATTACTTACGAACTGCTGTTGCCATTATATCATTTATTCCAGGTTTATTTTGCAGAAAAAACGATTTGCTTTTGATTCTATTTTTAGAAGCGGAGCAACCGGAAGTTTGCCTGTTTTCAGTGTAAGATAAAGGCAAAAACCAATTCAATACCATATTCCGTTTTTTGCAATCACAAAATATCCGTATTGCTGATTGCATTTAATTCATAATACATTCGTCTTTTTAAAAAGAAATAAAAAGAAATGTTTTAACAGGATGATCATGGAAATAATAGCATGCACAATATACACACAAGAGGGAAATAAATAATTGAAAGGAGACAGACTTAAACATGTATATAGCGTACAAATATATAGTATTGTCTCCATGCATAATATTCACATCTGTATCAATACACTCGTATATACATACATGTATATTTACATTCATTAAATTACCATTACCATTACAAGGATTTTCAAATGTAATTAACTTTGCAAATGTAATTAATTTAATTACAAATTACATTTGTGATAATTTATATAAAGAAGATGGGTGGATAAGGCGCGTAAAATGCCCATACACGGTCGGAAAAGCTACTGAAAAATTAAAATATCAATAAATCTGATATTTTTAAAAAAAATCCTTTAAAATAATATACATTCTACATATCATTGATATTGAACCTATAAACCTTTTCAATACTTGGAAAATGTTGACTCAAACAGGCCTATACGTTTCAAAACCTGCAAATACTGTCATTCTTTAGAACTTCAAGGCATTTTCTTTTATAGAGTGGGTCTGTGCTCCATATTTTTCTCATAGTCTAAATAAGGTCTATTGGAAAACAAACCGATTTCAATCAACAAAAACATGGAGAGATGACCCACTATACATTAAAAATATCTTTTGTATCCCAACAATTGAACGTTTTGAAAAAATAATGCAAGTCCGTAAATTCGTGGTAAAAGTCACAAATAATATTTAAACAGCCCACATTGTTGTGTCTGAAATGGCTCAGTGGCTAGAGTACCTGACATAAGCTAACCTTATATATCTAGTGTTTTTATGTAATGGGTTCGATACCGCAAAATTTCTGGCAATATTTTTTTCTTATCTTTTGTTAAATATATTAAAAACTGAATATAGTTAGAAATTGTGCTTTTGCAAACTTGTATTATAATATATTTGAATAGATTTATTTGGGGGAAAATAAATTAAAAAATGTATTTCACTACTAAACCGAATGGGCATTTGTGCCATCTTATTCCCCCATCTTCTTTGTATGTATTACATACAAACTTTATATAAATTATCACAATAAGAAACTGTTAGTTTGAAATAGAAATTAACCTAAATTATTTTTGTTTATCGATCTTGTAAACTGTTAAACTTCAAATCAAACAGTTCCTTTCTTTCGTGAATTTGCGACAATGAATAAAAAATGCTTTTTAACTTCGCCATGAGTTGATTAAGAGTACATTAATATTTTTTTACATGATAATTCTTTCGCTGATACGTACAACCTGTGGATTGACTTTCTGTATGAAGGTTTATAAAGTTAAATATATACTTTTACAGTCTGGAATTGGTTTTTAAAAATAAATAAGTAACAAGTTTGCTATATCTCAGTGTTTCATTTGAGTACAACCAAATTTCAATTCATCAAATTTTTTTTAGTCCAAGATTGTTTTAAAGAATCAACAAAGTCCTTTTTAGAATATGTCATTATGTTTTGAATATAAGAAATTTTTAAGGACAATTTCGTTCCACCTTCGTGGTGTCCGATGCTAAATTTTGGTAATTGGTAATTTTTATGTCACTGAGGTACATGTAAGTAATTTTAATATATGGTATAAGTAAGTAAACCAGGCTAATTGATAGTGTGTATAATAGGCCCAGTACTGCAATGATGTACTAGCACAAGTAAGCTGTTAACAGTCTGATTAAAATCAAACCTTCCACTAGTTCTTTTCTTATGGTCCATCAAAATAAAGGAGTCAGTTGAAGCTTTTATTTTAATAAATCCTGGACTGCGCGACCATCAAAATAAAGGAGCTAGTGGACGGTTTGTTGGTGTGTTCCGGCCAACATTTGGCTTAGTCGGTAGAACGTCCGGGTGCGGAGTTAAGTCTATTTTTTGTCAGTACTCCTAACCTGATACATATATTACAATCTACATTATCATACTCACTTTGAAGTAATGTAACCCATTAAATGCTTTTCCACATATTAATAAAACACCTTTCTCCCATGAAAATGCACCGCCTACACATGAAAAAGCACAAATTTCACATTAAAACATAAAAAATCATTTTCACAAATCGAAATATATCATATCAATAAAGAAAAATACTATTCTACTACAGTTATTGCCGAGATCAAAGAGATGCCGCGGACATTATTCTCCAATATACCACAAACGTCATCAGTAAATTATCAGATCAGAAATACCTATTTGTCTCGCACTGATCATGGAAGTACAACTTCAAACCGTAAAAAGTTTTAAAACCATGTCAATTTCACGTGTTAGTTCCAGTCAAAACAATGTGTATTGCCTCAAATCTTTATTTTTAAGAGATCAATGCGGCTGTTCCTAGGACCTCCCTAGCACATTTTCACTACATGTTTTTACATAAAATATATAACGTGTAGTAGTAATAATCGTATTAAATTGCCCTTAAAATATTAGGAATGTGATTCAAAGATATTTTATAAATAAGTGAAGAGTATTACCGTATAATCCTAAGAAAAAGTCTGTCGTCTGCATGTGATTCCTTTGATCGATACACATGTAAACATTACTAACAAAACGTTGGGGTTACACGGAACGGCCGTCAAAATGACCTAGATCGTCTCTCTATAGGAGAAACGATCTGTAGAAATACTTGGCTGTTAGTAGAATAGAAATAAAGTTCTTGTTTTTGTGAATGTTGCAGGATAACCTCCTCGGTCTCGAAATGTTGTTTGAAATATAAAAGCCTCGGCTAAAGCCTCGGCTTTTATATTTCAAAACAACATTTCTCGACCTCGGAGGTTATTCTGCAACATTCACGAAAACTCGTACTTTATTTCTTAATTATAACACAAGCCACATACATTATCACAATGTAGTAGAGTTGTCTCTCTTGTCACCTCACAGCAATGGAACATCCGAACTGTATTTTCATTCGTGGTAGCTGTCTTCTTTTTTGGAGCAGGCACGTAGGTAGCATCGTTTTTGAAAGTGGGGGAGACCAGGCCTGGGGGCCATAAAAGTTAGACGAGCTCACTTTCGATCTCAGTCTCACTTTTCCACTATATCTTCCTTTGATAAAAGTGAGACTTAGATCAAGAGTGAGCTCGTCTAACTTTTATGGCCCCCAGGCCAGACTTATCCAAATCTTGACAAGCATGAAGAAAAAATTTTGCTGCGAGAGAAAGTGTGTGTGTGTGGGGGGGGGGGGGGGGGGTGACCCCGCTGATGTGCAACGTGCCTGTAGAACACAGGAAATGATAATATAGAGTACTAGTAGAAGTTTATGTTTGCACTAAAACATAGAATATTTCGAATACTCGAAATTTGAGTCTGACATCATCATGATTATTTCGTGCAGTCCGCAATTTTTCTTACGTCGCTGTAGGTTTCGACCAATCTATAAACGGGGCGTGTAGATTTCAGTCCTGTCAGTTTCAGTCGCTGTAGGTTTCGACCAATTAATAAACGGGACGTGTAGATTTCAATCCTCTCAGTTTCTATAGTTGTATGATTTAACTATCAGTTTCCGAAGAAATGGAGTGAATTATACTTGGGCGTTGAAATAAAACATGCCAGAGGAACTGCTAAAAGCAACAAAACATAAATCGGGTTAGCGGCATCTTCCCAAGTCAAGGGTTTCTGATCCGATCCACTTCAGAAACCCTTGACTTGGGAAGATGTGTTACATGATAATTCATTTTGAAAAATTATTTGTAACTAGGATTTTTAAATATCATTTATATCAGGTATCTTTGTAAAAAAAAAAGTGCAGTGCACCTAATTTTTATGGTGGTGTAACGACGAAAAATGCCCCCGTATAATATTGACTGGGGGTCATTTTTCTACGTAGAAAAGTGACCCACACCGTTGTAGAATACTTGGATTACATCATAGGAATTATAGCCTATGGGTCATTATTCTCCGTAAGGGTCGTAGAAAAATGGCCTTGTAGAATATCGACTATCTATTATTATCATTATTGTATTTAAAGTGGATATAGGGGTGGTGCTGGTGCTGGGCGGGGGTTCGATACTAGATTGTTCGAATAACCAGCTTGAGTACGCTTTCCCGATCACCTGTTATTGCCTATCATC
This sequence comes from Magallana gigas, assembly GCF_963853765.1. Taxonomy (NCBI): domain Eukaryota; kingdom Metazoa; phylum Mollusca; class Bivalvia; order Ostreida; family Ostreidae; genus Magallana; species Magallana gigas. The sequence goes on from NC_088854.1 coordinate 41,529,580, forward strand.
ATTATCTTAGTTTGTCATTTAAAATTTTTCAAATTAAAAAATGAAAGATATAGTCATGTTTTGTTAATTAAAATACATTAAATAAAAAATGTTCCCCTCACATTACATTAAATCTTGGCAACAGAAGAAAAAGACTTATAATAAGATAATAACTGATAATAATTGAATTTTAAATAGATAGTTAAAATAGGCGCGAAACTAGGAAAAAAAATTAAAAGGTTGGGGGAGCATGGGACGGGGGGGGGGGGGGGGGGGGATGACGTATGTTTACATTGTCAATCCATAACTGAAAAGGTATAATATCATTCTAAATGAATATAAACACGTCTTTATTGTATGCAGAAAAAAACAGAAAGAAAAAAATTATCTATCACAGTCTATATCGCCATGGGAGATTTTTTTCACCAAGTATCTGAAATGGGCACATCTTATCACACGCGTGAATCCAAAAAAATTTATCCGGGGTAGGGGAAGGGTGATCCGAAGGATAATTATATTTGCCAAGGGGGGAGGGGCATATATTTATTATGCAAAATAGTATTTAAAAGTATTAAAAACTATTATAAGTAGTATAATTATGATTTTCATAGGGTACGTTTTCTCCAGGAGAAAACGTACCCGGGTACGTTTTCTCCTGGAGAAAACGTACCCTAGAGATTGTGTACATTTTCTCCTGGGTACGTTTTCTCCTGGGTACGTTTTCTCCTGATACCGGAGGGGGGTCTACATGTAGGCCTATTATCGTTCAATTTGATAAGTGAATTTAAAAAAAAAGTTTGAATTCCCACACTTCTTAAATCCGGGATTGCATGCATCATGAAATACTGATTTGACACCCCTCGAAAACCATTGTCAACCTCCGCTTCGCGTCGGTTGACAATGGCTTTCTCGGGGTGTCAATTTCAACAGTTACCCTCCCAAACAGGCACTATTTATATAATGTCATTTGTGAATCACTGCAACATTGCATCCTCCATTAACTTGATTCAGCGATGTGTTAATCATTATCTTTTAATTAGAGTAAAGTTTCTTGCACGTGTTGTTTGTATAGTTAGGAAACAATTTTTCTCCTATGGGGGGAACTTTGATATCAGAATTTGAACAAAGCAAACCAGTTTGCGACCTTTCGTTCTGGTTGGAATATACTAATTGGTCTCTGCAATTATTTTTTTCTCAAACAAGTATTTATTGTAGATATAGTCCGATCCTGAGAGCAGTTTGAGTTAAGTACATTGAGAAAAAAAAAAGCCCCATGGTAATACAATGGCAGTATTACATTCTTAAATTACTTTGTAATCTAAACGCAGACTTGATGATCAAAATCTATTAGAATCAATCACTCATATCTGTAGTCATAAACATGCTCAATAGAACTACCACTTTAAGACACCTAAAGCCATCTAGTGTGATGTTTCATGTGTATTGAACTTAAAACCAATAAAAAATAAAAAAATATGTAAAGAAAATATGAACATAAAATTGAGGCCAAAAGTTTTTGTGATTACCAATACAAATTTGAGACCAAAGGTCATGATTCACAAAAAATTGAATGTGTACCTGTAAGATAAGTCTCTCGGTGTGACGGTGTTTTTTTTCAGTTGCCAGGGGTTCAGCTAAATATAACAGATATTAATTTTTTTTTAAATCCGCTTTATTCGTCGAAGTTTCACATCTGACTCCTTGTTTTTTTTTCTTCTAAAAATATGCAATACATGTACATACTTAGGTCGTTATATATAGGTTTGTCTATGAAATCATTTTCTATAATTGTGGGGACTATTCAGCAGAACGAGCAGACGCTAGCTGTCGCGTCATTACCGTCTTTAGTTATGCAAAAAGGGAGGGCAAGCGAGCGTATCATCATGCATGTACTATTAGAGGGAGACACAACGCTAAAATAGCTTAGCGAAGAGGCACCATAAGGCAAGCTGACGAGTACTTTAAAGGGGCATATTCACGATTTTGGTCAAAAATTATTTATCCGATTTTAATGTTTACAATGCTTCAGTAATGCATTTCTAATAGTCAACCAAAATTTGAGTGTCATTCGTTGAGTTATAAGCGAGTTACAGAGCTTGAAATTATTCTTTGTAATGTAAACAAAGCGTTTGTTTACAATTTGAATGTTGAAGTGAAAATTCCAGTTCTAGACCAAAAATGAGTGTGTTAAACGTTAGAAAACTGTTTATCTATAATTAAATTGAATAAAAAGACAAATTAGTTTTAAAAAATATTTTAACTGGTGTATTGAACCCATGTAAACAAAAACAAGGCACGAGCCTTGTTTACATGACAAAGAATTGTGAGCTATGTATCTTTTTTATAACTCCATGAATGACTCTCTTTCATTTGATCATTAAAAATGCATTTTTTAAAGCATTATAAATAATAAAATCAGAAAATTAGAATTTGCTCAAAATCGTGACCATGCCCCTTTAAGTTTAAGTCAAACAAAAACGTCGCTTTGTTCAAACTTATATCTATATACTATATAGGTAACAGGGTGAAACGGGAGGTGCATCCATCTTTCATATGCTTTCGCTGCCCCCTTCCCCTTCGCCAAACATGAATGCTACGCGTATCACCACTGATTTCTGTGATTTTCATGTTGTTTTTAAGCTAATTGACTTACTAATGCCGGACTCTGACATCATACATGCAAGATGCAACATAATTATGACAACATGATTTATCTATATTGACATGCGAGATAATTATGCAGGCATGCAACATATAAATACCAGTGTTTATGTTGACGTGCAACTGATTTATGTCAAAATGCGAGTTAAATATGTTAACATGCAAGATATTTATGTTGACATGCGAGTTAATTATGTCGACATGCGACTTATTCATTTCAACGTGCGACTTATTTATGTCAACATGCTACTTAATTATGTTTACATGCACGATAATTACCAGGTATGTCATCATGCAAGCTATATCGCATGTTGTTGTAAATAAATTGCATGTGAACATATTTATCTCGCATGTTGACCATGTTGACATAAATATCTTGCATGTTAACAAAACTAATTCTCATGTTGATATAAATAAGTCGCATGTCAACCTAATTATTTCGCATGATGACATAAAGCTTTTGCATGTTAATATAGTTATCTCGCATGAAGACAAAAATATCTTGCATTTTAACATAATTAACTTGCATGTTGACATGATTAAGTCACATGTTTTCGTAATTATGTTGCATCTTGCATCTATGTTGTCACAAACGGGCGTAGATAAGTAATTTTACCCAAATAAAAATCAGGTTCTCTTAAAAGATTTGTAACTTGTATGTAGACATACTTATCTCGCATGTAGACATAATTATCTTGCATGTTGACATAATTATCTAGCATGTTGACAAAATTTATTTCGCATGAAGGGGTAGAAATAATGCACCGTAAATTTTATATCTTTTGGACGAGTTTTCAAACAAGAAAAAATAGTAGAAATGTAGGCTTCGTTGGAGAGAGGACTAATATAGACATAGCCTGATGTCCAATCCTATTATGTATTTATTTGCATAATAAGATATTTATTAAATTAAAATTAGAAATGTAAGCGCATTGTTACACTTATTACAGAATGAACATTTACTCAACCTATAAGGTTAGTTTCAATTTGTCTAATACTGCAATGAATAAGAAAAAAACGAAATGAGAGATACCGGAGTAGTTCATTTTCATCATGATCATTTACTTCAGGGATTTGCACATCATAACAGCCATTACTTCAAAACAACTGATAGTTATTTGTACAAAAATGTATCTGACAACCTTGAAACGCAAGCATGCGTATACTTAACAAAATTACATAAGGAAATTTGTATTGCATTATGTTTTAAAACTACTAGCATTGCGAAACTTTCACACAAAAGGTCATCGTTTTAGTATCCTTTAAATAGAAGCTTCAAAGGAATTTTACGTACTCTTCTTTTCAATTAAAACGGAATTATAGTGTATCTCTTTTCAAAACTTTCGGGGATCATATCCGGCTTAGAAATGAACCACGTGACTTTAGATCAATAGAGTGGGCGCTCAAGTGTCACGATATTGAATATAGAGTCCCTGACACTTTTAAGTCTTTGCGCGTGTCAATTCATCTATGGAGCTCGTGATCACATAATGGTCAGCATTAAGTTATATAATTCAACAAAATTGTGTATTGACGATGTTAAGACTCTAGTCAAGAGTTATATACTGCGCATCATAACGAATTTTTAAATTTGCTTTAAAGATTGTCTAAACATCTAATTAAAATTAATCTTGTATGTACAGTCGGCGGAAACGCAATATATATCAATATTTTTTTTTCAAAGCAATAAGGTTTCGAAGAAATTATCAATTTAAGTTATTTGGAAGATACCAAAGTTAAAAATCAAGAGTCGACACGTTTATTAAATGTGATAATATTCATATGTATCTCGCACATGTAATCAAATCTGTTCCTTTCCTTTCTTTTTCTTTTAAAGAAGTTTAGAAAATACTGTCAATGAAAAAAAAAAGTTAGTAAATCAGTTTCAACTCTTTTGTCAAAAAAGCTTCTCTTGTTTTGATTCAGTTCTTTGAGACAATGGTATAGATGTACCAGGCAGTGTAAACATGAGGTTCTTGATGGCCTTTTCATCACTTTTGTTTTGGGCATGCAACATTGCTTGTTCGTTTTCTCCTTTGAAACGGAGTCGGAAAAGTGTGGATTCGGATTGGTAGGCATAGAAATGAACTAATAATAACAACAATTATGTATTGAATATGCTAATAGCTTCACTAAGCTATATGTCCCTTAACACGTGAAGGTTTTTGAATTTTTCATATTGAAATAACATGCAAGTCTGTTTTTCCGGGTTTTCCATGCACCATCAGAGACATAAATAATAACATTTATGTCTCTGGCACCATGAAACAACTATACGGCTTGCAATGTTGCTAAAGGGCAGACTGATCGAAAAAATTCATACGATGGATCGAGGTCTTCGAAATCTTTGCAGAAAATTAGCTGAAAACCCATGGAATCTGTTAACTACAGGACGACATATATGTCTTGGGGTTGTTTTTGTTTTGTTTTGTTTTTTTTTTTGGGGGGGGGGATGTTTGTGTTTCGGTTTTTTGTTGCTTTGTCTCAAGTTTGGTCAGCTCGCCGCGACTCGTGATTTTGCAATCGTTTGAAAATTGTCAATATTTGCCGATTTACTTTGATTACACAAGTTGACCAAAGGATAAGCCGAATGCATATTTTTCCAAGGACTGATACTTTATATAACGGGTTTTCTAATTTGGACAGAGAATACACCGATGGAACATTGGAGAAAATATTTTTTTTAATAAAAGCAGAACAAGTGACAAGACTACGCAGGAAAGCTTTTATCAGTACCATTATGCTCTCTCAGTGGAAATGTGATATAAATGTGATAAAAAACCAGATCCCCTTTAAAGGAATAGAGGCTTAAAAATGAAAACTATACATGTAGTTATAAACTTTTGAATTAATTTTCGTGTTTAAAAACTTATAGAGAAAATGTAATCCTTTCTACGTTTTAAATTGTAAACTAAAGAAATATTAAACGCAATAAACGTTGAAGGCCTGCTGTATGAAGCACACACATCTGACGAACCCCAAACAGGGAAGGGGTTAAAAACAAGTTACCGTCCCATTTCTTGCTCCTTTGACCAATAAAGAAGTTTACCTTGATTTACTCCAACGGTTGCATTGAATATTTTTTTTACAAAGAAACGTTTCAACCATCGGACTAAGTACAAAGGATAACCCAAAAGTAATGTCACACTTTACTTCACTCTAATCATGGGCGCTGTGAGAGAGAGAGAGAGAGGGGGGGGGCACGATTCCAATGTTTTATTAAACGTTGTGCCTCGGTAATAAATAAAGCTGATATTCAGAAGACATAGGCTATGAAAGAAAGTTATTTTGTCATCCATAATACAAGTTAAAGGCTACGTTCAAGACTTCATGTAGAGCCCTCGATTTTGCTAAGTCAAAAATCCGATTTACTTCTCTATCAAACACGGTTTTGATTATAATTATGAAATGAAAGTAAAAATTAATAAAAATATATTCTAAAAAATGTGTATCGTAGCCATTTTTTGTAAAGGAATGAAATAAAGAACTTAAAAAAAATGCCAATAACCCAGAAATAATGCGTCGCCTGCGTACGGAACGCCAAAAATCCAGAAATAACGCGTCGCCTGAAAGTCAAGAATTCGGAAAAAAAACGCGTCGCCTGCGTGAGGCGACTATATCACCATCTCTAGATTCTACATGTATGTTATCTTACGGTAGTTCTATCCTCGGCACTAAATGAATCAATTCACTTAAAGCTTGGTTTGAAATGATGGATTTAAGTTCGAACAATTAATAAACAAAAAAGTATATATGTTTACATGGGATTTTTTTGCTATCACCTCTCAGCAATATGCGCCCACTTGCGCAATTTACAAGAATTAACAATTATGATGCTTGCAATACGTCTTATTTTCTAAATTAATTGGATATTCAGATACAGTATTCACATATGATTTAACCAGATTATATGAATAAAGTTGCATAAATGATTGAGAAAAGTGCGATTTGTGGACTTATGTGACACTACTGCGAGATCAACCCTCGTACCATATAAATGGGTTGGGATTGTTTGAGGGTGCAGAGTTTTGAAATGCATGTAATTTTGATTCCATACCGTGAACACTTGTAATTTGCATTCGTTTGCAATGTCTAAATTAAAAGATCATACTTTACATGAGAATGACTTAACAAAAAGTTTCGGTAAATGGTTTGTGGGTGAGAGCATACCACAAAAGTTATGGAAAAAGCATCCGTCAAAGTCAAAGAAACTAATAGTTTTACAGTGGACAAAAGCTTTTAAACTAAAAAGAAATTCATACATGATCATGTATATCACTTTTATTTTGATAAAAAAAAAACCCACTTTTGTTCAAACCGACCCCTGTTCAACATCAAATTAATTTTAAAAAGTTTAAATTGATAAAGTCAGAGATTTCGTAACCTAATAAAATTCAAGGTCAAAGATCGACTAAGGGTATAATAGATAAAAAAGTTTATTTAACTGAATAAACAGTCACTGGTACTTTACTTCAATTCTGTCCATTTTATTGTATTGAAAAAGTATATTGATTAAGATTTTAGACATTAAAATAAAACTTGAGACTATTAATAGAATATGTTTTGCAAAACTCTGTGTGGAAAATATCATCTGCAAAATTAATTGTCCGTGTTAACAAAATACACATGATCATGTGTAGCCAAATTGTACAATTTGTTGTCCTCTTAAAAATCGGGAAAAGAAAAAAACACCTGTAAAAATAATTGCCCGTTAACTAAATGCTCAAGTATATATTTGAGAGTGGCTAAAATGTACATGTTTGGTTGTTGTTTTTTTCAAATCATATACGGTTCTCATAGTTTGACTCGAAACTGTTATCCTACAAAAATAATGTTTTAGAAATTTATATGAAAATAAGTTCTTCATTTGAAATTAAAACTAAATCGTCCAAGGTATCAATTGGAATAACCTGGCCTCAAGTACCTTTATAATTTACTACGTTTAAAAACATCAGGTAGGTTTAAGCCCATGAGTTTACATACTTACTAATATACATGTAACACCGTGATGTTCTAAGATCAATAAATGCGTCAAGTTGAATTTTCCAATGTAAATGCTTTCTTTAAGATTTAATTGACAACTTGGACGAAAGAAAAAAATCCACTTTTGATCAATTAATACATGTACATGTACTAGCAGTTGAAATCTAAATTTCGTTGCAAAGTGTCATTTAAAGTTTTTTGTTCTAGTATGTGTACATTCATATAAATTTTTATAAATGCGTACATGAATTTTTTCTCCTTAAAAAATGAATACCCGATTCTAGCTCATATTCGTCTTCTTTCAACTATAAAGTGCAACTTTTGACTTCCTCTTTTTATATTAGGCTAGGATGACCTGATTTGAAATTTTGGACTTTGCTTTGCTTCATTTATGCAAAATACGTAAGTACATGTATATTCTTTATATAACATATTAACCTACATGTTACGTAAAGTTGTCCTCCATTATCTTCAACGCGAAAAGTAAAAACTGTTGGTATGAACAAATATACTGAAAGATCACCTGACCAGTATTGTCAATATTCAAATTTCAAAATGTCTTCCCGAAAGAACTCCAAGCGGATTGTTTGAAATACAAGGCATTATAATATATGTAAATGTTCTGTATATGCATTATATCTTTGATAAGCACTTGGTTCCATGGCATGTAAGACTCTTTGAATTATCCATATTTTGGTCGCTTTATTTGCAAAACGCGTTACTTTCTTTAGATAAATTGTATCAATATTTGGTTTATGTAAACCAAGACAAAATTTACATTACTAGTATGAGCTTGTAATTCGTGGGAATGTCAAATGAAGATTTTATGTTAGGTCAAAAAATAAAACCCCACAGTCCTTTGACAACGACCTTAATTTCCGTTGCAAATGTTAACTTCATTTAAGTATATATTAATTCGTCACGATGTTTATACGTACGTATTTTAAATTTGTTTATCTGTGGAATATTGATTTTTTTTCAGTTCAAAAATAATAATGTATCGAATAAAAAATAGTGAATCAAGTAATGAAATACATTGACGTATTTTAAAAAAAAAATTACAAAAAATTATCATTTCAAATTGTCAATCTTAAATGTATATTGTTCAGGGTCGGTGAAAATACATTTTTGTCCATTTGGCATTTTTGTATTTACACTAAGTTATTTGAATTTACAATACGGCTGTCGTGCGCAGCTTGACAGTGTACAGTTTCTAGTATATTTTTCATTAAACTAAGCATCTAGCAAAAAGATAGTATTTCTGCAATTTGCAAAGATATGTTTTTTGTTCGAAATTTTATGTCAATATGATATCAGCGGTTGGTACTTCAAACAATTAACCGATCACAGCAAGTTTACATGCAAGTTAGAACCATTTTAACAAGTCCTTGGACTTTCAGTAGGATGTAACTATCTATTTCTTGCGTCAAAACAAGTTAAAATGACGCTGATTTCAAGCGAAATATACACCGATTGCGTAGCCTTAGCTCAAAAGCCAGACAAATCTTGTTGATTTCAAAGAGCCACGACTGAGTGGCATACAATAAAATAGACAGGCCTACGCCACAATGCTTTTTTTATCACAACTACTCAAAGTCCAAGCTCCTGTTAAAATGGTTCTATATAATACACATGTAGGCATTCGTATTTAGCCGATCCATTTACTGGTCCGTAAACACAACGATGTACACCCTCGTGTAAAATACATTACAAACAATTTACAATAACATTATCAAGTCTATTCATTAAAAGTTTTGGGATGAGGAAGAGGGTGTTTCAAGTCACATTTCACTATAAAATAAAGCAAGATGTAAGAGTTTTTGGAGTCTGAAACAAATGTATTTCATTAGAGTCCCTTATTATCACACAAATGCATGTCCGTGGGTAAAATATGGCAAATTGCAGTATTTTGCTCAAAACTAAAAGTAATATAGAAGAGATATATTAAATGTCTACGGCGGTAGAGGTAAATTCCAACAGGGACAAACTTTATTTGAATAATGTCGACAGGTTGGGGTATGCTTTGATAACCTTTTTTTTTAAAGATAATAACTAATATCTCTCTCTCTCTCTCTCTCTCTCTCTCTCATTCCGCAATGCCATAATAATCGCTATCAAATACACCACGAAAAGTAAAAAGCTTATCTGTTGCATACCAAGGAGTATCTTTTCACACAAGAAATAGACTGGGGCTATCATTAAAATTTAGTTAACAATATCATCATAATCTTATAGAGATTAGTCTAAAACTTTGCATAAATGCCAGCTAATGTATTGTGATTGGAGCCTAGTACCAGTTTACGTAAAATTGAAAAAAATCAGATGAAATATGTGTTGTTGAGATCAGATCATGGGGAGATAATTTGAATATACAGATAATCCCCTAGTCATGTAGCAAAACACAGGTACTGTTTGAAACATGCGAGTCAGTGCGTCATCGTTAGGCTTCACCTCCCCCCAGTTTAAGAACCTCGGAACCCCAAATATAATGTACTTGTAAGCGGTTTAGGACTGACCAAGGAGGCATTGTGTTTATCCGGAGATGTTTGCTTTGTTAAGTGTCCACTAATAGAGCGACAAAAGGGTGTTTACGGGAGAGATTCTCGATATATTTTTAATTCTTAGAATAAACTTTAACAATTTTGAAACCCGTTTTTAAAAGCTGCTTTGAATCCGTTACGAATCAGGCCACGGTTTCGAAATGCGACGACGATGACCACAGAGGGTATATAAGGACCCCTCCCCCGCCTTGTAGCCACCACAGACCCTACAGTCAACATGAGAGCCTTTATTGCAGTTGTGTGCCTTATCGCAGCCGTGTCTGCCCGTTCCCTCCAGGTTTTTATTCAATTTTTTGAAATAATTTTATTTTTTAAATTTATTTTTTTGTTCCAGATATACTTTTTAATTTGTTTATTCATTAATATATTAAGATAAATTTTTTTTCTTTTAAATTCTTACCTTTTTTTAATTATTTATTTACGTATCTTTTTTTGAAAGATTTAAATATGATTTAAATAATTATATCAACTCCTATATTTTTTTTCGTCTTATCTTAAACTCAAACATAAATTTTTTCTCGAAGTAAGCTGTTTTTTTTAAGGACAGCTCAGTCATTTTTGAGATTTGTTTATTTAAAAAAAAAAAGAAGAGTCAAAGGATTAATTTTTGCATATTTACCATTACCGTATACCTTTATATATTTTTTTTCAAAAATTCCAACCAATGTATTTTTTTTTAGAAAAGGAGCGATGATGATGGAGGTCACTGGGAAGCAACATGGTTGGCATCTGAAGATGGTAAGGGTTTTTTTGGAAGGGGGGGGGGGTGGTGTTAAGATTTCGCCGAGAATACGATTACTGTAACTTCGATAACATTTTTTTTTAAAAATCGTATTTATTTAAATATGTAGTATCATTTTTTTTTGAAACGTGAACATGGCTGGTTGTTTCCTGAACTGTGTAATTGATGTGTGCATTGGCAAATCATGTTTTCATTGTTACATATATAAGGTAACGAACATGACATTATAACATACTTTTATGCACGTACATGTAGAGTTTATGAGGAACTTCTTCGTTTTGCAATACTATTGGTGACGTTGACGAGTACCTAGGAAGTGTCGTTTGATTCCCAAAACCTTTTTACGTACACTTTTTGTCAGTCAAAAAGTATTTACACGTTCACTAACATATACATGTGGTATTAAAATACTAAAAGTCAAATATATGAATAGAATATTCTTGGTTAAAGTATTACACATAAAGATTTTTGTTTTTGCAAAAAATGGTATATGAATATTAAACTCTTTCTAATAGATGTCTTAAAAAGTACTGCGGAGGAGGTTAAGGGCATTAAGGGCAAGCTTTTGAGAGATGTCGACGGTTTGGATAATGCTTTGAAAAACCTTATGAGCGGAGGTAAGATATATTTACTCTCTCTCTCTCTCTCTCTCTCTCTCTCTCTCTCCTGGATTAATTAAGGATTGATTAATCTGTATTTTTGGAGGAGAAAAAAATTGTACCTTCGGTATACATTTAACCTAGCAAGCACCAAGGAAGACGAGGAGATGGCTGCCGGTGCCTTTGAGGGCGCTGTTATGCTGACCATGATGGACGCCAAGGAAAACAGCATCCCACCAATGGACCTCCCCATCCCAAGACAATGCTCCAAAGGTAAACATCTACTCACATGGATTTCAAAACGAAGGACAAAAAGCCCATTCATTGTGAGAAATCAAAGTTCTTTTTACATGTACTTTAATTGAAGGAAGCCTTAAATAATTTCTTTCTAATTGATGGACTTTGTACATATGTAGATGGGTTTATTTTTTTCATTTAAGAGAAAAATTATTTTTTAAACAGATGCCATCGCTGCTATTGGTTCATGCCCTGAACAATTCATGCGCATCGGAGAATGCATGCGAGGAGCATGCAAAGCTGTCAAGGAGGCCCTTGGCTCAGATAAAGATCGTAAGTCAATTTATCTACGATAAACGTACATATTTCAGAGTAGTCTTTTCGCGCGAACTTTTAAAATAAATTACGCCATTTTCTCATTTTGCGTTAAGATGTTTTTTCTCTATTGAAAGACTAACTTAAAGATACAAATTTGAATGTTCACGAGTGAATTTTTTTCGTGAATAAATATTTTCTTCTCTTTCACGTATTAAATGTAAATTGCCATTGCGATGAAAAATTGTACTTTTAGATGTATTTTAGCTTGACAGTATGATCGTACAATACGAAGCACCTGTTTTGCTAACATTGTTGCTATTTTTCTATCAGTCGTCCAGCAGGTTGCATTCACCAAGGGAGTCGTCGCTCTGATTGCCAAGGGAGCCCGTGGTGTCGGTGAACTGGCCAGTAAGTCTTTCCTATCATCTCTTTCTCACATTGCTTTTTGATCAACCTATATATATATATATATATATATATATATATATATATATATATATATATATATATATATATATATATATATATAGGTTTTTTGCAATTCTGCAGTCAGAATACGGAATTAATAAACAAATAACTTTGAAATTGATACAGCAATTAAGGACATAAAAGAGAATTTAAATGTGTTTTTTATTATATCAAAGTTATACATGTAAATAGTTTAAAATATGCTTCTTTTAAAAGATATTTATTCAACATTAGGGTCGATTCAAAAGCTTTTGGATCATCATTTACAAAAACTATGGACTAGTACATCTAAACTTTTATTGGTTTTTTTAAATTGAACTATTATTTCTTTCAGAGGCCTGTGGATATGCCGTAAGTACTTACTAATTTTTTTCCCATTGAAAACCTACTCGTATATATGAGTGCAGCGAATCAGAATTCGAGTATAACATTCAGAATACATATATATGTATTTACACATGTGAATTACCTTGCTATTTGTAGGAGAAAAAGAAGAGAGATTTCGAGGACTGGGCTGCCGCTGGTTTGATCAGCGAAGATGGTAAGTTATGAATACTTTCTTCTCCACTTAATGCTCATTAGTACAGGTCTTCTTTGCTACATATTTTTTACCTTTTTGCTGCAAATTCCTTTTGCCAAAGACCCTCTTTCATTCATGCCATCTTTTCTACAGATCATCTTTGTTTCGGGTCCTCTTTACTGCAATTCCTTTTTGTTCCTTGTCCTCTTTTCTACGAATCCTCTTTGTTTCATGTCCTTTTTTCTACAGATCCTCTTTGTTTAATGTCCTCTTTTCTACAGATCAACCTTGTTTGATGTCCTCTTTTCTAAAGATCATCTTTTCTAAAGATCATCTTAGCTTTTGGTTTTCTTAACTACAGTTTTTTGTTTAAGTCTTCTCGATACAGGTCCCCTTTGCTAAATGTATAGTAAAGGGATATTTGTCCCAATAATTTTTTTCATTTTCAAAATCTCTCCGATGATAAACAGTGGATCCAAGAGTTCACTGGTATATCTAAGATATAACAGTGGACTAATTTCCTGTTCTTCTGATTCTTCTACAAGCAGTAGTTTGTTTCTCTCCTTACGTTTGATTTTCTTGCCAAATACACAAACAAAATGTTAAATAGTATCAGAAATAAAACCCCATTTTCTGTGTAGATTATATATGTGTAAAATTGACTTTAAAACGTTTGAGCTTGGCATACTCTCATACTTTTTTAAAGAGATATCTTTAATGTGTTTCTTCATTTCCTTGATAAAATATCCATTTTGTAATAAGTCTGTTTTTCTTCCTTTCTTGAAACAAGACTTGCATTTATTGTATGTTGACAACATCTAGATTGCAATATGTGAGGCCCCTATCTTGAATGATTAAGTTTACTCAACAGTGTGTGTCTCTTTTATATTCACAGAGCTGAAGAACGTCGATAAGGCTGAGGTTGAGAGAGTTGCCGGAAACCTGAGGAAAGACATGGATGCTATTGACGCCGACCTTGACAATCTGCTGTCAGAAGGTACTCACGTCATTACATGGCAATGCATGTATAGCTGTTAACCCCCTCACACTCCCCCCCCCCCCCTGTTCTTAAACAAGGATACGAGCTTTTCGGACCTTTCTGGCCGCTCTTTGAAAGTCCCGAGAAGTTGAAATTCAGTGAACAATTTTAATGAGATTCAAGATTTTTAAAATCTAAGTAATCTATGGTTAAGTATCCGGATTGTGTTTGTTTTTTAAAAAGTATCTGGATTATCTTTGGGTTTTTTTTACAGGCATTGATGGCCCAGCCGCTGAAGCAGTTGAGAAGCACCTCGAAGCCTCAGTTGAACTTGCTGAACTCCATGAGGAAGAGGGTAAGTGCTTGCATTTGTATTGTACTTAATAGGAAAAGTTGATTAGTTTCCGAAACTGTTCTTATCATAACTTGTATTTTCACCTTTCTCAGGTTGAGAGCACCTTTGTTCTCTTTTCAACTTGATATGAAAGTCAGAAGTGATATTTTGCATTAATAGTCTTTGAAAATTGTTATTTTTAGTTTCTACTAAAATAATTTTTATTTTATAGTGACATATGTAGGTCTTTTAGTATTTAATTTCTGTCAGTTTCAGACGTTTTTATACCCTAATTTTACATATGCATAACTAATTGTTTAAATTCCTTCAGGAACTGATGCTATCAAGCCAGCCCGTGTTGAGGTCCCAAAAGGATGCAGAAAGGGTAGGGCTTCATATTTACGTTCTTAAAGTGTGTACTTAAATTTCAGAAGTAAAGCATTATGCTAAATGAAGTACAGAAAACTCGTAAATACTTTTGAAAAGAAGGAAATTATTAATTATGTTGTAAACCAAATATGATAACTTTTTTGCGGATGCCCAATGAAGACTACTTCGCAAATTGAATAAATTTGTTAAAAAAAAGAAGAAAAGAGCCAATCTTAGCCAAATAAGGCCAAAATGTGTAACTGTGTATAGCAAATCCGTACATTACTAATATTGACCGGTCAATACAAATTTATTATCGTCATTAATTATTCACTTTTATTCTATATAGGGTTACAAAGTAAGACTTTACTACCAATCATAGAAATGTTATTTATTATACATGTACCATTTATACTTATTTCATTCGAACAGAGGACTTCGGTGCTGACTGCGAAGAGAACTTCAAGAGAGTTGTTGGATGTCTGAAGAAAGCCGTCAAGGGAATGAAGGAAACCTTCGACAGTGATGCCCCAGGTAATTTCCCTTGTCTATCATTTCAATGGTCGAAACTTCATTGTATTTTCTAACATTTGAATTGGTTTCAGTACATATGCTTGTATCGCTCTGTTTAACTCCAAAGTTATCAATTATGGTAACTCTTTTTTTTCCTAAAGTAGTACATGTAAAGATATTCATGTACGAAAAAATTCATATGTTATACGATCATATATATTAACGATTAACGTTAATGTATTTTTTATAAAGTAAAAAATAGCAGTACAACATAGTTCTTCAATGACTACATCAAGTACTTATCTATCCAGACATACTATACCTGAATACCGTCTTCATAATATAGTATTACAAACCCGTTCTCTTGTAGTTGTCGGAAAGATTGCCAAGGTTAAGGGAATCGTCAAACTTGTCTCCCAGGCTGCTGGACCCATTAAGGAGTTGCATGGTGCGTACAAAAAATATCGCAAAGCGGATTTAATTAGCCGTGTGCTTTAACTTTGGCTTATTTTAGCGCTTTGATGGTATAAAACTAATAGGGATAATTGTAAAATTATATTTTGATAGCATTTCAAATCAATGAAGTTATATCAACAGTTTATCATAAATGTTAGGAATTTAAATTAAATCATATTGTTATATTCAAAAAATGGAAATCATTCTTATGGTGAGGTTGGAAAATTGATGGGTTAAGCTCTGTAAACTGAACTGAATATTCATGAAGTATAAAAATGTATTGTTAAAAGCGTATCTCTTTTATAGTTTCAAAACTGTTTTTCTTTACTTAATGACCACAATGAAAAAATAATAATAATAAAAAACAAGGAAGATATGATAGATACGACTAACCAGTCTCCTTAACCTAGATATTTTTACTTTTACAGATGCCTGCACCGCCAAGAGATCTCTGGCCAAGTTCTTCAACTAATTCGCCGACCATATGACTCATCAATAATGATTTCTGTCCACAACAAGAATTGAAACTTTTGTGTTTTGTTTTAATATCATGTTTTAATAAATGTTTTGCATTCCATTTAGTTCTTTTTTGTCTTGTATTTGAAAATGTAGTCGCACGTTTCGTTTTCTTGCAACTTCGTTAGGTACATGTTTGAATGAGTGTCAACGAACTTGCTAAATCTAACTAACTGTCTAAAACTTATTATTGACATTGAAGCCAATCACTTAATAAACAAATAGGGAACAAGTATTCCCGGAATTTTGCATAAGCACTTCATGTCCCATAATGACACACCGATTATAAAACAACTGTCGTTTTGTATGCAAATAGGTATCGAGAAAATTTGCTATATTTTTTTTTTAATATATTCAATCAGTGCTTACTATCTATTCAAGATGTAGAACAAAAGTAAGGTACACTTTACACAACTGCGCTGAAAATATAATTCCATTATATCAGATCAGCAGATACACCATCATATTAAATGTTTATGAAATTGGTGTATATGTAATACGTGGACAAAACAAAATTAACATAACATTATTATTTCTTTTAAAATTACCTTTTCCAGAGATTCATATTCATACGCTTATCTGCCTCCTCAGTCTTTTCCAAATTATAGGTTATTCTTTGATCGACAATGTTGCTTATATATTACAATACATAATTACAATAATTATATTACTACCATGATTATTCTTCGTTTTTTATTACACAGTCTACTTTAATTATCTACTGTGAATGAGTTCGTGTTTTTCTTTCCTTTATTAAAATGAAATGACAGAATGATTATGCATCACCTGCACCACAGTCGGATCACACTGGTGTAGACTCTGTCAGGCACAAAGTGACGCAAGACTGATGGCAGTATTTGTGACGAACATGTAAAACTACACACGCCACTTTCTTAACTAGTGCGGTGAATTTAACTTTGAGACAGGCTAAGCAGTGATAATTCAAGTAACTTTAAACTATAATATCTTGCATGGATATGGGGTAACACATATCTATTTTTAGCTCACCGAGACGAAGTCCGGACCTGGTAAAAGGTTTTGTTGCAGGTCCTGTATCTAGGTTATTTCTTGTCCTATCTTAACCAAACTTGCATGGATGATGCATCTGGACCTTCTTATAGACTTGAAAGACTGAATCCGAATCCTGAATTTCAGATGCTGGAGGAGGTTCAGGTTTTTGGTGCAGTTCTCTTTGATACCAATATCTAAGTTACTACTGGTCCTAATTTCACCAAACTTGCATGGATGGTGTGTCTTATAATACTGTTGCACCACACAGACTTGAATTCTGAATCTGAGCCATAGGATTTGGATGCTGGAGGAGGTTAAGGTTTTTAGATCTAGTTAAAGTTTTTGGTTCAGGTGATCCGATGATTATATCTTAGTTGTTATTGGTCCTTACGTCACCAATCTTGCATGGTTGGTGCATCTTATGGTTCTGATGCACTAGACAGGATTGAATGCTGAATCTGAGCCACGGGTTTCTGATGCTAGAGGAGGTTAAGGTTTTTAGAGTTGGTTAAAGTTTTCGAAGCAGTTGCCCTCTGATGATTATATCTTAGTTACTACTGGTCCTAACTTCATCAAACTTGCATGGATGGCGCGTCTTAAGATACCAGACAGGGTTGAATACTGAATCTGAGCCATAGGTTTTGGATGCTGGAGGAGGTTAAGATTTTAAGATCTGGTTAAAGTTTTTGAAACAGGTGCCCTCTGATGATGATATTTTAGTTATTATTGTTCTTAACTTCTCCAAACTTGCATGAATGGTGTGTCTTGTGATACCGATGCACCTGAATGGCTTGAATGTTGAATCTGAGCCATAGGTTTCGAATGCTGGATAAGGTTAAATTTTTTGGAACAGGTCACATGTTTAATAGATAATAGTACTATTTTTTAACTTGCATAGTTGATTAAACTATAATATAAATGAATTGCAGAGGTAGCTTGAGATGCAAAGCCTGATCTCTATTATCAAGGATGCTAAAAAATATATCTTGGTTATTATTGGTCCTAACTTCACCAAAATAGCATGGATGTTGTGTCTTTTAATACTGATGCTCCTGAGAGGCATGGATGCTGAATCTTAGCCATAGGTTTCGGATGCTGGAGGAGGTTAAGGTTTTAAGACCTGGTTAAAGATTTTGAAAAAGGTGCCCTCTGATAATGATATCTTATTAATTACTGGTCCTAACTTCACTAAACTTGCATGGATGATGCGTCTTATAATACTAAAGCACCTGACAGGCTTCAATGCTGAATCTGAGCCGTAGGTTTTGGATGCTGGATGAGGTTTAGTTTTTTGGAGCAGGTCACATATTTTATAGATGAAAGCTTGCATAGTTGATTTAACTATAATATAAATGATTCGTAGAGGTAGCTTCAGATGCAGAGTCTGATTTCCATTATCAAGGATGCTAAAAAATCTCCTACCTCACTCAAACCTGCTTAATAGATCTGTTTGTTCTTGAATGACATAACACAATTCCTATGATCTAGTCTTGTATGATATGATACACTGTTGTTTAATATGATACAATATTATATTATATGTTATATGATATGATATGATATTGTATCCATTTTTTTTTTAATAATTTATGATATGATACTGTTTCATGATATTGTTATGTATAGTATTGTATTTTATGATACAATGTTGTATAATATGATATTTTGTTTTCCCTTGGACTGAAATGTCACACTTTCATTGGTTTACACATATAGCACGTGATTGCCTCATATATCTCTATATTTGTTCAGTGAGAAATGATATTAGGCAATATGGCCGTCATTAACTGACACTTCGGTTACTCATTTCGACATTTCATAGTATTTAATACATAAACCACATGCCGCAAGTTCTTAAAGTATTTGGGGTAGTTGCCCTTTGAAATTCTTTAAAATTGAGTAGTTGCCCTTAGAATATTGACGTCACATTGTTTTGTCTGGAGCAGAACAAAATGGCAGCGTCAAAATTTGCTTAAATCTCTGCAGAGGAAAGGGACAAAACATTTAAAACTGAATAGCAACAAGACATTGTAAGTAAACATGGGTGAAGAAAAAACATTTTTAAAGAGTATTTGAAAGGTGAGATTGAAAATTTTGAAGAGTTTAAATAAGTTAAATTTGACGAGATGTTAAGCATCTTGTACAGGGCTTTGCGTAGATCATGCTATTTGTGAATAAATATGTCGGTTGATAGTCCTCGGGAAAACAAAACACTTATTAGGTTTGTTACTGACTCACTACGGAAATTTGTATTCCGTGACTGCTTCGCCTCGCCATCTATGATATTGATCAACCCAATATATTTCCGTAGTGAGTCAGTAACTAACCTAATAAGTAATGGTGAAAAGGGGACCCAATTTCACCATACTTGTTCTTACTTTGCGCAGAAATAATGGGTATAATGATTAGAAATAATAATCTAATTAAGGGAATTGTTATTAAAGATAAGGAATACAAACTATTACAATATGCTGATGATACAGTCTTATTCATGGATGGGTCAGAGGACTCCATCAGGTCAACTTTATCTTTAGTCAACCAGTATTCCAAATTTTCTGGATTGAAACCAAACTATGATAAAATACAATGTATAAAGATTGGATCTACTGTTTATACTGGCAATAACTTATGTGAAAAAAAAAAAACCTAATGTGGTCACAGGAACCATTTACAGTCTAAGGTGTTACATATTGCATAGACTTAGATACAAATACTATGTTTGATTTAATTTTTTTGCCAAAAATTGAATCAGTTAAGAAATTAATATCATCATGGTCAAGAAGGATTTTATCTACTGCAGGCCGCATAACAGTAGTTTAGACTTTGCTTATACCCAAATTCAGTCATTTATTGATGACGCTACCAAGCCCATCTAAAGAAAAACTCAAAGAAATTGAAGACTTATTGTTTAATTATATATGGAATAACAAAACAGCAAGGGTAGCTAAAAACATTATATGCCAAAGTTATGAATAGAGTGGCATGGAATGACATGTCTTAACTCTTTTTGTAAAAGTTTAAAAATCACTTGGATTCGCAGATATTTTGATAATTCCTGTAGTTCAGCATGGAAGCATTTAATAAAGGATTTAATTCCAGATATAAGCTATCTAGCTATATATGATATTCCGTTTCCAACGGAAGACTTTATTGTAATTGCTTTGTTTCTTTTTCCCTTTTATTATTTTTTTTTCTTACGCTTTTTTGTACAATCGATTTCTTGAAAACGACTCGACTGATTTTCGTGAAAATTTCAGATCTTGTAAATATTGATAAAAACCTTATATAAAATTTTTCATTTAAATGACGTCATTTCCGTTCGGAACATATTGACGTTTTAGCAATTTTTAGAGGGTCGGTTTGTCCTTCTATTTCCTCCTAAACGAAAAAAATATTGAATTTAAATTTTCAGGGATTGTAGACGAAAGATTGTAGATGTGTTTAAAGGCATTTATGGTTGTCTGGCTTCAAAGGCGTCGAAGCTTGCCTGGACCTGAAAATTGAGCTTGAAAAACGACGTGATTTTAAATGGTTTTCGTTCTTTATCATCTTTCCTGAAAATATTTTAACATGACATATAGAGCTTTACATGAGCTTTCGTTTGATATCAAGAAAAAGGGGCTGGTCCCTCAAATAAGGGGTCAAAAAGGATCTAAATTCTTTCTTCCATAGCACTTTACGGAGAATTTTTTTGTAATATGTGGAAGAAGCAAAAATGTTTATCTTTCACTTATAAATTTATACATTATAAAAAAATTTATCATGCGTTACGTAATTATGGGTTTTACGGGGCCAAAATCCAAAACTTCGATCAATTATATCTCAACAACGACAAATATTTTGAAAAGCAATATAAAATAAAAGATGCTTAGAATGATATTTTAAACAATATTCAATCATGAACGTTTCGTTATCTGGCCCCAATAAGGAGATAAGGAGTCGACCCCTAAAACGTCCTATCCCAGATAGCTCAAAAACG
Source organism: Magallana gigas (assembly GCF_963853765.1). Classification (NCBI taxonomy): domain Eukaryota; kingdom Metazoa; phylum Mollusca; class Bivalvia; order Ostreida; family Ostreidae; genus Magallana; species Magallana gigas. The sequence goes on from NC_088854.1 coordinate 41,550,805, forward strand.
GCAAAAAATTTCTTAACACTTGTTGAACAAAACATGTTTAATATCAAACGACCTTTCACATGATGCCAAGAAAAAGGGGCTGGCCCTTCAATTTAGAGGTCAAAAGGGATCTAAAGTCTTTCTTCCATAGCACTTTACTGAGAAATATTTTGTAATATATTTAAGAAGCGAAAATGTTCATCTTTCACTAATAAAACTATACATTATAAAATTTCTATCATGCGTTACGTAATTAGGGGAAAAAATTCTAAACACTTGTTGAAAATAATATGTTTAATATCAAAAGACCTATCTTTTTATTTTTAGGGGCCATAAAGGCTCTGAAGTCTTTCTTTTATAGCACTTCACTGAAAAATATTTTGTTATATGTTTAGGAAGCAATAATGTTCATCTCACATTTATTTAACAATAAATTATAGTTATTTTATCATGTGTTCCGTAATTAGGGATTTTTTAATTAGTTTTAAGGGGGCCAGAAGTCCAAAACTTTGATAACATATCTTAAACAGAACAAATATTTTTAAAAGCATCATTTGAAAATCAATATAGAATAAAAATGCTGAGAATGATGTTCTTTACAATATTCAACCATCAAAAAAAAATTTTAATGCCCTGATATGGAGATAAAGGGTCTAATATCAAAGTCAAGGTCATATAAACTTCAAAAATTGCACGGAAGACCTCCTCGTTGCTCGCAACGACATCGTGTCTAGTTGTAAATATAATTATAATATTTATAAGTTACAGGTAATCTTTGTGACAAATCTGATAATAAATCACATTTAATCATATTCCATAACATGATATGGCCTAGACAGGAATTATGCATTTTTAAATGACACACCTTAAAATCATAAGGAATATTTATGTGAAGTAAGAACGTCCACTGTTTATGCAAAAGAAAGATTCAGACTTGATACAATCATAATTTTTTTCTTTCTTATGACCTTGAACTTGCTCGAATGATATTAGTCAAAATTATGAGACACTCTTAAGTCATAAGCAATCTTTGTGTAAAGTAAGAACTTTCAATGATTCTCAATAAGAGAGATTCATAACAGAACGAACGCAAACTTTGCACTTTCTATTGCATTTTTCCTTTTAGTGATCTTGAATTTGCCTAAATGACCCTGGGTCAAAATCATGACACACCCTCAAGTCACAAACAATATTTGTGTGAAGTAAGAACATCCGATGTTCTCCAAAAGAAATATATGGACCGGACATTATTGCACAGACAGACAGACAAAGCGATTCCTAGACAACCCCCAAACTGTCTTTGTGGTGATTCCAGTCTTGAATGAATAATCGACCACAAACCACTCTTGTCCTTCAAGTAGTCCACTCAATAGATATAATATGCACATTAAACGCTTGCGGGCGAATTACTTTGCGCATGAATACTTTCTTCTCATATATCAAATATAAATTTACACTGCGAGGAAAAAACTACTTTTTACTCTAATTCCGCTTGACAGTATGGTTGTTCAATACGAAGTACCTGTTCTTCTTATATCGTTGCTTACATTTTTTTCAGTCGTCGAGCTGGTTGTATTCCCCAGTGAAAATGTTTCTTTGATTACCAAGGATCTCCAGAGTGTTGCCAATCTGCCCAGTAAGCCTTTGTTATCGTTTCTTTTTCATCCTTTTTATAAAAAAATATCCATAGAGAATTTTAAATTTCATATGATAGTCATAATACAGAATCAATGAGCAATTAATTTTTTAAAAATCTTAAAAAAAACAAATAAAGGAAACAATAAATGGTCACAATTTTGGTTTTGTTGGGTGTTTTTTTTCTCGATTTCAATGTTAACAGTGCTTCCGTAAGGCATTTTTAGTGTCAGCAGGCGAGATATAAGCTCGCAATTCTTTATTAACTTATTCTTTAAAAAGCTCAGGTAATATTTTGGTTTGCAATTTGAATGCTGACATTACAATCCCAGGTTTAATTCTAAAATGATTACGACAAACGCTAGGAAATTTTACTTTTGTTTTAAATTAATTAGCATCATAAACAATAAAAATAGAAAAATAAAATTTGACCAAACTCGTATCCAAACATCCGTTAAGCGATATGCATTGTATTTTTATGTCGGATTTGTTTTGGTAGTGAAATTTAGTTATTTGCTACAAAAGCCAATTAGTATTATTTATGATCATCGTTAACACATTTCTGTTCTGTTTTTTCGTCCAACTTAGTTAACAAATCATGTATATGAAAAAATATCTTTTTATATTTTGAATATTAATACCTGTAAAGGTCTATGTTTATGCAAAACGAATATAATGTTTAACCCCCCCCCCCCCCCCCCAAAAAAAAGAAATATATACACAAAATTTTTCTTCTAGGTTACATCAAGGTCCAAATATCAATTTGAAATGAATGTAAATTATTTAAGAAAAAAATTCAAGTATAATTATGTCATGCATGGGTCAACCTGAAAGTAAGGTCACAAAATACATTGATCCGGCGATTATATTTAGCGTCATATTCTAGTAATTGATGCCTTAATATGTCGGAAATGATACAATGATATTTTTGATATTATCGTTTATAAAAATGAATAGAAGTTTCCACACCTGTTTCATTAGTGATCACAAAATAATATTTATAACTAGACGCTCGTTGCGAGCAACAAAAGGTTTTCCGTTTGAGTGCACCATAAAATACACTATAGGGATATTTGTTTGGTTTTTTTCTATCATGTCTAAGCACGTCATCAAACTCCATTTCACCCTCTATAAGAAATTTAATAGACATATAATTGTGCTTAAAGTTTACTATAAAAAGTCGCTATTATTGTGATTGAAAATTCTATATTTCACATGCTGAATCTGATTTGTAAAAAAGTGCATAAACTTCATTCAATTAATATGTTAATTTTGTAAACTGGCGGTCATAAGCATACGAAAATACACCTCCCTAACCAGCAAGGTTACATAATTAAGACTGCGGAAGACTGTGGAATGGCAAGATTGGACATAAACAGCGTACGTTAATTTCACCTGTTACAGTCAAAACATTTGAAATGGGAACAAATTGACGCGGAAGTCTGAGAAAACATTGGATTGAAGCTGTTGTTAAGAAGTGTATTTTCAATCCACCTCAGCATTTCTTACTTGATATATAAGTTAATAGAAAAATATTTTCTTTCATCAATTATTTAAGTATATCATCAGCAAATTTGAGAGGATCCCAGACCGAGAGAGAGAGAGAGAGAAAAGAGAGAGAAAGAGATTATCTTTTTATCTGCGACTTTCATATATCAATTATTTTTTCCTCTTTGTCTCAAGTTTATTGTTGCCGAATAACACTGTGTGATTAATAATTCTCCTAAGTCAGCAAATAAAATAACATACATCTTTCAAATGTAGTATGGTTAATTAGTTTATTATCCCCCTTTTCCCAAATCCACCCGCTATCCCAGTGTTATGTCTGAATGATCTGTGTTAAGCAATCGGTTGCTTAATAGGAAAAATAGGAAATTAATGAATTTTTGACCTCGACGCTTTATCAATAGATATAAAAAATCTCGCTTTTGGTCGAATGTATGTAGTTTATAAACTTGTGACAGATTTTAAATGACTATAATTCCGATGCACCCTGCCGTAGTGACTTTTTTATCAAAAGGGAAAAATCCAACTTTTTGTTTTAAAAGCGTATTTCCCCGATCGGCGTTTCCATCTGTCTATTCCTAAGCTCAAACACACATATACACGCGTGTATGGCATGTCAAACGTTGCAATATTCGATCTTTTTTATTTGTATTATATGAATATTCATTTGTATTTTATAATTTTCCATTTGTATTGTATAATTTTCCATTTGTATTCTATGATTTTCAATTTGTATTGTATAAATAACATTTGTATTGTATAAGTTTCATTTGTATTGTATAATCTTCCATTTGTATTGTATAATTTTCAATTTGTATCGTATAAGTTTCCATTTGTATTGTATAAGTTTCATTTGCATTGTATAATTTTTTATTTGTATTGTATAATTTCCATTTGTATTGTATAATTTTCAGTTTGTATTCTATAATTTTCCATTTGTATTGTACAATTTTCAATTTGTATTCTATAATTTTCCATTTGTATTGTATCCGAGGGATTGTTTTGTTACGAAGGTTATCATTGGTTAAAAGTTTTATACTGTATTGTGGGAATTCCAGCGAGATGTTCCGGATGCTGAACGCAAACTGGTCCCCTTAACATGAATATTAATTGTTTAAACAAGGGGGGGGGGGCTAGACTAATCCTCGGGGGGGGGGGGGGGGGGGCTAGTATACCTACAACTAAACTTCTCAATATTTCAATCTTTTCAAGGTAAATTTCAGTTCAATTATGTTTGCTGCGAGAAAAGGTGGGGGGGCTGAACCCTCTATGATGCTATGTGCCTAATGGTTAGGTCTAACTTTGCAATAAAAGTGGGGGGGGGGGGCTAAGCCCCCCCCCCCCCCGAGGATTAGTCTAGCCCCCCCCCTTTCAATTTGCTTCCGACGCCACTGCTTGATGTGGTGGTCTATTTAGCGGCAGTGATGCTAGTGTGAGGCTCTCCGTATTGGACAACTTGGGACTGTTCTGGTTTTTTAAGGTAAACAGATAGGGTCATTGTGATAAAAGATATACCAAGACATTGTCTTGAGTAAGTTCTGAAAGTTTCATGAAAATCGACTGAAGCGCTTTGAGAAAACCTTACAGAAAAAAAATAATAAATAATAATAATAGTAGAGGAAAAGAAACAAAGCAATAACAATAAGGTCTTCCGTTGAAACGGAAAGACCTTAATGAAGTGTATTCCAAACTACTTTTTAAAAAATCATTTCAATACTGGTTGTATTCTAATTGTGGTTACAAAGTGATTCTTTTAATGAAACACATCCCAAACACTATAGAAATATTAATTTTATTGGTGATTATGTATTTCATTAGTGGTTGCAAAGTAATTCTTGACCTTGGCATATATTTGCTGTTAACTAAGATGTTTATTATTTGTGATAAAATTCCTTCATTTCCTCTTTTTATTGAACCAGTTTTTTTTAAAATGCAAAGCCCTTGTTAAAAATAAAATAGCAGTCAAACTACAATGTCCAACCGTTCTCTGAGTAATAAACCTTATTAATCCCTTAGTACGTTCGTGTGAATATTAAAAAAAATGAAATATAAAAGCAAAACAAAACAACAACAACAACAAGCATTACATCAGTAGTTCGCTGGCGTTTATTTTATTTTAAACAAAACACATATTAACAACTATCTCTCAGCCTTTACGGTGATAAAAGACATAAAAGAAAATATTAATGAGATTTTTTCCATTGTATGAAAGTCATAATATGAGATTGAAATACGTTTCTTTTAAAAGATGTATACATGTATTCCACATTAAGGTCGATTCAAAAGCTTTTAAATCACCATGCACAAAAACATTTGACTAATACATCTATTTTATCTATTTTTTTTTTCTACAATTGAAATATTGTTTCTTTCAGAGGCCTTTGGATATGCCGTAAGTGCATATTAACTTCTTTTCATTGACAACCTACTCTGATATCTGAGCACAACGAATTAGAATTTGAATATAGCATTCACAATACATATATATGTATTCACATATGTGATTTACCTTGCTATTTGTAGGAGAAAAAGAAGAGAGATTACGAGGACTTGGCTACCGCCAGTTTGATTGGCGAAGATGGTACATTATTGATACCTTCTATCCTCTTAATGCTCATTAGTACAGGTCCTCTTTCCTAGATATTTTTTGCAGCAGATCCTTTTTTTCCAAAGATCCTCTTTGTTTCATGCTATCTTTTCTACAGATCCCTCGTCTCTTGTCCTCCTTTCCACAGATCCGTTTTGTTCCATGTCCTCTTTTCTACAGATCATCTTTGTTTAATGTCCTCTTTTCTAAAGACCATCTCTTAACTACATGTACAATTTCTGTTTAAGTCTTCTCGATACATGTTCCTTTTTCTAAATGTAGAGTAAAGGGATATTTGTCCCAATTTTTTTTCATTTTCAAAATCTCTCCGATGATAAACAGTGGATCTAAGAGTTCATTGTTATATCTAAGATCTAACAGTGGACTAATTTCCTGTTCTTCTGATTCTTATACAAGCAGTAGTTTGTTTCTCTCCGCACGTTTGATTTTCTTGCCAAATACACAAACAAAATGTTAAATAGTTTCAAAAATATAACCCTATACACCTACATTTTCTGTGTAGATTATACGGTATATGTGCACAATTGACTTTTATACGTTTGAGCATGGCATACTATCATACTTTTTTAAAGAGATATTCTAAATGTGTTTCTTCATTTCCTTGATAAAATATCCAATTCTTAAATAGTCTGTTTTTCTTCCTTTCTTGAAACAAGAAGTGCATTAAATGATAGTAGACAACATTTAGAATGCAATGTTTGAGCCCCCTTCCAGAATGAATAAGTTTATCCTACATGCAGTGTTTGTCTCTTTAATATTAACAGAGCTAAAGAACGTCGATAAGGCTGAGGTTGAGCGAGTTGTCGGAAACCTGAGGAAAGACATGGACGCTATTGACGCCGACCTTGACGATCTGCTGTCAGAAGGTACTCATGTCATTACATGGCAATACATGTATAGCTGCTAACCCCCTTACACTCCCCCTGTTTTTAAACAAGGATACCCAGCTTTTCGGACCTTTCTGACCGCTTTTGGAAAAACCTGAGACGTTGAAATTGAATAAACAATTTTAATGAGATTCAAGATTTTTAAAATCTAAGTAATCTATGGTTAAGTATCCGGATTGTGTTTTTTTTTTTACAAGTATCTGGATTATCTTTGGGTTTTTTACAGGTTTTGATGGCCCAGCCGCTGAAGCAGTTGAAAGGCACCTCGTAGCCTTCGTTGAACTTGCTGAACTCCATGAGAAAGAGGGTAAGTACTTGCATTTGTATTGTACTCAATAGGAAAAGTTGATTAGTTTCCGAAACTATTCTAGTCATAACTTGTATTTTCACCTTTCTCAGGTTAAGAGCACCTTTGTCCTCTTTTCACCTTGATAGAAAGTCAAAAGTGATATTTTGCATTAATAGTCTTTGAAAATTGTTATTTTCAGTTTCTACTACAATAATTTTCATTTAGTAGTTATATATATAGGCCTTTTATTGTTTAATTAAAGTTTTAGAGGTTTTCATAGCCTAATTTTACATATACATGTCTAATTTTTTAAATTCCTTCAGGAACTGATGCTATTAAGCAAGCCCGTGTTGAGGTCCCAAATGAATGCAGAAAGGGTAGGGCTTCATATTTACGTTATTTAAGTGTGTAGTTAAAATTTCAGACGTAAAGCATTATGCTAAATGAAGTACAAAAAACTCGTAATTACTTTTGAAAAGAAGGAAATTATTAATTTTTCATATAAAACAATTCCTTAATTTGTTATTATACACAACTACCATATAATTAAGTTATAAACCAAATATGATAGCTTTTTGCGGATGCCCGGTGAAAAGTAATTCGCAAATTGAATAAATTTGTAAAAAAAAAAAATTAAAAAAAAAAAAAATTATTAGTCTATATAGGGTTACAGAATAAGACTTTACTACCAATCATAGCGATTTTATTTATTATACATGTACCATTTATACTTATTTTATTCGAACAGAGGACTTCGGCGCTGACTGCGAAGAGAACTTCAAGAGAGTTGTTGGATGTCTGAAGAAAGCCGTCAAGGGAATGAAGGAAACCTTCGACAGTGATGCCCCAGGTAATTTTCCTTGTTTTTCATTTCTATGGTCTGACCTTATATTGTTTGCATTCTATACCATCGGAATTGGTGGTTTCAGTACGTGTACTTGTATCGCCCTCTTTCATTCAAAAGTTATCAATTATTGTCATTTATTTCATACAGTAGCATTAGTATACGTATTCATGTACGAAAACAATTCAAATGTTATACTGTAATAAATATTAACGTAATGTAAAAAAAATAGCGATAAATAATATAGTTTTTCATTGGCTACTCCAAGTACTACACTTATCTGTTATAGGTAAACTATACCTGAATATATATATATATATATATATATATATATATATATATATATATATATATATATATATATATATATATATATATATATATATATGGCTTTCTTTCCCAAGCTCGTCTCCATACTATTATACTACAAACATGTTCTCTTGTAGTTGTTGGAAAGATTGCCAAGGTTAAGGGAATCGTCAAACTTGTCTCCCAGGCTGCTGGCCCATTAAAGAGTTGCATGGTGCGTACAAAAAAAAGCGAAGCGGCTTAATAAGCCGGGTGCTTACTTTGGCTTTTTTAACGCGTTGATAGTATAAAACTAATAGGGATTATTGTAATATATAATTTTGATAGCATTTCAAATCAATAAAGTTATATTAAAGGTTCACCATAAATGATAGGAATTTAAATAAAATCATATTATATTTAAAAAATGGAAATCCTTCTTATTGTGAGGATGGACAATTTTTTGGGTTTAAGCTCTGTATTCTGAACTGAATATTCATGAATTATAAACATGTATCGTTAAAAGTGTATCTCTTTTATAGTCTTAAAACTATTTGATTCTTTACTTAATTTAAGTTTATGACCACAGTGAATAAATATAGTAAAAATCAAAGCAAATATGATTGATACGACTAACCAGTCTCCTTAACCTAGACGGTTTTGCTTTTACAGATGCCTGCACCTCCAAGACATCTCTCGCCAAGTTCTTCAACTAATTCGCCCACCATGACTCATCAATAATGATTTCTGTCAACAACGAGAATTGAAACTTTTGTGTTTTGTTTTAATTTCATGTTTTAATAAATGTTTTGCATTCCATTAGTTCTTTTTTGTCTTGTATTTGAAAATGTAGTTGCACGTTTCGTTTTCTTACAACCTCGTAAGGTACATGTTTGAAAAAGTGTCAATGAACCCAATAAACTTGCTGAATCTAACTATCTGTCTAAAACTTATTATTGACATTGAAGCCAATCACTTTATAAACAAATAGGGAACAAGTATTCCCGGAATTTTGCATAAGCACTTCATGTCCCATAATGACACACCGATTATAAAACAACTGTCGTTTTGTATGCAAATAGGTCTCGAGAAAATTTGCTAAATCTCTTTTTTTAATATATTCAATCAGTGCTTACTATCTATTAAAGATGTAGCACAAAAGTCAGGTACACTTTACAAAACTGCGCTGATATATATTTCAATTCAAGATCAGCAGATACACCGTTATATCAAATGTTAAGGAAATTGATGTACATTTATTTGTCATACTCGGAAGAAAAAAAATATTAACGTAACGTTATTATTAAAAAAATTACCTTTCTTAGAGATTCATATTCATACGCTAGCTGCCTCCTCAGTCTTTTTCACGAAAATATAGGTTATTCTTTGATCGACAATGTTGCTTGTATATTACAATAATTATATAACTACCATATTTATTGTTCGTTATTAATTACACAATCTATTTCAATCATTTATTGTGCATGAGTGTGTTTTACCTTTCTTTATTTCATGACGGAATGATTATGCAACACCTGACCCACATGTCGGATCAAACTGACGTAGACTCTGTCAAGCACAGAGTGACGCAAGGCTGATGGCAATATTTGTTACGAACATGTCAAACCACACACGCCAGTTTCTTAACAAGTGCAGTGATTTTAACTTTGAGACTGACTAAGCACAGTGATAATTCAGGTAATTTTAAAGTGGAATATCTTGCATGGATATGGGGTAAAGCATATCTATTTTTGTTCAAAGGACGAACCTGATAAAAACAGTGGTTTAAATATTAATCCTTTATTTTCAATAAAACTCAGCCTTCCTGTGTTTTATTTATTTTTTATAATAAATTCAAGGAACCAGAAGGAAAGAAAAAAATGATTGGAAATTAGGTTGCGACAGAAAGACCAACAGAGAGCAATAAGACCCCATCCCTTCTCATAATAAACTTAGCTCTCCTATATGCTACTATTTTTATCGCATGTTCCTTAGCAAATTAATATTTCATATATATCAAATAAAAACGATTGAAATCAATATCAGGAAAATTGTCAAAATTCAAAAAGTAGTCGTCAGTTTGCATACAAAATTTTTGCAACCAGAAAAAAACTAGAGGTACTGTGAGCAACCTCACAAATAATACCCCCTTTAAGAAATATAATCACTGAAGTAATTTTACTACTAGAAATTAATGGATTGACCATTTTTATTATAATGAGTTTGAACTTGCAAAATCTTACCAAAGCTCTCTATTAGGGCATGATTTACAATACTTTTATTGTTAATATAATTATTAGATTGACAAGTAACAAGCAATCCTTCTAAGAAATTTCAGCTTTTAATCATATTTCATTATAAGATATGGCATAGACAGAAATTATGCAGGTTTTTAAACAATAACCTTAAACTTGCACGACTGAACCTTGGTCAAGGTTATGACACACCCTCAGATCATAAGGAATCTTTATGTAAAGTAGGAATGTCCGATGTTTCTGCAAAGGAAAAGGTACAGACGTGACACATTTATGATTTTTTTCTTTTTAATGAGCTTAAACTTGCTCAAGTGACGTTCAAAATCATGATACAACTTTAAGTCATAAGTAATCTTTGTGTAAAAATAGAACTTTCAATGATTCTCTATAACAAAGATTTATAATAGACCAGACGCAAATTTAGCATTTTTTTAAGTGACCTTGACCTTGCCCAAATGACTCTGGGTCAAAATCATGACACACCATCAGGTCACAAGCAATATTTATGTAAAGTAAGAAGTTCCAATGTTCAATAAGAAAGATATGGACCGGGGACGATTGAACAGACAGACGGACAAAGTGATTCCTATTTAACCCCCAAACTTTCTTTGCGGTGATTCCAGTCTTGAATAAATAATCGACCACAGACCACTCTTATCCTTCAAGTAATCCACCCATTAGAAAAAATATTAACGTTTGCGGCTGAATTATTTTACGCATGAATACTTCGCAGCAATGTTAAGGCGTCCCGATGCTAAAATACGGCTGGAAAACGATATTATTTGAATCATCGCAAAAATACTTTGACCGGAAGTATTTCTGAAAATCTATGTAACATTCATTGACAACGATGTTAAACATTATATTTGATGCATTTTTGTGACGTCAAATGTACTTTGTAATCACGTGACGGGCGAATCCTAATGTATTGCAAATGATCTATTTAAATCGCATCGGCGCAGGTAATTAATGACAGTAATTCATAAATATTTTTAAGAAAAATCCTTTATTATGTCATATACTTTTTTTTTGACAGGTGACATCCTTCGCAAGTTAATGCAATGAATATTGTTAAACAGCAGTCAATCTCTGCAAACTAAAGCCAGAATCTGCATAGCCAATTTGTGTGAATAGTATTGTTATTCATTACCTTTTAAAATCTTATTTCATTCGAAAACAGGAATTTGGCACTGATGAGAACTTCAAGAGAGTTGTTATGTGTCTAAAGGCAGCCGACAAGGAACACCTTCTACAAAGATGCCCCATGTAATTCACTTCATCAATCGTTTCAATGGATCTTATTGCATTGACTTCAGCGCTTATATATTGCCCTCACTCATTCCAATTTTATCAATAATTCTTCCCCTTTTCATAAAAATGTAAGTATATATAGATTCACACATCATACCAGCATGAAAGAAAATTTATATAAATGTATTTTATGAAGATAAAAAGACAGAGAATATAATACTTCACTGAAGATCGCCCTTTTTTTATTTCTTGCCTCACACTAAGTGTTGCGCTTATATATACATGCATAATAGACCTGGTAATGAATGGGATTCTTACCCAATCTCGTCTTAATTTTAGGAATATGGATTACTTGAGTCATGTGAGGAGATCAAATGCGGTGACGATGATTAAATCCAGAGGGGCCCGAATGGCTTTATGATTTATTTGATCACGCTCGACCCGTCCTTGATCACCTCGAAATATTCAAAGAATGATAAATTATTGCTTATATCTAAAAAAAAAATAAAAGATATCACCAATTATTCGATAAAATTATCGACATGTTTACGTTATTTTCATTTTGTATAAATATGCAAACCCCGCTTGCGCCACTGTACGTTCACATGCGTTATAAGTGTTATCACAAAGACACTAGAAAATGCAAAGATGATATGTTACTTATCCTATCATATCACATCATATTATATTAAATTAATACAATTATGTACTTTTGTAGTTATTGAACAGACATCTAAGGTAAACGGAATCACGTCAAACTTGCTGTCGAGCCAATCAAACAGTTAACTTTACCACATATGGGGGTTATTTTAGCGGTGTGGCAACCTTTGCTTATTTTAGCAGCTTTATAGTATAATTGGGAGGGGTTATTGTAAAAGTTCATTCTGATGGTGTCTCTCCAAAAAAATCATATCAACATTTTATCATATAAGTGAATGTAATGTATATACATGTAATTATTATATCATTGTTATATCTATAGAAGGAGAACTCATTTTCAGAGAGTGGTTGAGGATTTTGAGGGTAAAGTAAATTGAAGTGAATATTCTGTTGTTTTCTTCACAAAATATGTAGCGTTTACACAATTTTTAAAGCTTTTAAAATTTTTAATCTTTACTTAATCAAAGTGTATGTCTGAAATGCACAAATGATTTAAAATTTAAAGTAGATATGATAAATGAACTGTTGTCTAGCCAGTCTCCTTAACCGTAGACATTTTTACTTTTACAGTTGCATGCCTGCACCTCAAAGATATCTCTCGCCAAGTTCTTCAACTAAATCGCCGGTCTTGACTCATTAATAACGATTTCTGTTTAAACCAAAAATTAAAAATCGTGTTTATTATTTTAAATTTCATGTTTAATAGATGTTTTACGTTCAGTATAATTTTTCTTGTCTTTTATTTGAAAATGCAATTGTACTTTTCATTCTCTTTGCAAATACATAAGGTATAAATGAATGTCAATAAACTCAACTGACAGATCTCTTCATTCATTATGATCTATAATTGTATTTGATAATTCTTATGCAATTTTATTTTGAAGGTAATCACAAAACAAATTTATAATAACAAAAAACTTCATCAAAAGCGTCTGATTCAATATACGATTTTTTTCCAATCAAACTCTATCATAAATTACTATTTTGCTTCACATTTTCTTCATCAGATAAATTCCATTAGTAAATTAAAGCTAAACACTATACATAAAAAACATGATTTGACAGATTTCTCTTTCTTGGTCGCTATTTCTACAACCTACTCTCTAAAAAGATTCAAGTCTTTCGTTGTACAGGTCTCGCCGAACATCCCATATCGGCATGTAACTCACTCGGTCGCGATTAAAATTATCCAAATGTACCCACGTATTCCAAGCCAGGAGAGAAGTAACATCAAATTTACTAAAATAAACATTTTAAACAAACAGAGCAAATTGAAAGTGGGGGGCTAAGCCCCCCCCCCCCCCCACCCCCGGTTCCGACGCCTATGCACCGAGACTTAAACTTTTTAAGACACTACGTCAGAAGATGGCGATTTAAATGTTTTGTTAACCTGGTTGTATCAATCGATTCAGATGTATATCATCATAGCTCAGTGGTTAAAGAATCAGGCTTGTGAACCGCAGGTCATGAGTTCGAATCCGTCTTGGGCTTTTGTTCATGTTTAATGAATGAAATTTTTGAAAATATCATTTTTATCTAAAATTGCACATTTTTTCGCCTATTTGACACACATACTTCTTATCCATCATGCTATCTATCATAATCAAGAAATTTTCTGCTGATTTCAGACACTATTTCAAGGTGTAGTGAGGCACCTTAAGCAAACATTTTGCAATTTTATTAAAATTAGACTAGTAAAACCCCTCGTTCAAAATACGCTTGTACTTAGAGGATCTGATTATCAAGTTTGATCCTAAAGAGACCGGGAATCTAAGACAACAAAAATATATATTCATTATCATAACGGTAACTTGATCCAAATGATCGGATTATGTCGAGTTGCCAGGATCTTCACATCAAACAAGACGCGCAGCGTCGAGTTTGATTCGATTTCCCACGCCTGGCATCGAGACGTGATGCGGGTCCATGGATTAAGTTACTGTTGTAATGATAAAATTATTACAAGTATATGCCCTTAAACGTTATTAACAATCACATCATGTAATTAACAATTTTCGAACATCAGCTATGTTCGATTCTTTAAACTATCCGGATTTTTGTATTCATACCATAAATCTATGTTTTATAGAAATGTTTTGCCCTCTATTAATTAAATTGTGCTAAGTTGAAATATACATTAATATCACTGAGGAACAATTGAAATGAATATCAGAAAAAATGTTAGATCTTTTTTTGATAAGTCTACGGTTTGTTTAAGTACAATTGACAAACAGTTTGATTTAACAGTTAAGATTCCACTTAAATTGTTTGACAAAATTGATTTACTTATTTAATAATACGGATGTGAAGTGTGGGGATTTGAAAATCTATAAATTATAAAACGCATTCAAAACTTTGTGAAGCAGATTTTCAAATGAACAGCTCCACACCTTCCTATATGGTTCATGGAGAAACTGTAGCCCTTTTCACAAAAAGTCTTGCGATTAATTTTCATCGTAAGTTTTTGTTCATTTTCACAAATAATCTTACTAGATTCTTACGTGTAAAATTCCTATATGATCAATGGAGAAACTAGTCGTTATCCTCTTTATATTAATGTATGGCCAAACTAAAGTCGGCTCATGAAAACAAAATTGTAAATATATAAATACCTGTGCACATAGACTCTGATATTGTTAAAAGCCCCTGCTTTCGAGTGCTTTTTTATGACGATGAAACTGACAAAATGTAAAATGAAAATTTGATTAAAAATGACGTTAAACAAGGATTACGGTACCAGTTCATTCAAAAATGGCCCAGTGATATTTTCCAGTCATCAAAATTAATGATATTCTTGACATGATTTTAAAGACAAACCTTGGACTAGAAACATATATAAAAATTAACCAAAACATTTTAGCGATGTATTTTGCAAATATTGCACAACTAATCATCGCCTCCCAACAGAGACCGGCAGATGGTCAAATATTCCTCATAAAGAAAGGTTATGTAAACTTTATAATGAACATAGATTGCAGATGAATTTCATTATTTATCAGATTGCAAATCACTTTTAAATATAAGGAAAGCGTTCCTGCAAAGTTCCTGTATCAGACCAAATGTTTAAAAATTAAAGAAATTATGCCCTGAAAAAATGTAAAAACACTTAAAGAAAACTCTGTATTTCTATTTTCTTTTAAATCAAGTCACACTGTTCCCTCCATAAATCCTTATGTATATGTATATACACCCCCTGGTATTCTTTTTATCTACATGTACTCTTTTTCCCTCTTTTTTGTTTCTTTTTTTGTGTACACGTCCTCCTCAGCCGCCACGTAACTTTTTGTTTTGGTACTAAGTATTTGTTTTGTACCTCATGTACCATCTTTGTGTAGTTTGAGAGAATAAATTAACTTAAAATTTGGTAACGAAAAGATTGACCAAAAAAACTAAATCATAATATACACCAACACAATCACAGATTTGTCAGCTTTGAAATTTAATGTTTACATAACAAACATCAGCTTGAATGTTGAATTTTTTGGGAGTATGATTTAATGGGTGTATGCCGGTGAAATATTTGTAAAAACCGGCCTCTTTTAGTCTTTTATATGTTCTAAGTAAATCTGGATATCTGGCTTTATCCGGCCAGTCTGGGAAAATATGATACTCCAGGGAGAAATGTCTGATTCTGGAGGTGATTCCATTTTTGAGTAAATAATCAATCACAGACCATTCGTGTCCCTCTACGTCTATCTTCAAGTAGTCCAGCACTCTCTGAAACGTTATCAATAAATATATTAATGTAAATATATTCGTGTACATAATATATCAATTATGATTTAATTGATTAAAAAAAAACATTAAAATGAAAAAATTAAAAATTTTAGAAAAAAAAAATAAATTAGATAATATATATTTAATTTTGATTTTTTAAAGAAAAATCATTGACACAAATGAAAAGAAAAATATGTAAAAACATTCTGCAAGTGTTATAACATTCCAAACGTAGTCCATGCACCACCAAATCCTGCATATTGTCAGAATAATATCTACAATATCAGAAACCATGGCATGTCATCTCCCTACTAGTTTTACAATAAGATTTTGTTTTGATTCTTTTATATTGAGATGGTGCCAAGATTTAATAAACAATACTAGTAATTTTATGTGTACTAATGTGTTCTGTACGGAGATGTTATATATAGAGCTCGGTCGCTTCGCTTCCTCCGTTTCTCTCTAATTGCTAGAAGTTTACTTACTTATACTTTCTAAATTATGATGTTAACATTCAGTGTATATTTCCCCTTACGTTTGCATTGGAAATCTGCGACGTTTAATTTCCTGTGAAAACTCTTAACCAATCTATACGCCATGAGCACAAATATAAACGCCATCACGCGTTTTGAGTACATTTATTATTGTACAAAATTAAACGAAACGTTCAAGAGAGTTGTTATGTGTCTAAAGGCAGCCGACAAGGAAATGAACACCTTCTACAAAGATGCCCCATGTAATTCACTTCATCAATCGTTTCAATGGATCTTATTGCATTGACTTCAGCGCTTATATATTGCCCTCACTCATTCCAATTTTATCAATAATTCTTCCCCTTTTCATAAAAATGTAAGTATATATAGATTCACACATCATACCAGCATGAAAGAAAATTTATATAAATGTATTTTATGAAGATAAAAAGACAGAGAATATAATACTTCACTGAAGATCGCCCTTTTTTTATTTCTTGCCTCACACTAAGTGTTGCGCTTATATATACATGCATAATAGACCTGGTAATGAATGGGATTCTTACCCAATCTCGTCTTAATTTTAGGAATATGGATTACTTGAGTCATGTGAGGAGATCAAATGCGGTGACGATGATTAAATCCAGAGGGGCCCGAATGGCTTTATGATTTATTTGATCACGCTCGACCCGTCCTTGATCACCTCGAAATATTCAAAGAATGATAAATTATTGCTTATATCTAAAAAAAAAAATAAAAGATATCACCAATTATTCGATAAAATTATCGACATGTTTACGTTATTTTCATTTTGTATAAATATGCAAACCCCGCTTGCGCCACTGTACGTTCACATGCGTTATAAGTGTTATCACAAAGACACTAGAAAATGCAAAGATGATATGTTACTTATCCTATCATATCACATCATATTATATTAAATTAATACAATTATGTACTTTTGTAGTTATTGAACAGACATCTAAGGTAAACGGAATCACGTCAAACTTGCTGTCGAGCCAATCAAACAGTTAACTTTACCACATATGGGGGTTATTTTAGCGGTGTGGCAACCTTTGCTTATTTTAGCAGCTTTATAGTATAATTGGGAGGGGTTATTGTAAAAGTTCATTCTGATGGTGTCTCTCCAAAAAAATCATATCAACATTTTATCATATAAGTGAATGTAATGTATATACATGTAATTATTATATCATTGTTATATCTATAGAAGGAGAACTCATTTTCAGAGAGTGGTTGAGGATTTTGAGGGTAAAGTAAATTGAAGTGAATATTCTGTTGTTTTCTTCACAAAATATGTAGCGTTTACACAATTTTTAAAGCTTTTAAAATTTTTAATCTTTACTTAATCAAAGTGTATGTCTGAAATGCACAAATGATTTAAAATTTAAAGTAGATATGATAAATGAACTGTTGTCTAGCCAGTCTCCTTAACCGTAGACATTTTTACTTTTACAGTTGCATGCCTGCACCTCAAAGATATCTCTCGCCAAGTTCTTCAACTAAATCGCCGGTCTTGACTCATTAATAACGATTTCTGTTTAAACCAAAAATTAAAAATCGTGTTTATTATTTTAAATTTCATGTTTAATAGATGTTTTACGTTCAGTATAATTTTTCTTGTCTTTTATTTGAAAATGCAATTGTACTTTTCATTCTCTTTGCAAATACATAAGGTATAAATGAATGTCAATAAACTCAACTGACAGATCTCTTCATTCATTATGATCTATAATTGTATTTGATAATTCTTATGCAATTTTATTTTGAAGGTAATCACAAAACAAATTTATAATAACAAAAAACTTCATCAAAAGCGTCTGATTCAATATACGATTTTTTTTCCAATCAAACTCTATCATAAATTACTATTTTGCTTCACATTTTCTTCATCAGATAAATTCCATTAGTAAATTAAAGCTAAACACTATACATAAAAAACATGATTTGACAGATTTCTCTTTCTTGGTCGCTATTTCTACAACCTACTCTCTAAAAAGATTCAAGTCTTTCGTTGTACAGGTCTCGCCGAACATCCCATATCGGCATGTAACTCACTCGGTCGCGATTAAAATTATCCAAATGTACCCACGTATTCCAAGCCAGGAGAGAAGTAACATCAAATTTACTAAAATAAACATTTTAAACAAACAGAGCAAATTGAAAGTGGGGGGCTAAGCCCCCCCCCCCCCCCACCCCCGGTTCCGACGCCTATGCACCGAGACTTAAACTTTTTAAGACACTACGTCAGAAGATGGCGATTTAAATGTTTTGTTAACCTGGTTGTATCAATCGATTCAGATGTATATCATCATAGCTCAGTGGTTAAAGAATCAGGCTTGTGAACCGCAGGTCATGAGTTCGAATCCGTCTTGGGCTTTTGTTCATGTTTAATGAATGAAATTTTTGAAAATATCATTTTTATCTAAAATTGCACATTTTTTCGCCTATTTGACACACATACTTCTTATCCATCATGCTATCTATCATAATCAAGAAATTTTCTGCTGATTTCAGACACTATTTCAAGGTGTAGTGAGGCACCTTAAGCAAACATTTTGCAATTTTATTAAAATTAGACTAGTAAAACCCCTCGTTCAAAATACGCTTGTACTTAGAGGATCTGATTATCAAGTTTGATCCTAAAGAGACCGGGAATCTAAGACAACAAAAATATATATTCATTATCATAACGGTAACTTGATCCAAATGATCGGATTATGTCGAGTTGCCAGGATCTTCACATCAAACAAGACGCGCAGCGTCGAGTTTGATTCGATTTCCCACGCCTGGCATCGAGACGTGATGCGGGTCCATGGATTAAGTTACTGTTGTAATGATAAAATTATTACAAGTATATGCCCTTAAACGTTATTAACAATCACATCATGTAATTAACAATTTTCGAACATCAGCTATGTTCGATTCTTTAAACTATCCGGATTTTTGTATTCATACCATAAATCTATGTTTTATAGAAATGTTTTGCCCTCTATTAATTAAATTGTGCTAAGTTGAAATATACATTAATATCACTGAGGAACAATTGAAATGAATATCAGAAAAAATGTTAGATCTTTTTTTGATAAGTCTACGGTTTGTTTAAGTACAATTGACAAACAGTTTGATTTAACAGTTAAGATTCCACTTAAATTGTTTGACAAAATTGATTTACTTATTTAATAATACGGATGTGAAGTGTGGGGATTTGAAAATCTATAAATTATAAAACGCATTCAAAACTTTGTGAAGCAGATTTTCAAATGAACAGCTCCACACCTTCCTATATGGTTCATGGAGAAACTGTAGCCCTTTTCACAAAAAGTCTTGCGATTAATTTTCATCGTAAGTTTTTGTTCATTTTCACAAATAATCTTACTAGATTCTTACGTGTAAAATTCCTATATGATCAATGGAGAAACTAGTCGTTATCCTCTTTATATTAATGTATGGCCAAACTAAAGTCGGCTCATGAAAACAAAATTGTAAATATATAAATACCTGTGCACATAGACTCTGATATTGTTAAAAGCCCCTGCTTTCGAGTGCTTTTTTATGACGATGAAACTGACAAAATGTAAAATGAAAATTTGATTAAAAATGACGTTAAACAAGGATTACGGTACCAGTTCATTCAAAAATGGCCCAGTGATATTTTCCAGTCATCAAAATTAATGATATTCTTGACATGATTTTAAAGACAAACCTTGGACTAGAAACATATATAAAAATTAACCAAAACATTTTAGCGATGTATTTTGCAAATATTGCACAACTAATCATCGCCTCCCAACAGAGACCGGCAGATGGTCAAATATTCCTCATAAAGAAAGGTTATGTAAACTTTATAATGAACATAGATTGCAGATGAATTTCATTATTTATCAGATTGCAAATCACTTTTAAATATAAGGAAAGCGTTCCTGCAAAGTTCCTGTATAAGACCAAATGTTTAAAAATTAAAGAAATTATGCCCTGAAAAAATGTAAAAACACTTAAAGAAAACTCTGTATTTCTATTTTCTTTTAAATCAAGTCACACTGTTCCCTCCATAAATCCTTATGTATATGTATATACACCCCCTGGTATTCTTTTTATCTACATGTACTCTTTTTCCCTCTTTTTTGTTTCTTTTTTTGTGTACACGTCCTCCTCAGCCGCCACGTAACTTTTTGTTTTGGTACTAAGTATTTGTTTTGTACCTCATGTACCATCTTTGTGTAGTTTGAGAGAATAAATTAACTTAAAATTTGGTAACGAAAAGATTGACCAAAAAAACTAAATCATAATATACACCAACACAATCACAGATTTGTCAGCTTTGAAATTTAATGTTTACATAACAAACATCAGCTTGAATGTTGAATTTTTTGGGAGTATGATTTAATGGGTGTATGCCGGTGAAATATTTGTAAAAACCGGCCTCTTTTAGTCTTTTATATGTTCTAAGTAAATCTGGATATCTGGCTTTATCCGGCCAGTCTGGGAAAATATGATACTCCAGGGAGAAATGTCTGATTCTGGAGGTGATTCCATTTTTGAGTAAATAATCAATCACAGACCATTCGTGTCCCTCTACGTCTATCTTCAAGTAGTCCAGCACTCTCTGAAACGTTATCAATAAATATATTAATGTAAATATATTCGTGTACATAATATATCAATTATGATTTAATTGATTAAAAAAAAACATTAAAATGAAAAAATTAAAAATTTTAGAAAAAAAAAATAAATTAGATAATATATATTTAATTTTGATTTTTTAAAGAAAAATCATTGACACAAATGAAAAGAAAAATATGTAAAAACATTCTGCAAGTGTTATAACATTCCAAACGTAGTCCATGCACCACCAAATCCTGCATATTGTCAGAATAATATCTACAATATCAGAAACCATGGCATGTCATCTCCCTACTAGTTTTACAATAAGATTTTGTTTTGATTCTTTTATATTGAGATGGTGCCAAGATTTAATAAACAATACTAGTAATTTTATGTGTACTAATGTGTTCTGTACGGAGATGTTATATATAGAGCTCGGTCGCTTCGCTTCCTCCGTTTCTCTCTAATTGCTAGAAGTTTACTTACTTATACTTTCTAAATTATGATGTTAACATTCAGTGTATATTTCCCCTTACGTTTGCATTGGAAATCTGCGACGTTTAATTTCCTGTGAAAACTCTTAACCAATCTATACGCCATGAGCACAAATATAAACGCCATCACGCGTTTTGAGTACATTTATTATTGTACAAAATTAAACGAAACGTTCAAGAGAGTTGTTATGTGTCTAAAGGCAGCCGACAAGGAAATGAACACCTTCTACAAAGATGCCCCATGTAATTCACTTCATCAATCGTTTCAATGGATCTTATTGCATTGACTTCAGCGCTTATATGTTGCCCTCACTCATTCCAATTTTATCAATAATTCTTCCCCTTTTCATAAAAATGTAAGTATATATAGATTCACACATCATACCAGCATGAAAGAAAATTTATATAAATGTATTTTATGAAGATAAAAAGACAGAGAATATAATACTTCACTGAAGATCGCCCTTTTTTTATTTCTTGCCTCACACTAAGTGTTGCGCTTATATATACATGCATAATAGACCTGGTAATGAATGGGATTCTTACCCAATCTCGTCTTAATTTTAGGAATATGGATTACTTGAGTCATGTGAGGAGATCAAATGCGGTGACGATGATTAAATCCAGAGGGGCCCGAATGGCTTTATGATTTATTTGATCACGCTCGACCCGTCCTTGATCACCTCGAAATATTCAAAGAATGATAAATTATTGCTTATATCTAAAAAAAAAAATAAAAGATATCACCAATTATTCGATAAAATTATCGACATGTTTACGTTATTTTCATTTTGTATAAATATGCAAACCCCGCTTGCGCCACTGTACGTTCACATGCGTTATAAGTGTTATCACAAAGACACTAGAAAATGCAAAGATGATATGTTACTTATCCTATCATATCACATCATATTATATTAAATTAATACAATTATGTACTTTTGTAGTTATTGAACAGACATCTAAGGTAAACGGAATCACGTCAAACTTGCTGTCGAGCCAATCAAACAGTTAACTTTACCACATATGGGGGTTATTTTAGCGGTGTGGCAACCTTTGCTTATTTTAGCAGCTTTATAGTATAATTGGGAGGGGTTATTGTAAAAGTTCATTCTGATGGTGTCTCTCCAAAAAAATCATATCAACATTTTATCATATAAGTGAATGTAATGTATATACATGTAATTATTATATCATTGTTATATCTATAGAAGGAGAACTCATTTTCAGAGAGTGGTTGAGGATTTTGAGGGTAAAGTAAATTGAAGTGAATATTCTGTTGTTTTCTTCACAAAATATGTAGCGTTTACACAATTTTTAAAGCTTTTAAAATTTTTAATCTTTACTTAATCAAAGTGTATGTCTGAAATGCACAAATGATTTAAAATTTAAAGTAGATATGATAAATGAACTGTTGTCTAGCCAGTCTCCTTAACCGTAGACATTTTTACTTTTACAGTTGCATGCCTGCACCTCAAAGATATCTCTCGCCAAGTTCTTCAACTAAATCGCCGGTCTTGACTCATTAATAACGATTTCTGTTTAAACCAAAAATTAAAAATCGTGTTTATTATTTTAAATTTCATGTTTAATAGATGTTTTACGTTCAGTATAATTTTTCTTGTCTTTTATTTGAAAATGCAATTGTACTTTTCATTCTCTTTGCAAATACATAAGGTATAAATGAATGTCAATAAACTCAACTGACAGATCTCTTCATTCATTATGATCTATAATTGTATTTGATAATTCTTATGCAATTTTATTTTGAAGGTAATCACAAAACAAATTTATAATAACAAAAAACTTCATCAAAAGCGTCTGATTCAATATACGATTTTTTTCCAATCAAACTCTATCATAAATTACTATTTTGCTTCACATTTTCTTCATCAGATAAATTCCATTAGTAAATTAAAGCTAAACACTATACATAAAAAACATGATTTGACAGATTTCTCTTTCTTGGTCGCTATTTCTACAACCTACTCTCTAAAAAGATTCAAGTCTTTCGTTGTACAGGTCTCGCCGAACATCCCATATCGGCATGTAACTCACTCGGTCGCGATTAAAATTATCCAAATGTACCCACGTATTCCAAGCCAGGAGAGAAGTAACATCAAATTTACTAAAATAAACATTTTAAACAAACAGAGCAAATTGAAAGTGGGGGGCTAAGCCCCCCCCCCCCCACCCCCGGTTCCGACGCCTATGCACCGAGACTTAAACTTTTTAAGACACTACGTCAGAAGATGGCGATTTAAATGTTTTGTTAACCTGGTTGTATCAATCGATTCAGATGTATATCATCATAGCTCAGTGGTTAAAGAATCAGGCTTGTGAACCGCAGGTCATGAGTTCGAATCCGTCTTGGGCTTTTGTTCATGTTTAATGAATGAAATTTTTGAAAATATCATTTTTATCTAAAATTGCACATTTTTTCGCCTATTTGACACACATACTTCTTATCCATCATGCTATCTATCATAATCAAGAAATTTTCTGCTGATTTCAGACACTATTTCAAGGTGTAGTGAGGCACCTTAAGCAAACATTTTGCAATTTTATTAAAATTAGACTAGTAAAACCCCTCGTTCAAAATACGCTTGTACTTAGAGGATCTGATTATCAAGTTTGATCCTAAAGAGACCGGGAATCTAAGACAACAAAAATATATATTCATTATCATAACGGTAACTTGATCCAAATGATCGGATTATGTCGAGTTGCCAGGATCTTCACATCAAACAAGACGCGCAGCGTCGAGTTTGATTCGATTTCCCACGCCTGGCATCGAGACGTGATGCGGGTCCATGGATTAAGTTACTGTTGTAATGATAAAATTATTACAAGTATATGCCCTTAAACGTTATTAACAATCACATCATGTAATTAACAATTTTCGAACATCAGCTATGTTCGATTCTTTAAACTATCCGGATTTTTGTATTCATACCATAAATCTATGTTTTATAGAAATGTTTTGCCCTCTATTAATTAAATTGTGCTAAGTTGAAATATACATTAATATCACTGAGGAACAATTGAAATGAATATCAGAAAAAAAGTTAGATCTTTTTTTGATAAGTCTACGGTTTGTTTAAGTACAATTGACAAACAGTTTGATTTAACAGTTAAGATTCCACTTAAATTGTTTGACAAAATTGATTTACTTATTTAATAATACGGATGTGAAGTGTGGGGATTTGAAAATCTATAAATTATAAAACGCATTCAAAACTTTGTGAAGCAGATTTTCAAATGAACAGCTCCACACCTTCCTATATGGTTCATGGAGAAACTGTAGCCCTTTTCACAAAAAGTCTTGCGATTAATTTTCATCGTAAGTTTTTGTTCATTTTCACAAATAATCTTACTAGATTCTTACGTGTAAAATTCCTATATGATCAATGGAGAAACTAGTCGTTATCCTCTTTATATTAATGTATGGCCAAACTAAAGTCGGCTCATGAAAACAAAATTGTAAATATATAAATACCTGTGCACATAGACTCTGATATTGTTAAAAGCCCCTGCTTTCGAGTGCTTTTTTATGACGATGAAACTGACAAAATGTAAAATGAAAATTTGATTAAAAATGACGTTAAACAAGGATTACGGTACCAGTTCATTCAAAAATGGCCCAGTGATATTTTCCAGTCATCAAAATTAATGATATTCTTGACATGATTTTAAAGACAAACCTTGGACTAGAAACATATATAAAAATTAACCAAAACATTTTAGCGATGTATTTTGCAAATATTGCACAACTAATCATCGCCTCCCAACAGAGACCGGCAGATGGTCAAATATTCCTCATAAAGAAAGGTTATGTAAACTTTATAATGAACATAGATTGCAGATGAATTTCATTATTTATCAGATTGCAAATCACTTTTAAATATAAGGAAAGCGTTCCTGCAAAGTTCCTGTATAAGACCAAATGTTTAAAAATTAAAGAAATTATGCCCTGAAAAAATGTAAAAACACTTAAAGAAAACTCTGTATTTCTATTTTCTTTTAAATCAAGTCACACTGTTCCCTCCATAAATCCTTATGTATATGTATATACACCCCCTGGTATTCTTTTTATCTACATGTACTCTTTTTCCCTCTTTTTTGTTTCTTTTTTTGTGTACACGTCCTCCTCAGCCGCCACGTAACTTTTTGTTTTGGTACTAAGTATTTGTTTTGTACCTCATGTACCATCTTTGTGTAGTTTGAGAGAATAAATTAACTTAAAATTTGGTAACGAAAAGATTGACCAAAAAAACTAAATCATAATATACACCAACACAATCACAGATTTGTCAGCTTTGAAATTTAATGTTTACATAACAAACATCAGCTTGAATGTTGAATTTTTTGGGAGTATGATTTAATGGGTGTATGCCGGTGAAATATTTGTAAAAACCGGCCTCTTTTAGTCTTTTATATGTTCTAAGTAAATCTGGATATCTGGCTTTATCCGGCCAGTCTGGGAAAATATGATACTCCAGGGAGAAATGTCTGATTCTGGAGGTGATTCCATTTTTGAGTAAATAATCAATCACAGACCATTCGTGTCCCTCTACGTCTATCTTCAAGTAGTCCAGCACTCTCTGAAACGTTATCAATAAATATATTAATGTAAATATATTCGTGTACATAATATATCAATTATGATTTAATTGATTAAAAAAAAACATTAAAATGAAAAAATTAAATTTTAGAAAAAAAAAATAAATTAGATAATATATATTTAATTTTGATTTTTTAAAGAAAAATCATTGACACAAATGAAAAGAAAAATATGTAAAAACATTCTGCAAGTGTTATAACATTCCAAACGTAGTCCATGCACCACCAAATCCTGCATATTGTCAGAATAATATCTACAATATCAGAAACCATGGCATGTCATCTCCCTACTAGTTTTACAATAAGATTTTGTTTTGATTCTTTTATATTGAGATGGTGCCAAGATTTAATAAACAATACTAGTAATTTTATGTGTACTAATGTGTTCTGTACGGAGATGTTATATATAGAGCTCGGTCGCTTCGCTTCCTCCGTTTCTCTCTAATTGCTAGAAGTTTACTTACTTATACTTTCTAAATTATGATGTTAACATTCAGTGTATATTTCCCCTTACGTTTGCATTGGAAATCTGCGACGTTTAATTTCCTGTGAAAACTCTTAACCAATCTATACGCCATGAGCACAAATATAAACGCCATCACGCGTTTTGAGTACATTTATTATTGTACAAAATTAAACGAAACGTTCAAGAGAGTTGTTATGTGTCTAAAGGCAGCCGACAAGGAAATGAACACCTTCTACAAAGATGCCCCATGTAATTCACTTCATCAATCGTTTCAATGGATCTTATTGCATTGACTTCAGCGCTTATATATTGCCCTCACTCATTCCAATTTTATCAATAATTCTTCCCCTTTTCATAAAAATGTAAGTATATATAGATTCACACATCATACCAGCATGAAAGAAAATTTATATAAATGTATTTTATGAAGATAAAAAGACAGAGAATATAATACTTCACTGAAGATCGCCCTTTTTTTATTTCTTGCCTCACACTAAGTGTTGCGCTTATATATACATGCATAATAGACCTGGTAATGAATGGGATT
This sequence comes from Magallana gigas, assembly GCF_963853765.1. NCBI lineage: Eukaryota > Metazoa > Mollusca > Bivalvia > Ostreida > Ostreidae > Magallana > Magallana gigas. Next base: position 41,577,953 of record NC_088854.1, read on the forward strand.
CTTACCCAATCTCGTCTTAATTTTAGGAATATGGATTACTTGAGTCATGTGAGGAGATCAAATGCGGTGACGATGATTAAATCCAGAGGGGCCCGAATGGCTTTATGATTTATTTGATCACGCTCGACCCGTCCTTGATCACCTCGAAATATTCAAAGAATGATAAATTATTGCTTATATCTAAAAAAAAAAATAAAAGATATCACCAATTATTCGATAAAATTATCGACATGTTTACGTTATTTTCATTTTGTATAAATATGCAAACCCCGCTTGCGCCACTGTACGTTCACATGCGTTATAAGTGTTATCACAAAGACACTAGAAAATGCAAAGATGATATGTTACTTATCCTATCATATCACATCATATTATATTAAATTAATACAATTATGTACTTTTGTAGTTATTGAACAGACATCTAAGGTAAACGGAATCACGTCAAACTTGCTGTCGAGCCAATCAAACAGTTAACTTTACCACATATGGGGGTTATTTTAGCGGTGTGGCAACCTTTGCTTATTTTAGCAGCTTTATAGTATAATTGGGAGGGGTTATTGTAAAAGTTCATTCTGATGGTGTCTCTCCAAAAAAATCATATCAACATTTTATCATATAAGTGAATGTAATGTATATACATGTAATTATTATATCATTGTTATATCTATAGAAGGAGAACTCATTTTCAGAGAGTGGTTGAGGATTTTGAGGGTAAAGTAAATTGAAGTGAATATTCTGTTGTTTTCTTCACAAAATATGTAGCGTTTACACAATTTTTAAAGCTTTTAAAATTTTTAATCTTTACTTAATCAAAGTGTATGTCTGAAATGCACAAATGATTTAAAATTTAAAGTAGATATGATAAATGAACTGTTGTCTAGCCAGTCTCCTTAACCGTAGACATTTTTACTTTTACAGTTGCATGCCTGCACCTCAAAGATATCTCTCGCCAAGTTCTTCAACTAAATCGCCGGTCTTGACTCATTAATAACGATTTCTGTTTAAACCAAAAATTAAAAATCGTGTTTATTATTTTAAATTTCATGTTTAATAGATGTTTTACGTTCAGTATAATTTTTCTTGTCTTTTATTTGAAAATGCAATTGTACTTTTCATTCTCTTTGCAAATACATAAGGTATAAATGAATGTCAATAAACTCAACTGACAGATCTCTTCATTCATTATGATCTATAATTGTATTTGATAATTCTTATGCAATTTTATTTTGAAGGTAATCACAAAACAAATTTATAATAACAAAAAACTTCATCAAAAGCGTCTGATTCAATATACGATTTTTTTCCAATCAAACTCTATCATAAATTACTATTTTGCTTCACATTTTCTTCATCAGATAAATTCCATTAGTAAATTAAAGCTAAACACTATACATAAAAAACATGATTTGACAGATTTCTCTTTCTTGGTCGCTATTTCTACAACCTACTCTCTAAAAAGATTCAAGTCTTTCGTTGTACAGGTCTCGCCGAACATCCCATATCGGCATGTAACTCACTCGGTCGCGATTAAAATTATCCAAATGTACCCACGTATTCCAAGCCAGGAGAGAAGTAACATCAAATTTACTAAAATAAACATTTTAAACAAACAGAGCAAATTGAAAGTGGGGGGCTAAGCCCCCCCCCCCCACCCCCGGTTCCGACGCCTATGCACCGAGACTTAAACTTTTTAAGACACTACGTCAGAAGATGGCGATTTAAATGTTTTGTTAACCTGGTTGTATCAATCGATTCAGATGTATATCATCATAGCTCAGTGGTTAAAGAATCAGGCTTGTGAACCGCAGGTCATGAGTTCGAATCCGTCTTGGGCTTTTGTTCATGTTTAATGAATGAAATTTTTGAAAATATCATTTTTATCTAAAATTGCACATTTTTTCGCCTATTTGACACACATACTTCTTATCCATCATGCTATCTATCATAATCAAGAAATTTTCTGCTGATTTCAGACACTATTTCAAGGTGTAGTGAGGCACCTTAAGCAAACATTTTGCAATTTTATTAAAATTAGACTAGTAAAACCCCTCGTTCAAAATACGCTTGTACTTAGAGGATCTGATTATCAAGTTTGATCCTAAAGAGACCGGGAATCTAAGACAACAAAAATATATATTCATTATCATAACGGTAACTTGATCCAAATGATCGGATTATGTCGAGTTGCCAGGATCTTCACATCAAACAAGACGCGCAGCGTCGAGTTTGATTCGATTTCCCACGCCTGGCATCGAGACGTGATGCGGGTCCATGGATTAAGTTACTGTTGTAATGATAAAATTATTACAAGTATATGCCCTTAAACGTTATTAACAATCACATCATGTAATTAACAATTTTCGAACATCAGCTATGTTCGATTCTTTAAACTATCCGGATTTTTGTATTCATACCATAAATCTATGTTTTATAGAAATGTTTTGCCCTCTATTAATTAAATTGTGCTAAGTTGAAATATACATTAATATCACTGAGGAACAATTGAAATGAATATCAGAAAAAAAGTTAGATCTTTTTTTGATAAGTCTACGGTTTGTTTAAGTACAATTGACAAACAGTTTGATTTAACAGTTAAGATTCCACTTAAATTGTTTGACAAAATTGATTTACTTATTTAATAATACGGATGTGAAGTGTGGGGATTTGAAAATCTATAAATTATAAAACGCATTCAAAACTTTGTGAAGCAGATTTTCAAATGAACAGCTCCACACCTTCCTATATGGTTCATGGAGAAACTGTAGCCCTTTTCACAAAAAGTCTTGCGATTAATTTTCATCGTAAGTTTTTGTTCATTTTCACAAATAATCTTACTAGATTCTTACGTGTAAAATTCCTATATGATCAATGGAGAAACTAGTCGTTATCCTCTTTATATTAATGTATGGCCAAACTAAAGTCGGCTCATGAAAACAAAATTGTAAATATATAAATACCTGTGCACATAGACTCTGATATTGTTAAAAGCCCCTGCTTTCGAGTGCTTTTTTATGACGATGAAACTGACAAAATGTAAAATGAAAATTTGATTAAAAATGACGTTAAACAAGGATTACGGTACCAGTTCATTCAAAAATGGCCCAGTGATATTTTCCAGTCATCAAAATTAATGATATTCTTGACATGGTTTTAAAGACAAACCTTGGACTAGAAACATATATAAAAATTAACCAAAACATTTTAGCGATGTATTTTGCAAATATTGCACAACTAATCATCGCCTCCCAACAGAGACCGGCAGATGGTCAAATATTCCTCATAAAGAAAGGTTATGTAAACTTTATAATGAACATAGATTGCAGATGAATTTCATTATTTATCAGATTGCAAATCACTTTTAAATATAAGGAAAGCGTTCCTGCAAAGTTCCTGTATAAGACCAAATGTTTAAAAATTAAAGAAATTATGCCCTGAAAAAATGTAAAAACACTTAAAGAAAACTCTGTATTTCTATTTTCTTTTAAATCAAGTCACACTGTTCCCTCCATAAATCCTTATGTATATGTATATACACCCCCTGGTATTCTTTTTATCTACATGTACTCTTTTTCCCTCTTTTTTGTTTCTTTTTTTGTGTACACGTCCTCCTCAGCCGCCACGTAACTTTTTGTTTTGGTACTAAGTATTTGTTTTGTACCTCATGTACCATCTTTGTGTAGTTTGAGAGAATAAATTAACTTAAAATTTGGTAACGAAAAGATTGACCAAAAAAACTAAATCATAATATACACCAACACAATCACAGATTTGTCAGCTTTGAAATTTAATGTTTACATAACAAACATCAGCTTGAATGTTGAATTTTTTGGGAGTATGATTTAATGGGTGTATGCCGGTGAAATATTTGTAAAAACCGGCCTCTTTTAGTCTTTTATATGTTCTAAGTAAATCTGGATATCTGGCTTTATCCGGCCAGTCTGGGAAAATATGATACTCCAGGGAGAAATGTCTGATTCTGGAGGTGATTCCATTTTTGAGTAAATAATCAATCACAGACCATTCGTGTCCCTCTACGTCTATCTTCAAGTAGTCCAGCACTCTCTGAAACGTTATCAATAAATATATTAATGTAAATATATTCGTGTACATAATATATCAATTATGATTTAATTGATTAAAAAAAAACATTAAAATGAAAAAATTAAAAATTTTAGAAAAAAAAAATAAATTAGATAATATATATTTAATTTTGATTTTTTAAAGAAAAATCATTGACACAAATGAAAAGAAAAATATGTAAAAACATTCTGCAAGTGTTATAACATTCCAAACGTAGTCCATGCACCACCAAATCCTGCATATTGTCAGAATAATATCTACAATATCAGAAACCATGGCATGTCATCTCCCTACTAGTTTTACAATAAGATTTTGTTTTGATTCTTTTATATTGAGATGGTGCCAAGATTTAATAAACAATACTAGTAATTTTATGTGTACTAATGTGTTCTGTACGGAGATGTTATATATAGAGCTCGGTCGCTTCGCTTCCTCCGTTTCTCTCTAATTGCTAGAAGTTTACTTACTTATACTTTCTAAATTATGATGTTAACATTCAGTGTATATTTCCCCTTACGTTTGCATTGGAAATCTGCGACGTTTAATTTCCTGTGAAAACTCTTAACCAATCTATACGCCATGAGCACAAATATAAACGCCATCACGCGTTTTGAGTACATTTATTATTGTACAAAATTAAACGAAACGTTCAAACTCACATAACCAATTTGATATATACTTTTGTTTTGCCTCGGACTAGAATGTCGCGACGTCATTGGATGAAACACGTCACGTGGCTGCCTTACAAATTTCTTTAAAAGGCAAGCGTCAAAATTTATAGCGCAACATGGCGGACGTAACGTTATTTGAACTGATTTTCTACACAAACGTTTGTTTACATATCAAACTTTTGGTCCTCGACAAAACAAAACACTTATTAGGTTTGTTACTGACTGTTTAAAGAAATTTGTGGGGTCGGTAAAGTCCATAGAAGGCTCGGCTCCGCCGCCTCGCCTTCTATGGACTTTACCGACCCCACAAATTTCTTTAAACAGTCAGTAACAAACCTAATAAGTAATAATGAAAAATAATCATTTAATCTTATCTACCCGTTAATATAACGATTTTCTCTACAAAGTTTCCGGCAATATGTTTTAGTCGCGGAAGCGAACTAGAGTCCGGTAACATCTTAATATGGCTGTCCCATGTATGTTTCATATCCCTGACTAAAAGCATATATAATGGCTTTAAAGCAACGATTCACAATAACTTCATACAAATAAACACCAATATGAATATCTATATAAATATTCAATGCTTATTTTTGGATCTCGTCGGTCCTATAACACACCAAGCGGTGAAGACAAATTGGTATTCAATTCGTCTGCACAGCCTTGGTGTGTTTTACATGTAAGACCGACGAGATCCAAAAAACAAGCATTCAATGCTTACATGAACACTTATCATCATCGAACGAGAACAAATAATTCTAGAGGCACACGAACAAATAATTCTAGGTGCACACGACCCTCGACCATCTCCCACGGTTTTTTAAAAATTGAGAATTCAAACGACGGACTCCAAACCATTGTCTGAGTCGTTGTTTAGAACTGTACACGAGCTTCCGTCCAATTATAAACCTCCAGACTTACGTTTTTGTGACCTAGCATTTCCATGATGCTGAGGAGGTCCATCATGGTCCAGCTCTGATCCTGTATGACGTAGATATCGTGACGTGGATTAAAGTCCTTGATCACGCTGGTGCTGAGTCCAATAGGATGGAATACTACACTTGTATTTCTCACGTGCTCAGGCATATTCATGCTGAAAAATAATAAAGCATTTAAATCTACTTATTTTAATTCAAAAATCAAGTCATGTTTCCATAATCACATATGATGTGCTTTTGTTATTATAAGTATTCACAAGACTCATAAATCTTGAAGCGTATTATATAAGGTATGACCCTTTTTTATCTGAAAATTGTAGGTCGTGGAGATGTCCTCTTATTATCTTGATAAGACATTTTATCAATTTAAAAAAATCAACGTAAATTTACGTAAGGAAGTTGTTTTAGTTTACTCATTTTGAATATAGGGAGCTCTGAATCTCACTTATGATTGATAGATTGACACTAAACTTTTGGGTTACTATTAGAAATGCCTTTCTAGAACATTAATTTAAAAACGGAAAATAAATTTTGGGCAAAATAGTGATCGTGCCCTTTAAAAATATTATGACCCAGTTAAAGTACAACAAAGGGATCCCATTTATAATGGGGTCAATATATTCATGCGTGATTGTTCTGCGAAGATATTACGTTAAAGTGTTAGATTTCAAAGAATTAAAAACTATATAAATTGTTGTAGATATTTTTAAATTCTTTAAATTATAAAGTTTTAATGTAAAAAAAGAAGATATAAAACCGAAACGAAACTTTTAACATTCTATTGTAATATGCAAATATTCGAAATCACGTCAAAAGAGCAATTAATATTTGAGATCTGTGCATAATGTACGTCGATGGCCTAATACATTCAGTTGGGAATGTGTCATCGAATAAACATTTAATAAACATTAAATATGATTCACAGAAGAAAAATGACAGAATGGATATTTATTATTTACAGATGTAAGACTGGTATCATCTGAAAAATACATCGAGAAAGCCAATATGTTTTCAAATTAAAATATACATTAAATTTGGAGAAAGAGGGGGTTCCTTGTTGAATTATTGTTAAATTTGTGATAAATAAAGGTTTCGCCAGACTTCAGAACTCTCTATGTCTCTCTATCTCTCTTTCTCTCTCTCTCTGTGCATATTAATACGCATAAATTAATGATTGTGACAATATAGCTTTACAGTGTCATTGCGAAATTAGTTCGATAGAGTGAATCTTTCCAGAAAAGTTGACACAAAACCGTTACCGATCGATGTGGTCGTAACAAGACAAATTGTTGCCTTTGGTCGACTAAACTACAACAGATGCAATTACCAAACGTAACATATAATCAGCCTATTTCCCCACCATCTAACGCAATTACTTCTATATATACACTCACTTTCGTCTTCAGGGCCAATTTGAATGATAAACATTTTTCACTTAAGTGTCAGAGTTACGCATTTCTAAATTTTGTCATTGTTTTTTTCAGCTTATTTTTAGGCTGTAAGAGTGTATAAATACTTGTTGGTATGAAGTAGGCACACAATGCAAAAAAGGAATGTTTTTAGGACTTACAAGTGTTGGTATGGACAATTGATTGCGTACTTACCTTGGATCGAAAGAATGCACTTCACAGCCAAGTTTTGCCATGGCGTCATCAAAGCTAAAGTCATTGCCTATGCTGTAATAGAATTTAAACGATTCAAGTTCCGTGTCCTTTATAATTTTGTTCCAACATTTATTTCTTATCAAGGAAATGGTAGTCCCTGCTAAAACATTAACAGAGATATTTTATACTTACATGTATATTATTATTGTCTATATGCTCTCAAATACAAAGGAATAATCAACAGTTAATATCATAATAATATGAGAAGCATATTGCAAAGGAATACTTTAAACCATATTATGATCATACTGATTGCCCTAAAAAAATATATTCACAGATTTATATACATGTACATTTTTTATACCCCAAAATTTCTTAAAACCAGGATTTGAATTTAACCATATATATGTAAATATCCCTTAATCGAAAATATTCAACATTTCTTTCTTTGAGACACTTGCAAGCATTAACATCTCTGCCTTGTTTGTCTACTTAGTTTGTCATTTCATCGGTCTTTGCAAGAGCTACTTAGAGAATTTGTTGTTTGTCTTGCTTTTAACTCAAAGAAGATTCCACTCATCCCCTAAACTGAATAAGTTTATAAACAAAGCGTGTTCTGAGTCATCTAATTATCAAATTAAGTACCAGTACTTAATTCTCACTAGTACCTTACTAGACTGAAGTACTTTATTCCCATGTCTTTCACTTACCCAAATGAGTATACGAGACATGGTTCCTTTACTTTATAAGGCTCGTCTTGGCACAAAAACCAGTTTCCCACCGACTTTTGTTTTCTGCACCGTAAATCTTTAGGTCTTTTTTTAAAATCTCTGAAATTGAAAGCTTCAAAACTGAAATTAGTCCTTTTTTAAAATCTTACGAGAGAACAAAAAAGAGTACAATATTTCGAAATTTAGAACGTATACCATACTTTGAGACAGACTAGTTTAGTCTCTCTATTAAAAGCATGTAATATATACTGTTCGAAATCTTTATAAGGTACACATTTTAATTAAAAACTTTTTTGTTCTAAGGTCAGACGACATGTTCCTCAATTTTAGATAACTTTTTCCAGGAATTTGTTAATGGTTTACTACTACTTTGACAAGCTTTCTTGCAAAAAATTAGGGTACCTTACCAGGCATTTCTGCAAAATACTAGAGTATGCAATATCCTATATAGTCTTCTTGAAAATACACTTGAATTGCTGATATAAAAATAAATACATCTACAGCACAGCGAAATTCACTATATTAGAACAATATCTCCGCCAAGGCGGGGCTTTGAACTCATGACCTCTAGAACCTATACGCTTTTGGCAGTGAACGGCCACGGTTCTCACCACTCGACCATCTAGACATATAACCAAATCCAAGTAAATTTTGATCATTTTTAAAATAATAATAAAATTAATATTTTTTATTGGAACTCTTCATTACGAGGAGATACAAAAAAGATTTTTGAGGAACGTGTCGTCTGACTTTAAATAACTTAACCGTGTTATGAATGAAAATCGATTCTAACATTTTACTATTTATTTTTCTTTATTTTGTAATGGAGAAATTAAATATGCAAATACAAAGAAAGATAAATAGATTTATTTTGAAGCCAATTGACTTTTTTTTTTTAAAGTATTCAAAGTAGATATAATAGTCGAACAGTACACATTAATGGTAGATTTTTTTCCACAACACATTGTGGTTTTTTAGCACCTAATATAATAAATACCCAATGCACGAACATTTCTAAAAATGCGGCGGCTTTCCACCAATCAGATTGTAGCACTCTTTTCGGTTGTTTGTAAGTTGGCATTTCGGCCAATATTGTCCAATCAGCGATATCTACTGGCTGAAGCTTTTCTTTCAATGGTCTCTTTTTGCTTTTTGTAAAATTGTATTTTTCAACTTTTTCAGGAATAAGTTCGATTTTCGGTGGAGACTGTGTTGTTTTCGGCGTAAATAGCACCACATTGATTTTGTTTCCACTTTCTACAATAAAATACAAAGGTGATTGTTTTGTAAATTATCAAATTTTATCGATATTTTAATTCTCAATTTGATTTTGAAGTGTTGTTGATCAACATCCTAGACTAAATACAGCCTGAAATTACTAAATGCATCACAAATATAAAATTCCCTTGCATTCAAATGGATTTTATTTTCTTTTGTTTAACATTATATGTATTTATAGTTTAAATTTTATTTAAAAAATCTTTTCTTTATCTGGAAGAACATGTATAGACTCGTCTAACAAACTTCCTTTAAAGGGGCATGGTCACGATTTTGGTGAAAAATTATTCTTCCGATTTTAATATTTACAATGCTTCAGAAAGGCATTTTTAAAAGGCAACCGAAATTTGAGTGTCATTTGTTGAGTTATAAGCGAGTTACAGAGCTTGAAATTCTTCGTTATGTAAACAAAGCGTTTTGTTTACATTTTGAACGTTGAAGTAAAAATTTCAGTTTTAAACCTTAAACGAATGTGTTAAAGGTAATAAATAAATAAAAGATAGACAAATAAGCTGGAAAAAGATTTTTTTACTGTAATATTGAACCTATGTAAACAAAAACAGGGCACGAGCCTTGTTTACATGACAAAGAATTGTGAGCCCTGTATCTTGCTTATTACTCTACGAATGACTCTCAAATTTAATTTGATCATTAAAAATGCATTTCTAAAGCATTGTAAATGATAAAAACATAGAAATAAGAGTTGACCAAAATCGTGACCATGCCCCTTTAACTTACCCTGCTCTATCATTTTGGGACCGGCCATTTGGAATAAGCCACCTGTGTAGAACAATAATATGGATATCCCCAGCAGGGAGACGATTATCAGCACGCGTCTATTCATTCTGTTTGAAATGTATGTGAGATTAAAGATGGCGCGAGAATATGTCTTCAGGTAAGGCCTATCAAAAAATAAAATCAAGAAAAATATAGCGCTTGTCTCAAACTTTCATAATATTAGAAAGACGGCGCGAGAATGTGTCTTCAGGTAAGGCCCATCGAAAAATTAAATGAAGAAAAATAAAGCCTTTTTCTCAAAATCTTAGAATTAAATATTATAATATTAGAATCGAAATCACTACATCTTGAAATTGTAGCTCTTCTATACAATTCAAAAATATTAAATATCTCAACAACAACAAAAACCTTTAATCACAAACTGATATTGTTGTATCATCTGCATGTTAAAAAATCAGTTCTATCGGAAAAAGAAATATTTATACCCTTGAAATAAGTATTTCATTTAATTGCACAAATTTGAGGTTCTGAGCAGTATTCAAATAAAGCAGATATTGGACAACCTGTCTTACCGAGTTTATGATTGGAATTTTTTTGTAAGATGGCCATTACCTATAACACTGCTATAAATACCTCTATAAAATATTTTCACCCATTTTCTTAAATAATCTTCTATACCTAATACTTTTAACACCGATAAGAAATTTTCATGACGAACTCTATCAGATAATTTTCAAAATGTAACCTTTCATTTCATCTATATCTGTCATATCTCTTATACTTGCTAACGTCTCTGCAATATCTTTTCCAACAATACAAAATGTCTGTCCATCAGAAAATATATTTGGTAAAACATGCCCCAGTCCATTTGACATCATTCTTGCAATAATTTTGTAAACAACATTTAATAGACTAACTAATTAGTCTTCAGGTATTTAAGAATCTTTTATCACCTTCCTTTTTGTTACAATACAAGTACCCATTTTCATAGAAGGTGACAATGTTTTTTCTTTTTATTTCTAAACTGGACAATACATTTTTAAACTGTGGTAAAAAAAAAAAAGTTAAAAAAATTCAAGAGTCAAACTATCAGAACCAGGAATTTTATTGCTGCCAATTTCTTTAATAGCTTGTTCTAATTCTTTAACATCAATATTTTCATCACACATGTCAACATCACTTTTACATGTATCAAGTTTTGTATTGACTAAAGACAACAACCAATTTTTACTTTCATATTCTAGAGTTGAACATGAATACAACTTGAAATAAAAATGGTATTGCATTCTTAAATAGTCTGCAGTTCTCTAAACTTCACCTTTTTCATCTAAAACAATTCTTTTATTTTTTCATTCTTGTCTGCTTTTTTCTAAATTCAAGAAATATTTAGTACACTTATCTGATTTATTCGCTTACTGTGCCTTAGACCTTCGTAAGACACCTGAACATTTTTCATTTTTATATTCACATAAATCAGTTATATTTTTTCATATGTTTCGATGTTTATACAATTACCATCATCAATACTTTGTGACAATCTTTGTAAAAGGGTTTCAACTCTATAATACTCCTAGTTTCTTTCTCTAGATCTATTTTGACTATACCTTTTGCAGATTTGTGCCAGTTTTTTATTTAATACTTTAAATTATCCCATCAGACTAAAATTGATTGTTCAAATAATATACATTTCTTATCTTTTTCATTACTTGTCCCCATATATCAACCACATCCTGCTTACTTATTATTTCTGCCAAACGCTTTATCCTGATATACTGAGTGTTAATAATCTGTTCTCCGATCCACACATGCTTCCCTCAATATCCCCATATGATGTGTTTCCCCTTTACGTGCCTCTTCGCCAATTACATTGAATTTGTTTTTAATTCTTCGTCCGAATTGTTTTGATGAATAATATCTTCTCAGATGCATCTGGTATTCAAATATTTTAATCTGTGCAATTGCGTTCTCTTCTAACTGATATTGAACAGATTTTGGACACGCTCATAATATTAATTATCGTCGGATAGCGACGATGTCAGAGTATCATAATATATCATCATAATTCTAATGGATTGCAGTAAAAAAATAAAAACTTGGGGGTGTTTTTCGATTTGACTAAGTAATGTTTCCCAGGGCATGTTTATACGGCAAATCTCCAAGAGATACAAATTATGGTATCTGTGTTATTGATAGAACAATCAAAGATCAATATTGTCCGACACCTGGGCCCAAGTCCAAGTTTTAAGCTCATTTATTTCACTTAAATATGCATTATGTTACATGATATAAAGAAAAGTAATATATATATATATATATATATATATATATATATATATATATATATATATATATATATATATATATATATATATATATATATATATATATATCTCCACACACACACACACACAAGGATATAGAAAAGGCAGGATTATTTACAATAAGAAATACTTGTACACTCCAAAGTGATAATCAAGGGGCGCTGACCAAATCCAAATCAGGAACGTACCTTAAAAATGTACATATTTTTTGAAGAGTTGCGGGATTTGATGGTCACATAAGTAATCTAAATTTTAATGTATTAGGGTTCCTAAGATAATGGCTGTCAATTAAATAGCTTTTTCCTTAGTGAAAGTAAAGCATTACATTCCAAAATACAGTGATATTCATCGCCATTCTGATTGGCTTCACACAAGTTACATTTCTCATCAAGCTTGATATGTTCTTCCATTTGCCAGCTTCTATTGGGAGATGGCAATGTGAGTTTAATATAAGATATATATACAAAAAATAACTCCAATGTTGAACAAACTGGTGCTTTAAATTTTGTTTAACAATACTATCAGCCATTTAACATCAATAGTGTTTTGCTGGTGCCATATATATAGGATAGACCACTTTGTCCAAAATATCTTTAATACAGGATAACCAATTTTTATTCACCCCCCCCCCGGGTGATTTATAAAAAAAACATTTTTTTGTTTATTTATTGTATTGCGTAGAGTTAACTTGGTGAGAGTTACCTATACTGTTATATATTCATTGACGTTTATTGTGTACGAATGCACGTGTGTGTCTTAGTTTTTCGCCGTACAACTATACAATGTCCTGGTAGAAATGCATTATACAGTCTGTGTCACCGTGCCGTTAAGTTTACAACATATCATTTCCTTAATTAAAGACACGATTATATGCTTCCACGCGTAATCACTGATGCGCATAAATTTTATAATTCGGTTTTTTTTTAAAGAAAATGTTAATTACATTAGAGTGTGACGTCTTAATTAACAAGCACTCGGGACAATTTCAAGAAGGGAAGTTAAAAATTCGCAGATGAATTGACAGAATACTGTACGTTGTCATTGTAGAAAAAATTAAGATCCATTTACACAAAACATTGTCTGTGGTCAGCATTATAGAGTACATGTTTATAAAAGTAACAAATATTCGCCCCACCACCCCGTCCTTGCCTTAACGTTAACAAAAATAAATTTAAAGAAAAAAGTAAAATTTATAAAAAGGCCATGGATAATGCTGTAAAAACATACAATACTGGTATAACCCGTAAACTTCTGCAATTGCGATCAACAAATACAAAAGATTTTTGGAATATCCTGAAATCCTCAAAAAGGGATTCTAAGAGCCCGGTAAATATCAAAGATATGTTTGATTTCTTTAAAAATATCAATGAAGGTAGTCTGTCCGCTGATAGCGATACTCTTCACGAACCTCAGGTAGATGGAAGCTCTAACGAATTACTGAACTGCGAAATTAATGAGTCGGAAATAACCGACGCTGTAAAGAAACTCAAAAATGGTAAAGCTCCCGGCTATGATAATATTTTTAATGAGCATATTGCCTCTACTTTAAATACATTCCTACCAATTTATAAGTTGTTTTTTGGTGCTGTATTTGATAGTGGGCTAGTACCAGAGGAATGGCTAGTTGGTATTATTAAACCTATTTATAAGAACAAGGGTGATCCCACTTCTCCTGAAAACTACCGACCCATTACGTTACTAAGCTGTTTGGGTAAATTATTTTCGTCCATTTTAAGTAAGCGTTTAGAATTGTATTCGGAAGAGATAGAACTGATCCATAACAACCAAGCGGGTTTCAGGAAAGGTTTTTCTACTTTAGACCACATTCTTACTTTACAATTTTTATCCAATACGTTGATGAAATGTAAGAAAAAACTGTTCTGTGCTTTTATAGATTTCAAACAGGCGTTTGACACAGTTTGGAGAAATGGTTTATGGTGCAAGCTCTTAAATTATGGTATTAATGGTAAATGTTTTAAATATATTACAAATATGTATAAAGGTATTAAATCACTCATCAAGATGAATGGCACGGTATCCGACTTTTTTTTCTTGTAATGTTGGAGTCCGCCAAGGTGAAAATTTGTCACCATTTTTGTTTTCATTGTACATAAATGATTTAGAAAATTATCTTGTTGAAAAAAATATTGCTGGTCTGCAAAGTTTTACCACATCAATTGAAAATGAATTATGTATATATATAAAACTGCTTGTACTTCTTTATGCAGACGATACTGTTATCTTGGCGGAATCTGGCGATGATTTGCAGAACGCACTGAATGAGTTTGAATGTTATTGTAAAGAGTGGAAATTAAATGTTAATATAGATAAAACAAAAGTATTAATTTTTTCCAAAGGACGAATGTGTAAAAGAGTTTTTTATTTTATCGATAGAGTTTTAGAAATTGTTAAAGAATTTAAGTACCTTGGCATTATATTCTCAAGAACTGGCTCTTTTTTAAAAGCCAAAAAACATTTATGTGACCAAGCCCAAAAGGCAGTGTATGGTGTCATTAGAAAAATTAGACAATTTAATCTACCAGTTACATGTCAGTTAGAACTCTTTGATAAAATGGCTGTACCTGTATTGCTGTATGGTTGCGAAGTATGGGGTTTTGAAAAACTTGATAGTATTGAACGTGTTCACCTAAAGTTTTTAAAGCACATTTTATGTTTAAAAAGTAGTACTCCAAACTATATGGTTTACGGAGAAACATGTCGTTTTCCTTTATCTGTAATTGTATTTACTAGAATGGTATCATACTGGTGTAAATTAATTTCTTATACTAATACTAGCATTATAAATATATTATACCGGTACTTGTTGAATCAGACTGAAAATACAACCAGTACTAACCCTTGGATTGATTGTATTCGTCATGTTTTTAACTCATGTGGTTTATCAAATGTTTGGCATAGTCAGTTTTTAAATATTGTTAACCAAAAATGGGTTTCAGCGGCAGTTAAACAGAGATTACAAGATCAATTTATTCAAAAGTGGCATGCTGATATAAATAATTCATCAAAAGGGGTAATATATAAAATTTTTAAAACAAATTTTGGATATGAAAAATACTTAGATATTTTACCCCTGAAATACAGAAAAATTCTTGGTAAATTTCGTACTTCAAATCACCATCTACCAGTTGAACTGGGAAGATGGGAGGGTATCCCATTAAATGAAAGATGTTGTCCTCTCTGTAATACAAAACGTATATCCGATGAATTTCATTATATTTTAGAATGTGATGCAATATCACAAGTCCGGAACAAGTTTATAGACAAAAAATTTTCAGCTAGACCTAATGTGTTAAAATTTTCGTATCTTATGACAACATGTAACATGAAATTGCTGAGAAAATTGTGTATTTTTATAACAAAGATATACGAGGAAGTCTGTCCTCCATGAGTTTCACTTTGTATAACTTTTCCTAACTCTATAACCTTTATATTAATATATGTTTACCTCTGACCAATTTATATGTATATTTTAATGTTATTTTTGTCCTCATGTACCATGTGCTTGAAATGGTTTTGAGCGAATAAATGAACTTGAACTTGAACTTGAACCTTTTCCTGTCCGATATCTCAAAAGAATAAACGTCAATTAATCAATTAATTGGGACAGAGATTACCATTTAACAAAATCTATGAAAAAAAACTGTTCATAAATATAGCGATTACTTTGACGGTGTAATATAAAAAAACATCGCCCGCACCATAACGAAAAATGACTTATTTTTTATTTACCTGCATCTTTCTGTCGCTCACAATGTTGTTACCTGCTAATTTAACATTCCGTATGTGGACAAACGACAATCACTGCACTGATTAACAATACGACAACGTAAAGGTCTCCGTGCCTTTGTGTATACTTCTACTACTACTAGTTCGCGATGGAGTTGTACGGGCAGCCAATGATTTATGACGTCTCGCGCACGACCGAGATTCGGTTTTCTTATCATATACGACAACTTAGTATCAATAATGACAAAGAACAAGTATTCATTACAGACGTGTAAGCTCATTGTGAAATCAAAGACTCGTGACGTTTTAATTTTTTTCTCTTAAAAAAAATCCTTGTACTAAAATAATATCTTTTTTTTTATTTAGAGAAAAGTTAAGAACGTCTGGTGCCTGTGGGTGAATGAACTTATTAAGTATTTTTTCTGCATTTGGTGGATAATTACAAATGACATTGCATGTCTTGGTTGTTTGTATTTGGTTGGACTTTTTTTTTACTGTTCACGAAACAAAAATTCGAGATTGGTTTTACTTCTTCCAAAACATATATACGAGGGTTCCAGTGACAGGCGCATATCCAATGTTTATTTTTTCAGCGGGGTGGGATCAGTCGAAATAAAATGAATGTTACATTGAAATAAATCTTCACTTTTTACGAATATTGTTTGCATTTTTTATAAATATACACAAAATATTGTTCATAAGGAGCTGCCGGTATATTCTGAAATTGTTATTTTATCTATTCCAGTTCTTTAAAAAAATCAGAACTTGCACTGAACTCTTTAAAACATTTTTTCTTCAACGTGGGCAGGTGTAGGTAGAGATTTACTTTTTAGAGTTGCACAATAATAAAAAAAAGAGGAATCGGCAAATAACAGGGACAAATTATTAACTTATGCTCAGAAAACTAAAGATACTTTGCCGTCAGTTGTTCGAGAGGGAGAGACACAGGGGCCAAGCCCGTTTTAACATTAATTTCAATGTAACTATGGTAAATATAGTTACATTGAAATTATTGTTAAAACGGGCTTGGTCCCTGTGGGGAGAGAGAAAAAAAACCTGAATTCGTTGGGGTTAAATTTAGCACCTAATTCTGTTACACGCGCATGTACACGTACATGTACAAATAAATAAATAACCTTTTGTTCTTGCATTGTGCATATGTGCAAGAGCGTTTGCAGAAAATTAATCATTGATGTAACATGAAAGTCAAAATATTTCTGTCTGGACAGATCAATTTAATGCATAAACCGACAAGGATGGGTGTAGGTTTTGCAGTATACCTTTTTTTCTAAAAATAGATTAACACACCGGAGTATTCGAAGCCCCCAGGGTGTAGAGAGACTGATACAGTGTATATTCATATCAAATCGGGTCTAGGAACCTTTTAAGCTCCAAAAGTGCATTGTAGGAACTCCGGATTGTTTATGCCCGATTTTTATAGGTTACACGATCAGAATTACGCATGATTGCGTATTCAGATATCTGGATATTTCAACACGATTACCCTCCATACCAAAATCGCTCATCTGGGCGGTAATGGTCGACTGAATTAATTTTAGATAAGTCAGATAAGTCAGAAAAAATACTATCGGGTATTCATTTTATATTCGTAAAAGAATTTTCTTAATTGCTGCAGGCAAACTCTCAAATTAAAAAGTTTCATACGTTTTGAAAAGTTGCAATTTTCAGCGCACTAGAAATTGCGTTGGTTTTTGATTGATTAATCTTATTTTTGAGCAAATTATGTACAATGTAGCGCTAGCTAGCGAATTTTTTATGCGCCGTAAATTGTAACTTAACACGTACGGAACTGTAGCTCCCAGGCCCTCCATTCAAGTTTTTCAGACTGGGAGGCTGGGAACTACACACCTGCAGGTAGTTTTTTTTCTATGACCACAAAGAATTATGATATGGAATATTCATACTTCCAATTCAATGAAAATTTCACGAATCATATGCTACATTTTCTATAGAAGAAAATAATTGTAATAAATCGATTTTTTTTTTATGCAATCACTTACACCGGAAGTGGTGTTGGCCTGTGCACAGTAAAGGATGACGCAACATGAAATACTTCTTTGAAAAATGAGATGATTGAACCTGTTATTCACTAAAAGCATATAGTGTGTTCAAATTATGTTAATTAAAAGCAAAAATGATGTATCTATAAAATATATGAATACAAGATACTAGAAGTTAGAGATTTTATATTTGGATAATTGCTTTTTACGGTTTTTAAACGGACTAAGACACAATTTTGAATCAAAATTTTATTTTTAATGTACATGTATAAAATGGTTTCCTTGCCCATTTTGAATGATTGACCACAATTTGATTGTTAGAAATAAAGGTTATAAGACAGATAGATAGGTAAGAATTCGTTTTTATGTTTACAAAGCTCGAGTCTTATACAAGTTTTTGTTTACAAATTCTGTACTAAATTAAGTAATAACCATTACTTTGACAAAATGACTCGTGGCAAACAAGGTAAACTGACTCAACGTGTTCATGAATAATATAATCAACAGAAGACAGCAGCATTTGATTGAAATTTCTACCAATAAAACACATATGTAAACAATAACAAGGTTTAAGCTTTGTTTACAAAGCAAAGAATTTCAAACTCTATATCTTGGTTATAACCCATGATTTGTATATGTCTTGCTTATAACCCATGATTTGAGCTGCAAATTTGAAAAAGCATTAGAAATACCCATATTAACCATTCTTATCGTTAACAAGAGACCCATGGACCACATTGCACAGGTACATGTATGATAAAATCAACTTAAGGGATTCATAATACAAACTATTTGGACAATGTAGTATAAAGCATGTGTGTAGGCAAAAATTGAGGCCGAAAGGGTCGGTGACGGGCGTAGCGCGGAAGGGGTAGGTGCAAGAGGGGGTCGCAAAGGGATGGGAGGTAGGAGACCTTCCCTTAGAAAATTTTTACAAAAAGGACGCAAAAATACCACTTCTGAGACATTTTTTAGTTTTAACAAATTACTTATGTATGTTTTTAGGGACTATTATGTAAATTTAAAATATTTTATTTCCTGTTATCAGTCTAATCATTTCGTAATTATAATCAAATAGAATCTGTTTTTCGTTAATGAAATTTAAGAGAAATCGTTCATTCACCGTATCCATAACCTACTCTGCATGTATTCTGTAAACAAAACCAAGAACCGTACGCCACGGTTGTAGCGCACCAATTTTGCAGTTATATTGGGCAAAATATATGTTTTACAGTATATTTAAGCATTGAATGCTTATTTTTGGATGTCGTCGGTCCTATGACACACCAAGCGGCGCAGACAAATTGAATACCGCGCGTGGATTAGCAAAGTGTATTCATAGAAAATTGAACGTCGCAGATGTCCAATGCAAACATAAGGGGAAATATACACTGAATGTAAATATGACTATAATTTTTTTTTCGTTTCGGTTATCCCATAAATTGTCTTTTGAATTGTGTGATTTTGTAGCTACACAGATGGGATGTAATTGAATATCTTGCTCTGTTCTTCAGAGAAAATGTTTATTCTTCTATAAATCTGGGTACTATAGTCATATAGTTATTGCTTCCATCGCTTTTTGATGATTTTTAATAAAATTACACATACCTGTGAAAGAAATACAGTTGAAATCGTTAAAAGGGAATATATCCAAGATATCTTCATTGAACAATTATCCCTTTCCACTCAGAAAAATTCACAGGAACGAAAACAGATTCCTTACGGAGATTGTTTACATCTTTTCTCCATTCGGAATACATTCGGAATACATCGCGCAATTTTTTAACGTTATCATCCGGGCTTATTAATGGCTGTTGCAATGCAAAATCTCCGTAGACTTTCAATTTCGGGATGTGTATTGAAACCCGAAGCGGTAGAGGGGGCGTTTCAAAACAGATAATCTGGACATTTTTTATATTAGTGGATGAACGTAGTTTGAGCACAAAGGTATTTACTATTATTGAAATATCATGCAAAAAGTGGTGGAAGCAAAAACCCGGGACAGAGTATAGTAGTTTATCAAAAGGTATGGGGAGAGCAGCAGCTTGCAAGACTTAACATTATGTTGTCATCTTCAAGATATTATAATATTTTCTGTAATTTAATTTCTTCATAACTGGAAATTTGGCGAGTTCACTCTGACCAACAAAAAAAAAAACTTTGATAGAAAAAAAAGTTGATAGTCATTTCAGATATGAGGCATATATATGCCTCATTTGCCTCCATTGCGCTACGGCCGTGCACGTATAGTGTACTTCTATATCAACTTCTTTTTCATAATTGATACGCCACGTACACATGATTTCACCCCTTTAATCGAAAAAAAATATTCTATTTTATTGCACACAGGCATGACGTTAAAATCAATAGAACAGACCACATGGTATGTATTGTTTAGAAAGTTGCCTTTTCATAAATTACAGTACAATCGCAAAAGTAACTTACCTATCGAATATATATATATATATATATATATATATATATATATATATATATATATATATATATATATATATATATATATATATATATATATATATATATATATATATATATATATATATATTGCTAAGAGATTTAGGTTTTTTGTGAAAAAAAACCTTCAAATTCAGCTTTCCGTGGATTAGAGTTAACACTTTCGCACATAGGTGCTTGAGGACAGGATCGACCCCCTTCCCCCTCCACCCCCACCCCCGCCCCAATATATAGACCCCCGGGACTTTATTTTTCTTTTTTATTAAATTATCCTTTTATGACATATTTTAAATCTAATTTATTCATCCATTGCCCAAAATTACATAAAACAAACATTTTTGAAAAAAAATCAGTCCCTCTGTACATATAATACAAGAAGGTTGCTAACTTCGTCCATCTAGAACCAACGGAATTAAGGGTTCATCGCAAGGAAGATAACTCGTAACATAATTTTTTTATTTTCTCTTTGATGTCTTCCATTGTAATACACTCAGTATGAGTGCCTTCTTTTAGATTTTCCAGTTCCCAAGACGATTAAAAAGTGTTCGCGGCTTGATTAGAATTCATACTTCTTATGAATTGTACTTTTTTCCAGTTTGCCATCCAATTTCATAAATTTCTCGAAGTTGTCTTCCTTGCGATAAAACCTCACTTCCGTTGGTTTTAGATGGATCGGTTCAAAACTTGCAACTTGTCAGTGAAAATTGTCCTATTTACCTAATAAATGTATTTACACGGGCATGGCATGCAGATATTCAGCGAAGGGAATTATCGGGCTACGACATGAGGTCACCGTTTTTACTGGTAGATGTAGTTTGATAGTACATTTCAACAAATATTCATCGGCAGTGCCTCTCGGCTGGCAGACGATGTAAGCAACCTTCTTGCACAGGTGCTTGTGGACTGGACCGTGCACTACCCCCCCCCCCCTTTTTTTAAATATTTTTTTTTCAATTTTTTTTTTTAATTTCTTTTATTAATTATCATTTACAACCCCTTATATATGTCTCCAGTCGAAAAATAAAAGAAATATCACGACTTGGTAGCATTTTATAATCACACTCGTTTCCCCTATATATATAAAGAGAGAAGGTAAGCAACTCCCGTTTGTTTACATTGAGGTACCACCTGGGAAATTCAAACGATTACTACATCAAAAATCGCTATACCTTTGGTGTCATCTATTTTTCTCACTTCCACACATATCCTTCTATCTGAAAACTTATATAAATTAGCACGCTGAACCGTAATCTATCCAATTAATAAACATTTGTCACTCGCGACCACGATATTTTGAAACGTTTCAAGTAGAAGCTACGGAAGTTAGCTGCACAGCGATATCTATGCTAAGAACGATAACTCATCCCGTGTTCCGAATGTCATTGACTTAACGGTAACGCACGAGAGGCCCGAAAAAAAGTTCGGGAAAAGTTTTAGTGCAATATTTAAGAAAATGGATGTAGATCAATTGTTTACCTTTCAAGCAGCAATTAATGGCCATAACTTGGTCATCACTGGCCAAGCTGGGACAGGCAAAACATACATAACAAAAAAATTGCAAAACACATTAGGTATACTAAAAAAAAAGAAGTATCAATAGTTTGCTCTACAGGCATTGCAGCAACACATTACCAGGATTTGAAAGCCCAGACACTTCATAGGTGGGCTGGCATAGAAGACGGCAGATAGTCAAATGCTGAAATTATGCATTTAATCTAAAACTTTTCCCGAACTTTTTTTCGGGCCTCTCGTGCGTTACCGTTAAGTCAATGACATTCGGAACACGGGATGAGTTATCGTTCTTAGCATAGATGTCGCTGTGCAGCTAACTTCCGTAGCTTCTACTTGGAACGTTTCAAAATATCGTGGTCGCGAGTGACAAATGTTTATTAATTGGATAGATTACGGTTCAGCGTGCTAATTTATATAAGTTTTCAGATAGAAGGATATGTGTGGAAGTGATAAAAATAGATGACACCAAAGGTATAGCGATTTTTGATATAGTAATTGTTTGAATTTCCTAGGTGGTACCTCTATGTAAACAAACGGGAGTTGCTTACCTTCTCTCTTTATATATATAGGGGAAACGAGTGTGATTATAAAATGCTACCAAGTCGTGATATTTCTTTTATTTTTCGGCTGGAGACATATATAAGGGGTTGTTAATGATAATTAATAAAAGAAATAAAAATTTTTTTTTGAAAAAAAATATAGAAAAAGGGGGGGGGGGGGGGGTAGTGCACGGTCCAGTCCACAAGCACCTGTGCCTTCTTGTATTACATATATGTAGAGGGTCTGATTTTTTAAAGGTATTTGTTTTAGGTAATTTGGGGCAATGAATATATAAATTAGATTAGAAATATGTCATAAAAGGATAATTTAATAAAAAAAAAAAAAATAATAAAGTCCCGGGGGTCTATAATCTAGGGGGGGGGGGGTCGATCCTGTCCTCAAGCACCTGTGCTTTCGCAATGCAGTCGCATGTTTACTGTTATATTAATTGACGCTTTTTTTTTTTTTGCTTCTAAAAAGGATCTGATGGCTTCTCTGTAAATGAACCGGGAAGTCAGAGTTAAAGTCAGCTTTGTTTTAGATTTAAATCTACACAGATTTAAGATTTGCTTTACAAAATTATGTGTAGGAATTCGCCTTTTTGCCTTAATGGACGCTACGCCACTGGGGTTTAGATTTTGGTCTAACGACCCACTCAATAATTCGAAAAAGGTATTACTAGTTATTTATTACATGTATAAAAACAAGTTTACAAACGGACAAGCAGACGGACGACAACAGACAAAATGTGATCTGAAAACTCACTTGAGCTTTCAGCTCAGGTGAGCTAAAAATGAAAAAAAGAGCAACGTGCTAACATAACGGGTAAAATCTTTGCAAATTTTACAAAAGAATTCCCCTTCAGATATTGTAAAAACTATCACTGAGTCAGTAATGTTCAGAGGTTAATCAACCAATGGTCCTACAAAATCAAGTCCCATGGGTAGTTTTATTACATTTGCACCCACCCAACCCAGATGTGGACCCCTCTTTCCCCCTCACAAAATATAACAATATAGCATCGTGCCATCGTGGTGGTGGGGAATTCTACATGTAGGCTATTGTAATATCGTGGCATAAAAAGACTAAGAATTGTTACAGGTTTATTTAAAAGATTTGAAGATGTTTAAATACATGTACATATAAACACTTCGAATATTGAATATTTTTTTATCTTTGTTTTTTAAAGATTGGTATTTTAATGTTTAGAAAAACAGGTATTGTATGTATTACTTTTAAGACCAAACTGCCGTGCCTTATCTAAAGAAAAAATTTTAATTTAATACTTATTTTGTAACAAATTTTCAGTTAAACAATATATGAAAAAATATGTTTATATATTGACAACATACAACGATAAAACGACTTACATGGAGGCTAGATGTATTCCTGCTATTGAAACTTTTTTAGGGCCTTTCCGATGAGCCCGTTGTTTTTCCGCTTGTCGGAAATTCCAGAGAAGTTGCAATTTCATACGAACGAAAAGTGAATTGAAAGTTCTGAATAAAACGCAAAACAGTACACGTGTACATTGCTAACTATTTTGTTGAATTCAATCACTGAGTTGTCATGTTGTGAATTTTGAATTTACCGGGTGGCAGTAAATACAAAATTCACAACATGAGCTTCTTTGGCAATTACTAAAGACGAATAGTATTTGTTTATAGAGTACTTTATTCTTGGTGTCTCTGACTTCCATGCATGCAAATGACTTTCATGTATGTATACATTATAAGTATACGTGCATCTTTTTTAAAAACTTTTCTGTTTTGGTTAAAATATATCATAAACTGTCATGTTTCAGCAATTACTCTTTCCTTGGTGTGCATGTATTGTTAACATAATCGTTCAATGATGTGCGATAAAGTGGTAACTAGGGATGTTTTGCCGAGTAAAACTTTTTGGTTCTGTTTTTTTACTGATAAGCATTTGTTATAATTATCATTTTTATGAGAAAATAGTCGGTAGATATAAAAATCTATCGAACATTATCTTCGTATGAATATGCATATAGACCTAAAATTCATCAGGTTTCAGGACACATATTTTACATTCATTACAAAGTTTTTTCTCCACTGACTGGGTCTATAAAGAATCTCTTATCTGTTTCATATTGCCATGTTGAAGACAGACTCAGCCGATGTTTGCCGTCAATAACTATTCGGAAGGTTGACGTTAGTCCGTGCAGTCACTGTAGTTAAAGTTTAGAATAATCATCGTATATCAAACTTTTAAATGATTGTGCTAGTAATAACTACATGTATGTGATATCGATGATGAAGTTTGACATTCATTTAACAAATTTATTTCTAAATAAATAATTTAATGAATTACACGTAGCTATAATTAGCAAATACCTGCGTTTCCCAACAAGCATATTGTAAATTAGTGCCTTTAGATCTATGACGGAGTTCTTAATGTCATCGCTAATATCTGTCATCGTTTTAAAGTCTCAATCTACTCTGGTTTCTGTTTTTAATGGTTTTCAGAGTGTTGTTCTAAAACCTTTTTGTGGTTGAGTATTTCGTTTTTGTTAGTTTTAGAAGTCTGCTTGACTGAATCAAAAATGTTACCGAAAGCCTTTGCACTGGATTCTTATTCACTTGAAAATGTTTTAACCTGTTTCACGATGTGTAACGTCCTTCAAGGCTGGTAATGGCGCCTTTAATAGAGTTTTGTGATAAATTTAGCCTTTCTATTTCTGTGAGTTTTCATTCCAGGGAATCATTTTTAAGTTCAATGTTTGAGAGTTTTGTGTCCATCTTGATAAGTAGCGAGTGGTAAAGAAGCCATTGTTATTTTATGATCGTCAGCTACCCCGTATATGAATTGAATTGAACATATTTTATTGATTAAATCAAATGGATAAGACACAAGCTCTAAAATCTTTGATAGTCTTCTCCTGATAATGAAATTTTATAAATATTGCCAGTAATAACATTAGATATGAATACACATAAATATACATGAATAAACAATCTACTACATATATAATATCACCTTATAAGTTCAAACATTTTTTGAAAAGCGACCACATTCACTCAAAAAAATTTGTACCGTCTTAAATATTTCAGTGTTTTGTTTATTTGTCAAAGAATCATCCCCCCATACCAATAAATTTGCATCTATAATGTGTACATAACGAAATGTCAATAGCTTATTCATTAGAGAATTCCGAGCTCTTGTATACTTTTTACAGACAAAAAACAAATGATATGCATCTTCTAATAAGCCACACGAACAGTTTGGACTTGCTATTAAGTTACAGCGGAATAAGTCAGAACTTGAAATACAGTTGTGTCTCAAACGAGTATGAGTTATGTTTAAAAATCTTTTTCCAAATGAAAGATGTTTCTGAGGCTTTACCGTATCATTGTATAAACATTTTTTAAATATTTTAATAGAGGTTGCCCCGTATATTACTGAGTGAGTATAATTTCGAGGTTTCACTTTCCGACATTTTAGACAATTCACGATTTCAGAAAAATAAGCAACTGGACATTGAATACTGGGCTCATTCACAAAAACATATTCCGAAAAAAAACCCAGTCAAAAGTTAGTCTAGACGAGACACACCACACAGGTCCTCCATATCGTTGATTACAGGTGAGTCGAACTCACTATATCAGTCACAGACCGTTCACAACAATTTTTTTTAGAATGAAGTTATTATTTCTACGAGGTGTAACCACCCAATCACACAGCCTTATGTTGAAGAGTGGTATGATCAGTTTCTAGGACAGAAATGATTAAAACTGTCGAAAAAATATCAAAAAACTTACAATTTATCGGAGCTTACTTGTAAGGCGACTTACCGGCTCGCTGAACTCTGACCCCTCTGACTTATTGATTAAAGATGTTTTAAAATAACGAGATGCAAGCTTGCTCGCTGTGACAACGCTTGCGTTACCCTGTTTCACATTATGATTTTGTCTACTATTTTGCAATATTTTACGTTAAAACACACACAAAATTACCAATTTAAAAAAAATACCAATTTAAAAAGGAGAAAACGAAATAACAATTCTGTATGTTCTTCACAAAGGTAACTGATACAGAAAACAAAATACATCAACTTAATCATAAATTATTTTACGCATTGCACAGAAGAAATCAGTATAATTATAATTAATGAAAAATAAAATCTCAGAAGGAAAACGAAATGTCAGTTGGTTTTAAATTCTCTCTGATTCCATTCCCTCTTAAAAAGGCGGATGTTATTGGTCACGTTTTTACCCCCTACTCCTCGGGCGACTTAGCAAGCAATTAACAAACAGAAAGTAAATATACAGTGGAAAGAAAGTTACAAGTGTGTACGTTATCCTATAAAAGCCCGCAGAGAACATTAGCAGCAGTCAAGAATCATTAAATCAAATGCTGCAAACGTAATGCCATGCATGAAAGAGTAATAGATTACGTAAAACCAAGCGTAGAATGTGGAAACGTAATCTGAAATTTATAAACATGTCATGAGCGTATACAAAGCACATACTATTAGGTTAAGTTTGACTCAGGGCGGCATGCAACAAGAGGCATATTGTTTATATCTTAAGATTTTAAGCTGTGCTTTTAAGTTTTCGAATTAAAATATTATTAAAGAACAAAGCAAAATAATGATGTCGCCTTTATATTTACTATATATTTAGTGCACATCTCTCGACCATTGCCATGCTGACCCACACACGAAACTTCCCACACACAACCCCACAGCTACTCCAACCCTCACCCCATAGACCCTACCCCATCGACGCAAGGGGATGGGGATAGAGATACGTGAGGGGATCGATGAAGAGGATAAATAATTGCGATCCCCTAGAATAATAAAAATAGCAAGTCTAAGATAACTTACCATTATTTGGTATAGAGATTCCAGTCGTTCATTCTCCATGTATCACTGACTACTCCAAGCTGCAGATATTTTTAGACGCAACGTACTACCTAAGCGATGCTGTCTAGATAATTAACGATAGACACATTGTATAGCGAGCGGATCCATAGTTTTCACAAGAAAATGACTGGAAAAAATCGATCAACTTCAGATTCGATTGGATTCAATAGGATTAGTTTTTATGGATTACAGCCCTTTTTTATTTATGTATTTAAATGCCATGCACAGGGGATTTTCAGACATTCATGTTTGGATTTATTCGAGCTGGGTTTGGCATACCACTCTTTTTTTTTTTTTTGGCCCTCACTTTTTCGCATGACCTCAGTTTTTATGGTCTAAAATTTGGCTGTGCCCTACAATTACATGTTAAAAAAAAATATTTTTTTTTTGCTTGCATTTTTTAAGAGGAAGGATGATACCCCTAAACATATAAAAATGGACCCTTTTTATACAATGAATTATGTGAAAATCTATTTTGTGTTAGTTAGATGATGTTAAATATAGGGGAGAGAAGAAGGAGCAAATTAATTAGAACGTAACCCACTTATTCATTGGCTGGTTTAAAGTTCTGCGCCAATCAAATATCTCTCTTTTGTTTTCGGCCGTTGTCGTATAATTAAAGGTCCGCCCCGTAAAAGGGTCCGGCTTGTATAAGAAGAGGTCCGCCTAAGATAAAAGGTCCGGGGTATACATTTCACTTCTATCTTTTTAATTTCGAGGGTTTTAATTTTAATTCAATTTTAAGTCCCAAAGTGAAGGATACCAATCAATTTATCTTTTTCATTATCCATGTATACATGTATTTTTATAATTCAAATAAAATTGAATGCCACATGCAAGTAATACATTTAAAAATTATAATTTGCATAATTGAAGGATGAGATCCCTTCCCATATGATAATACACATGAGCAGCACTTTATGTTCAATTTGGGGTTGAACTGTTTGCATGTGAATTTTAAGTTAATCAATAATCTTAACATTTCATGTCATAGAAAGTATATTGTTATACTTTCATGTTAAATACTGAAATCTGATTGGTTTAGACGCAGTTCATAATATGTTCTATTACCCTCAGCGTTAGCAACGCACTTAGCAACGGGTAACATTACGAATTGTTACATGCGCGAAAATCGTGCGCGTACGGTTCGCCTTAGAATTCACGTTATTCCTATCTAAAAGCAGTGTTGTTTTCTTTAAAATTAAGACATTCAGTATAACAAAATAAATAGTGCCTGTTTGGGAGGATAACAGTTGAAATTGACACCCCTCGAAAACCATTGTCAACCTCCGCTTCGCGTCGGTTGACAATGGTTTTCTCGGGGTGTCAATTTCAACTGTTACCCTCCCAAACAGGCACCATTTATATAATATGTATATGTATATAGTTTTTCATATTTGTAGCAAATACACACACAGACACGCTTACATTGCCACAAATTGATTGTTCAATTCAGTTACATTTCTTCTATCGTCGACATATGGCGGGAAATAACTCTGCACTTGTGTAGAAATACTTGATTCGTTTCCATGAATAATTCTTAAACCACATATTATATAGCTTTATTATTTAAAGACGATATTTCATTTACAAAATGTATGCACAGCTTCCTTAACTTTTAATATCGCGATTTTACAATTGCATCGGCAACAAATTGCCAGGTCTGCTCGTGTGTGTTTAGAAATCTGTGCAGGTGGTGCTACTGTTGCAAAGCCATTCAGTAATCAAAAAAGAAAACAAATGAAAAACAAAGAACAAGGGACGTTGTTGGCCGAAATTTGCCGTGTTTCAAATATGCACGGCACATGACATTTTAAAAAGCCTTGAATTTATCAAATCCAATGGTATATAACTTATATACATGTATGTGACTTAAACATATATATATACATGTATCATGAAATTTATGCTAAAAACTGTTCCATTTTTAGCAAGACGTCGAAATGTTAAACCCGACGCCATGCATATTTACGCGAGAAGTAAGTCTACCTGTGTTGTAAAAATATACCGGTATCTGTGCATGAGTTTCGGGCTTGTGAACCGCAGATAACAAATTTAAATTTGCATGCGTTTTATTTATTTCAATTTTATTTAACTTTTGAAATTATAAGTCTTTAGATACGAAATTGTTTATATTTTCGCCTATTTGACTCACATGTATATACTTCTGATGCATTATGCTACTTTGCATCTTTTTTTTTTCTAATAAAGAAAATTTCTGTTGATTTGAGACACTATTCCAAGGTGTAGTGAGTCAGTCACATGTAAATACAAGTACCGTGATTACGGCTTCCATTGGTTATTCGCTAAATGAAAAAATGACAATTATAACCAACCGTGGACCATCTCAAAAATCCATAAAACGAAATACAAAATTATAATTTCAAAGCAGAGCAACACGGACCTCCAAATAGATAGAGGTAGGATCAGGTGCCTAGGAGGAGTGAGCATCCTCTGCTGACCGGTCACACCCGCCGTGTGCTCTTTGTCGTAATCGGGAAAAAATCGGAAAAGTCCGTAGACAATTTGGTGATTAATTATGGTCTAACAATTAGTATGAAAAACGTCAGTCAGCATGCGACCCAGCGGAGGATTGTATTTGCTGACAAGGTCGTTGTATCATAGAACTTACGAAAAGATGACTTCAGGCGAGACTATTGATAGTCCTGTTTTATCAACTTCTTTGTCAGTAGCTTGCTTTGTTTTATCAACTTCTTTGTCAGTAGCTTGCTTTGTTTTATCAACTTGTTTGTCAGTAGCTTGCTTTGTTTTATCAACTTCTTTGTCAATAGCTTGCTTCGTCTTCGTCGTACAGGATGCAAAAAAAAATTCATAATCTTTCTGATAACAAGTCTTAATTTTAAATGCATGAACAATGAACTCGAAGAAGGTAAGGGAAAAGGAGGAGGGGGTCCTCGACTCTCTGCAAGTTTGATAAGCAGTTTCAGTTTAAAAATGTCATTGGATGAAAAAGAAATGGAAATGGGAATGGCTGGACTGGACTTGAAAGATGTTAAAAACATTTTACACGTGTTGTTTTCTGCTTAAACAATAGTATATAAACAAATCAACTTTCACACATAGAGTGTGTAAGAATCATATTATACATTAAAAACACTCTAAAATACTTGATTGTAAAACATATTTCTATTTTCTTCGGACTTGAAAAACTTTATCACGGAAAGAGCACGTGGTCCTGCTCGCGGGCTGATTTGATTGACAGGTGTAGTACGTGGACTGAAACTGCTTTGTTGGATTCTATTACAATGTGCATTACTTTAAACGATAACATATTATTTAGTGAATTACAAATGAAATCTCTCTCTCTCTCTCTCTCTCTCTCTCTCTCTCTCTCTCTCTCTCTCTCTCTCTCTCTCTCTCTCTCTCTCTTAGTTTGTTCAAATAAATGATGTCTGGACAAAACATTTAAAGTGTCCGATAAAGATGAAGTCAAAAATTTTAAGATAAGATCACGGAAGAAACTCTATCTAAATGTTTAAATCGTCTGATGAGGAGGAAGTCGAAAATTTTAAGATAAGATCACGGAAGGAACTATATCTAAATGTTTAAAATGTCTAATAAAGATGATGTCGTAAATTTTTAGACAAGATCATGGAAGGAACTCTATCTAAATGTTAAAATGTCTGATAAAGATGAAGTTAAAAACCTTAAGACAAGATCATGGAAGGAAGTTTAGCTAAACGTTTAAAGTGTCTTATGAAGATTAAGTCAAAAACTTTAGGACAAAATCACGGAAGGAACTTTATATACCGATCCTCCTCTATAATCAAAGTACTGAAAGTACTGATAGACGGAGGCACCATTTCGGAGGAGATTAATCTAACCAAAATATTGAAGTACTGAAAGGAGTTAATTTTATCGATTATTATTTATCTTAAAATCAACGACATGTAATATCGCATGACAAGTAATTTCTTATTCGTATTTAAATTACGCACATCTTTATTATAAGAATTTTCGGGCTTTTCCGACAATTTTAAGAATTCCGGGAAAAAAAACCCACATGAATCATGTTGTGCAATATTTAAAGACTGAATTAACGCCATCAAAGTATGTATCAGTAATGGAAGTATTTCTGGAAAATTGTATGGATCCAAGCAATATTTAACTCAGTCTAGTCTCGTTTAGACAGACACTCTATTGTCTCCGTTAATCTTCTACTAGCAAGAGAGACTCTCTGCTCGTCGGAGATTTACGGAGACAGCCGAGCGTCTGGTTGAACGAGACTACCGCGTTCATTGTGACAGTGTACATGTCGTATGTTTTGAATTCACCAAAGAGAGAGAGAGAGAGAGAGAGAGAGAGAGAGAGAGAGAGAGAGAGAGAGAGTTTCTCTGTTCTTGATACATCGATGTGTGATAAATCTGTGTGTGATGTGTGATGAATGAATTTTTAGTAGAGTACGTGTTTAATTTTAAAAGTAAAATAAATTTCAATAAAATGATTGTACTTTGTAGAAATTTAATACATCATCTGTTTCTAGATCCGCGCATACAGTTAGGTAGATCACTTTATGTATCTTGATGTTAACGGAACAATTTGATTTCTATTTGATAGCGTCTTTTAAATATACATGACTGTAATTCTTCGGAGCTTAATTAATAAATCTAATTATGTCTCTTCGAAAACGTTTAAATTGAGTTACTTTGCTCTTGATTGTTATTTAAAATCATTTTAATAGCATCCATATAAATCGTGGCGCTTGGAACAAACTTAATTACCCGTACATCGCTGATTCATACATTATTGCACAGCTTGCTTTTAACGATGTCGAACAATATATATGTACATAGGCTAATTATATTTTTGAAAACGACATATTTTACAAAAAAGAATACATTAACTTTATCAATTGATGCGTTACTTTGTTTTATAATCTCTCGTTCAGCAGCAGATGTTTACAATTCATGTTTTTAATGTGAACAAAGTCGGTAACGTTGAGAAATCAGCACACATGTAAAATATTACAATGACAAGCGTTTTGAAACTTATTTATCCCGACATTAATTATTTTCAAAACCATCGGAATAGGGGTATTACCTTTTCGTGCGAGCAAAAATTAATTTAAAAAATACCAAGCAGTTAGTCTCGGTGATTATTCGACCTTCCTGCAACTCGGCTATACTAGACACAATGAAGTTTGCGAAGATTTAAAACACCGTTTTTTAACTTCGGAGGTTTTTTTTTTGAGGTTTAATTTTTAAAAATATGCCTCTTTGAAACAAAAATCGGATATGCCATGAGACCATAAAGCACACTCTACATGAAAAAAACTAACCCCTGTAGAATAATGACCCCCTTATAGATTAAAGTTTTTCAGTATTTTTTTTATATCATTTGTGTAATAGTCTTTACTATATTGTAATTTTACTGCAGTTTACATAAAGTACCAGAAATGGTAAAGTACCAGAAATTATAATTCATATTCAAATATAAACTTAAAGTGAAAGAAGGAGTATATCTTAGGAAATAAAAATCCTTCCGTTATAACAAGATACTGACGTATTGCATCGGGGTATGGTTGTCATCTAACGATTACGTTTACGATAACGTACTACAAACTGCTGGGTATGCAAGTGCATCGCCCAGAATTAATGATGAAACCAAAATTATGAAAAGTTTACTCCACTGTTAGGCATTATAACCAAGCTGAAGTTAGCAGGGGCACTGACAGCAGCCATTACCCAGTAAAAGTTAACGGCCAATAAGAAAAATATTAATCGTTAAAGTACTGAGAGTACTCGAAAAGAAAATTTATTTTACTTTATCATCGACATACTTTTATCAATATCAAGATGATTAATGCATCAATAGTTTGTATGAGCATTGACAACTTTGGATGCAGTAAGA
The DNA here is from genome assembly GCF_963853765.1 of Magallana gigas. Lineage (NCBI taxonomy): Eukaryota > Metazoa > Mollusca > Bivalvia > Ostreida > Ostreidae > Magallana > Magallana gigas. The sequence goes on from NC_088854.1 coordinate 41,611,368, forward strand.
TTGTGTGATCAAAATCAAGGGGGATATAAACCCCTAATATGAGCCCAAACCCCTTATCAACGCTTTTAGAAACAATCTCTTCTTATTATAATCGATCAGTGTTTATTATCTATTAAGATTTACTATAGTCAGGTACTCTTTACAGAATACAGTCTATTAAAATTCTTGAATACGCGGTAACCAATTACTATTCTTGTTTACAGTGGGGGTCATTTTCTTCGGGGGTCATTTTCCTTCATGTTTAACATGAAAAATAACCCCTGGGTTTTTTCTTCAGAAAAATACAATTATTCTTCAGCAAGGGGAAAATGACCCCCGGTCATTATTCTACGGGGGTCATTATTCTTCATTACACCGTCTCTAAGCTGTCGATCGAAATGTGACGTCGCTGTGAACTTAGAGAAACTCCTAATGATTAAAAATATAACTAAATAGAATATTTAGCGACTGCTGAATGGATGAGAAAGTGTTCTTAGCTTTTGGTCATCTTAAAACAAGAGTTGATAGATATATGATTGATCAACTGCTGGTTAGTGAAACTGTTGATAATTTTGTACACCCTGTAATAGTTAAAATTTCGTTCCTTGGCAGTGTTTTACAAAAGGACTTACGACTTACGACAAAATTATAGTCTGTCCCAAGATATTTATGCTGCATATTTGAACGATTTTTAATAAAAATACACATACCTGTGACTGAAGTGCAATTAAAATCGATGAAAGGGAAAATTCCCAAGATAACTTCATTCACACATTATCATTTTTCCCTCGTAAAAATTCACAGGAACGAAAACAGATTTCCTACGGAGATTTATAATGGGGAATGTTGACATCTTTTCTCCATTCGGAAATACTCGGGACACCTCGCGCAATTTTTCAACGTTATAATCCGGGCGTCTTCATCTCCTTGGCAATGGAAAAACCTCGTAGACTTTTTATTTTTAGCCGTGTACTGATACCCGACAAGCTAGAGGGGGCGTTTCAAAGGGGAAATCTTGGGATTTTTTCATACTATTGATTGAACATCGTCTGAACCAAGAGGTATTTATAAATATTGAATAATTTAAGAAAATATGCGGCAAAAATATCTTGGGACAGACTATAATGATTGCTAATTAATCACCAAATAATCAATGATTGATTCTTATGGCTGGAAAATATAATTATGGGAATTGAAATATTTGTTAACAAATGGTTTTATGTCAATTTTGTTCTCTTAAACCATTTTACGAGACTGTAAATATTTACGACTTTGTCGTAAGTTCTTTTGTAAAATGCGTATTTTTTCAGCAATGTCGCTACCTTCATATCCCGAATGAATCACCAAAGAAAGCATTTTATTGAGTTATTTTTTTTTGTGCAAATGAGTATACGTAAAAGTTGAGATATGCCATTGGAGATGAACTCAAAAACCTCTTTTGGGTCCTAATTGTGGTACAAATGTGAACGAATTTTAAATGATTCCAGCATTTTCATATTTCTCAATCTACCTCATTTTTTGTCTTTTCTTTACCTCACATGGATATTTCTTCAAAGGAGTGGTTTTTCGTCGTCTGTCCAAAGCAGACGACAAGTTATTGCGCAGTCTACCGCTGGAGGAATATATCGACATCTCTCCGAGACGATGAGTCTTGAAATGTTTCAGTCACCATCGCTGTTCTTCCTTCTTCATCAGCAAAGAAAAGAAAGTCTGTAAACTGGCTGGAGAGGTTGATATGAACAAAATGATGCACTCTCCTGGTTATCTTTACTACATTTCTAAAGGTAAGATTTCAAAAGAACCATCTTGTCCGTATAATTTCATCTGTATTTATACTTCAAAAATACGATTCAATACTGACAAATTAAAGCAATAAATACTATAAAAAGACTTACTGAGGCACTTATCAAACAGGATGGAAAAGGATAGACACTTTGATGGGAAAGCACTGGTCAGTAAGGCTGACGGGAAGTCAGTGCTTGACCAGAAGTAAATAGTTAACTTGTACCAAAGATGTTTATATTGAAATGAAAATAGTAACCTTGTACAGAAAAAACTTCTCATGAATTTTAAAATTGAACTAAATACACAAAACGAGTTAAGCAAATGTGTTCTAACGGAAAATAATTTTATAGGCTCGAACGGGCTTCCGTAATAAATCGAAAAAAATCTTTTATGGCCTTACTGTGGTTTCGTATATGCTGGTCCATGCTGGTAAACAAACATGGCGCTCTCTACAGAACAAATATCGAAGGTGCGTATAAGTAGGCGTGTAAATCTTGGATACATAGCAAGTGGACCATTTCAACCAAATATTCATAATTGATTAAATTCGAGTTCTGTAAGATCATGTTTTTGAGTTGACATCGTTGCAAATCGTATAACAGATAACCTATTTATTCTGACATATCTGCATATAGTCTGTTAATCGGTCATACTATAGATATAGGTTAACTTTTTAGCTCACCTGGATCGATTGTGCAAGTGAAAATTGTCTGTCGTCTGTTCGTCTGTAAACTTTTTATATTCTGTTTTTCGTCTCTATAACCATTTGGCCGGTTTCAGTCTTGGCTACCCATGAACAGTGACCAGCACGAATAAAAATGATTCCACAGTAGTATGTCACAAAAGTGAAGTGTCCCATATTACCTTAAAAGAAATTCATGCATAAAAAGTGGTGTGTGGCTAAACAGAAAAGTTGTACTAATATATTCCATCAAGCTTTTATTTAAGTGTATGTGTATGCATATTCTAGAAATTGTTTTAAAAAAGACTTTTTGAAGCTAATCTTACTACAATATAAATGGCATTCAATCCAAAACAGGAATTACCACTCATCCTGTATGATTTTTTTCTTACCTGAATGGACCCAAACAAACCCAAATGGACTCAAATATGCAGATGAATACATTAACTTAAAATAACTCGTTTTTCATTACTACCTGTAATCAGGTTTGTACTTTAAAAAAAAAACCAAACTTTAATCAGTTCAATAGAAGAGAGAATCAAAAATACTTGATGTGGGAAGATGAAAAGAATGGATAAAAATGAAATAAATATCCCAATTCCATTAATTTATGATTTGAACATATATTTGGCAGTTATTAATTAATAACAAGTTATCAGCTAACTGTTATATAACAGGATTAAAAAGTAATGAACATCTGCTGAAAGCAGAGTCCTGGGGTGCGTTTTACTAAAGAACTAGCGACTAAGTCATAAATCTTTTAAGTCTCACAAAATGAATCTCAACAAATGGAATTGTTACGTTAACATTCCTGTCAAACAGTTTCAATATTTGTAAGTATTTTTTTCTGGCATTAACTTAAAATTCTAAATAAATTTTGCATTATGTGCATTTTTAAGTTTGGTCATATTTTGTAAGTTCTTTCAATCGCCAATGTTACTATAGCACAACTTCAAAAGTAAACAAAAAACCAAACAGTGTCAAAGTAAAAGCTTTCGCTATACCAAATAGTTACACAAAGAGCCACATTTAGTCAAGAGTGTGGGCATTTTGTTTCTTTTTTTTTTAATTTCGAGAGAATTGTCTATCTTTTTAGCTCACCTGAGCTGAAAGCTCAAGTGAGCTATTCTGATCACATTTTGTCCGTCGTCCGTATGTCTGTCTGTCTGTAAACTTTTCACATTTTGAACTTCTTCTCTAAAACCACTTAACCAAATTCAACCAAATTTGGCTCAAAGCATTCTTATGGAAAGATGAATATAAATTGCAGAAATGAAATAAAAATTTTCATTGAAAGCAGAGAAAACCTCAAAACTGTAAAAAAAGGGGGGTGCATTTTAAAAAAATCTTCTTCTCAAGATCTACTGAGGCAAATTCAATGTAATTTAGCATGAATAATCCTTATGGGAAGGAAAATATAAATTGCAAAAATTAAGTGCTAATTCTGTTTCAAATCTGAGTTATTACGAAAATAATAATAAAGGAAAGGTGTGTTTCAATCAGTTTAATAGCTTCGGGTTCGGCATCCGATAAAATGGGTAGGCAAGACTTGGCCTGGGCAAAACAAAAGATTGGCAGTTATTAATCTGCCAATCTCATTAAAATTTCAGGACATTTGATGGACCAGTATATTTGTATTTGCTGTAAATATTGCTGCAAAATAATGCGTATTTGGAATTGACAATTGCCGATCTGCCCCGCTTTTATTTTGCCACGGCTCGGGTTTGCATACCCATTTTACCCAGACTCGTATTCCATAATTCTAAAACGAGGTTCTTTGTTTAAAGCAGCCATGACACTATATGATAAACGGGTTGATCTGACAATGATGAATTTGTTTGTTGTGCAACAGTTCGTGTACGAAGGGAATCTTTGAAACATGCAAAATACATTGGTGCCGATTTTGTGAAGTAAATTGAGGCTTTTCACATATGACGGTGGTGTTAGCTTGTGATTTTCGTTTCGTTTTCATTTATGCTTTGCGTTAACCTGGGAACTGTCGCTTGTATTTCCTGATTTTTACGTATCAAATCAAACAGAGACTTCGGTAAATCAAACAGTTGACTGTTTACCTGCGCAAATTAAGCAACATCTGAAGTATTAAGAAAGAACTAAAATGCAATTCATTCAGGCTATCGGTAATTTGGTATCATATTTTGCGTAATGGTAGAATAATGCAATATGTTTTGTTGAGATGCTCGACATTTTCTCGAGTTTATTCAGTTTAAATAGAGTTTAATATCGCTGACGGAAATATGTAGGTATATACATGTATATGATTCATTTTGAAAAATAAATTGTGTTCTTTATTTGTAATAGTGCATGTTTCTTGTACTTAATTGTTTACAATTTCTATTTACTTACCATATTTGAGTGTTAAGGTTCGAATTATAAGCAAGATACAGAGATTTGCTCACAATTCTATGTTTGTACACAGATCTGAGGCCATTCATTTTTTTCCGTTTTAAATGCCGAATAGGAAATACCAAGTTAAAAATCTTAAGCTGCATGAATGTAATAAACTCATGTGAACAAAATATGACTCAAATCTAGCAAAATTTTGAGCTCATCTTGCTTTTAATTCTACGATTGACGCTGAAATTTTGGTTGATCATTAGAAATTCTATATGAATTAGAGTATGTTAAATTCTTGTACACAAAAAGATTAAAGAATGATATGCTGTATATAACTTCACTCTGGGGCCCCCTCTTTATACAATGAATAATGTGAAATGTGAGTAAATAAAAACGACATCGTAAAAACAGTTTCCATAATTCTGATACATTTCTGTTGCGGGGATAAAAGAATTATCGCTATTCCTAAGAAAATATTACAGCGGAAAATTATCCTGGTTTGTAGCCATTTGTTATTTTTGAATAAAAATGAAAATAATGGGTGGGCCATAGTAAATTAGAGTGATGTACCTGTCAATACGGTAACATTGATTTTTAGAGCTCTTTAACATGTCACGTGACAACATTTTTCATTCCAGTGTATTCATCAATCAAGTGTGAGTAAAGTTATAAAAGTCACAAGTTTACGCGAGGTAAACAACAGTCATTTAATTAAAATGGAGAAGACAAATTAAATTGTTGAATATATTTAATTTGAGAAATTGAGCGCATTGAGGTGCAATTTTCTTCTTCACATATATACATGTAGGATTTTTTTGATAAAATACAATAACTATTATATTTTTAAAAAAAATACAATAACTAGTAAATAGTTGAGGAAGAAAATGTACCTATATGCTCTCATATATTTTGGTCGCTTTATTAAGTTGGGGGGGGGGGCCGCCCGGGCAGAACGAAAATACAGGGAATTAGAAGTTATATAACAGTGTATCCCTACCAAATATTTAGTTCTATATCTTGCGTAGGATTTTCTTATTCTGTGTAAAAACAGTATTTCATGATGGTACAATGTCAAAGATTACGTGTATGCAAAAATAAGTGTAAAATTCGAATACTTTACAATATTTATTTTTTTGTTATTCTACCGAGGGCCATATGGCACACTATCTTTTGAACGCCCATTGTTGCTCAGGTGAGCGATGTGGCCCCATGGGCCTCTTGTTTAGTTTTCCTATTAATAACATGTTTGAAAAACTAGACTGCATTTTGGACACGTACAATGTGCATGAATTACCACGAACTACTTTGCTGCGCGTTGAAGAAATGGGGATTTAATCTATAATGCTTGTTGCAAAATTCAAGGCAGCGACTCTTGAACTTTTTACTACTAGACAGACATATTTTTGTTTATAGCCGCTTACAAAATTTGGTCGCTCTCTGATGCTTTGCCGACATTAAAAGCATGAGAGAGAGAGATTTCAGTCTTTACTACACAATATGCATAAAGACACACCAAAAGAGCCCAGCTTTCAGTACCTCAGTACTTTGATTGTAATTGTTGTTGCATCACCCATATTTTTAACCTTTGAAGGTAATATCAATCAATTCAGGGTTAATATATGCAGTTAAAATGTCCTTCAAGTTAGTTTACTATCATCCTTTCACCAATGAGCTTGATTTACATGATCATGAACTCAGAAGACAGAGAGACTTCACTTCTCTTTCGTGCAAAGTTATCAATAACCAAAAAAAAATCTTTTTAGGGTCTGAGGGTAAAGTTACAAGCAAGGTACAGAGTTTGAAATTCTGTGTTTTGTGAACAATGCTCGATTTGTTAATTTTTACATATGTGTTTTGTTGGTATGAGTTTCAATCAAATGTTGCTTTCATTTGTTAATAATATTATTATGAATACATTGAATCAGTTTATCTTGTATACAATGAGTCATTTTTTCAAAGAAATGGTAATTCCTTACTTTACATTGTAAGTAAACAAATATAAGTTTCAAGCTTGTTTACATACCTCTGTGTCTTTCTTATAACTTGATTTCTAACATTCAAATTTTTGTCAGTCATTTAAAATGGACAAGTAAACCATTTTATAAATAAAATTTTGAACTCAAATTGTTTTAACTCGATCCCTCTTAAGAAGGATGGTTATCTGTTGGTTGGGGATTTTTTCTTGGTGGGAGGATTGTGTCCAGGATATACATGTACTTAATTGTTTCAGTACTCTCAGTACCTTGATTGTTTTGTTTTTTCAGTTTGAGAAGGATGGCTATTTGTTAATGGAGGATTTCCTCTCTGCAGACGATTGTGACCAGCTGATGTCTGCCTGTCACGATCTTGTGACAGACATGAAGCCAGAGGAACACAACACTGTCTTCACAACTCTGGAGATGAAGCGGGTATGATATGCAGAACTTCTGTATGAAAATATTCCTATGCAAAGGATTATGCCATCCTTTTTTTTTCTTTTCTTTTGGAGAATTCTGTTAAACAACCTTTTTTTCGAGTGTTTGCAAGGTTTGCCAAGAACCTATTTCTCACTGCAAACTTGTCTTTTGTTAAAAATTTTATCAAATAGCAGCTATCAAAATTTTTTTTATTACATTTCTTTGAAAGAAGCCAGGAGAGTTGAATCAAGATGTTTTTTGTTTAGACTGTTGAGTTAAAATTGATAAGCATGAAAATATGATCCATAAAAAATAACTCTTGAAATTTTGCTTTTAACAATAAAATCAACTTTTTTGTTGAATAATTGTAAAACATGGTCCTTTGACAATATTTTTTAACCGATAACATGGGAATCACTGTTTTGGAACTACTTATGTAAATAACATGTAAATTCATATGCAGTGATTAGTTGTTGCATTTAGAGGCATTTAAAGATCACAAAATTTAATGGAAAAACACAGAAGAATGTAAATATTTTGCTATATATCCATACTTCATCATATTGTAATGTTGACTTTAGATAACTAACGTTTAATTGTTCATCCTAGGAGAGATCTAGACATGAATACAGAGTTATTCTGATGTAGTAGACATTAAATGATTGTATGTTGTGTTTGAATGTTCACCTTACAGACATCAGATGACTACTTCATGACCAGTGGGGACAAAATCAGATTCTTCTTTGAAGACGGAGCAAAAGACAAAGAAGGTAACATATCTATGGCTGGTGTGCTGTCCAGTTGAACCAGTACACGAATATATATTAAGTAAGCAGTATTTGCTTTCCAGTGTAACAGGATTATGACGAATGTATCTAGTCCAATACATGTACTGTTGAATCATTAAAATTCGTGGGGGGCCAATTTTCATGGATTGTTAAAATTTTACAGGTTTGCAGGGATGTAATTTTGTGTATTCTCTTATACTTACAAAAGGAAATATGACTATATAACTAATTTATTAATTTTCGGAGGATATTAAATCGCACATTAGAGGTACCCACGAATTCCACGAAAATTGAGCCACCAGGAAATCTAATGAATTCACAGTATTTGTTTTTGTATTTTTTCTATAGGTAGATTCACTGTAAGATTTGATTGTTTGATATCAGAAATCATGTACTTGTAATAATTTTATATTGCCATAATTACTGTAAATTCCTTATTTTACGCGAGTACCTAAATCCGCAATTCCACAGTTTTGTATCAAATCGCGAGAACATAAAATCAGGATCACCAATTTTTTTGTTATAATTTCCTATAGTTCAAAACTTGTCTGAAAAATAAAAGTGAGATTTTAAAATCTGCGATGATTGCTTCTTGCGATTTTATGCGGAAATTTATTCCTCACGTTTAATTAAGAATCTACAGTACGATTTTCGTACATCAGACATGAACCTGACATACACTGCCACTGATTTTGTAGGCAATCTGATTGTGGACAAGCACAAATCTTTAAACAAAATCGGGCATGGTAAGTACTCTGTAGTCTGTATAATTCTAATCTCATTTCATTTTAATCTGTAAGATAATTCTTCATGAAATTTAAGTGTAAAAAAAAATTACAGAATAAAGGGGTATAAATCAAGTTAGCCTGATGCTTGAAGGCATTAAGATAACAAAGCAAACAATTCCTCTGATATCGATTTGGTCAACAACAAATTAGTAAAACAGTGAAACATTGTTATAGTGGAACATGCTTATGATGAATTCATGCTTACAATAAAGTCAGATTCAAAACTGCAAGTCATAAAAGCTATTATAATGATTTGGACAAGGTAATTGTTCTTTTCAAGCACTTTCCTGTAATTGTGTTTCACGTACTTTTTTATTCTGAAGAGTGGGCAGATTTGTCAGTAAGGGTCTACGAAATTACACTTATCAGCTATGCTCACAAAGCTCATCAATGCTATTTAATTTTTTTACTGTTATTTGTAAAAGTGCCCAATTTTTTGGTTTACCGGGATTCCAGATAAAAGATAAGACCTTCGAGCAGATTTACTGGTATTACTGGTATGCCAAGGACATCAGAATGAGTTGGTAAAAAATCACCAATGAGATCACTTAAGCTCTAGTATATCATTTTGTTTGTCTCAACAGCTCTTCATGTTCTTAATCCTGCTTTCCGAAAAGTCACTTTCGATAACAAAGTTAAGGTATGTCAGTACAATACATGTACATATAAAATAAAAATGTTAGATAGTCAAAAATAAAATACATTTTTAATATTTTTAAATGAATTAACTTTTCATCATCATCATCATCATCATCATCATCATCATCATCATCATCTTCTTCTTCTTCTTCTTCTTCTTCTTCTTCTTCTTCTTCTTCTTCTTCTTCTTCTTCTTCTTCTTCTTCTTCTTCTTCTTCTTCTTCTTCTTCAATGATATTTTGTAACTATATAGCAGTAAACATTTCTTTCATTAACAATTATACATGGAAGCCCCAAAATATGACTTGTTTTATTCCATAGGAAATAGCTAAGAGTTTGAAGTTGGAAGACCCAGTCATTTGTCAAAGCATGTACATCTTTAAGGTATAGTAAGCTCAACTTGAAACTACTCCATAAATTTATGAATTTTGCTGAGAAAATGCCTTCAAACTTCACCTGGATATTGTTTCTACTTGTTTTCAGCAACCAGGAATTGGTGGAGAGGGTAGGTACAATCATCCTATTCTGAAATGATTGCAAAGTTCTGCCCCTAATCAAAATTAAGGCTAGAACCCGTATTGTATCAATACCTCTGTAGCTTGGCATACTGTAAGTTGATCAACACCATAGGTGCTCCCCAGCTTATTTTGTGAACAACGAATGATATCTATTTATATATGTCTATCCTCTATACTATAAAATCAATGGCATTTAGTAAAGTCCTTGATTTAGGAGAAGCAGCTTTCCACCAACAATGCTAAAAATAATACACATTTACATTATATGATGAACATGCAACTTCCAAAATGTTTTATTTTCATTATGAACTACCTGAATTGCTAAGGTTACCGTGATGTAACGTTGCACAGATAGATCTTTTTGGGTGTTTCAAAAATGTTAAAAACATTTTACATTTGGCAAGAAGCTCAAGTTCAACAGTATTTGTGTAGCAAGACATTTTAAGGTTGCTGTTGTGTTACAGTGGTTCCCCATCAAGATGCCACATTCCTGAACACCACACCAATGAAACTGTATGGACTGTGGATAGCCCTGGAGGATGCCACATTAGAAAATGGCTGCCTCTGGTTTATGCCTGGCTCTCATAAAGGTGTATTTGTTGGGTTCCTGTGCAAGTCACTTGGTATATTTCAAAAGAAAGCACCGTCTTTAGTCTCAATCAGAATGTTATAGCTATTATAGACTATTACATTTATTACGTACAACAGTATACAATCAGATTGGTGTTTTGTTGCTTTAAATAAAGAGCTCATGGATAATGCAGATTACCATAATTTATTTATCCATTCTAACATTTCTTCTACAACTTACATGTAACACATATGTAGACCAATCTAACTCAGCTAGGTCATACATGTCATATACATGTACTTTGAAATCTATTTTATTTGTGTATGTCTAAATTTTGTGATCACCCCATACCCCAAAATTGAAATTGCCACAAAATTTAATTAATGAATTACAGGTAATTCACTGTGATAATACATCATAACACACACAAAATTAACATTTCAATTATATCATTAATGTAGATGGTCTGAATGGAGGCAGGCAGATGATCCGTAATCCAGACACATCAGAGGGTCAGCCCCGGACCCTGTTCACAGCGCCACCTGTTAAATACGACGACAGCAAATTCATCCCAGTTCCTGTCAAAAAAGGTCTTCTTTCTTTTAAAAACCCCCAAAATTTGACTTTCCTTTATACCTGACTATTTTTTAAGTTTGAATTAATTGTCAATCCTCTTGTTTGTTTGCGATCTAGCTGTCATCTACTGTCTGTTTGAAAATCATCATTTCCTTTCCTTCCTAGTACCCAGTATGTGCCCTATCTAATTCTGTTCCTTTGTATTTTGTTCATGTTCAGGCAGCATGGTGGTCATTCACGGAGAAGTGGTTCACAAGAGTGAACACAACAAGTCGAACAAGTCCCGGCAGATCTACACCTTTCATCTGTTTGATCAAAAGAACACCACCTACAGCAAGCAGAACTGGTGGGTATAAGACATGTATGTTAATTTAAAGGGGGCTAGGTGGTCATGGCCATTTTTGGACTATTTAAATCTCCATAAAATGAAGAATTCTGTATAAAGATATGGGAAAACACACCAATTTTAAAGCTCAGGTACATGTATATGGAATTTTTCTTCACTATATGAGAGTTTATTGTAAATCAACTATCATTTGCGATGACTATATTTTGCGATTAGATACATGTACATTATAGCATTGAATCATGATTTTTTGAAGTATACACTCTCATAACTGCAGCGGTGTGTGCATACAAATTGAGTAACGCGCGTTAGCGCGTTATGAAAATTTGTATGCACACACCGCTGCAGTTATGAGAGTGTATACTTCAAAAAATCATGATTTAATGCTTATATTTACATTTTTTTAACTTCTTGCCTTGTCTGCAAATGTGATTCATACCTTAAAATTCCTATCTTATCCTAAGGGTAAGTTAATATTAATGGAAGAGCCACAGTAACAGCCATAAGCGTTAACTTTGATTTTCGCTTGTGACGTTGCAGTTTACAGCGTTCAACGTTTGTGACGTCATAATAAAACTCGTCAATTTGACCTTTGACTACTTGTTGCATTTAGAGGCATTTAAACATCACGGAATTTAATGGAAAAACACAGTAGAATGTAAATATACATTTGTATATATCAGTATTTTACTAATTTGCAACTTAATTCCTTTGCCAGGTTGCAGCCCACAGCTGAGGTGCCATTTACACCACTGTATCCAACCACCCCTGCCTAATGGGGCCTACCCACCCAGATGGGCTCCTCCCCTGATAACAAGTGGACAGTTATCACTATATATAGTCATAATAGTCAGAGGTTTATAGTAACGCAGTATCCAGTTTCGAAGCAGTCAGTTCAACTAGTCATAATTAAAGTTCATGCATTGTATCAGTCGTGTGACACATGTTCTATAATGACAAGAAAATCGTCCTGTAATCAAATGACAATTTTAATTTTGTGTCAATGAATTCAACATTGTATTCTGCTCAACATATTTATAAGCTTCTTGTAAAATATAGACCTTTGTACATGCATGTATACATATATTTGTGTTTCATATACCAGTAATCATTGGACAAGATGAAGGGTGATTATTCGTTATTATACTTGCAAATTGGCTTGATTTCTATAACTATGGAAACTAATTAAGAGTACAATAATTATTTTTTGATCTTAGGTATGGATTCTTGGGTAAACTGTATGTACATCACTTGTGATTACATGTACTGTGATATTTGAATTATTTTACATGAAATGCACGAATATTTTCAGCTTTATCATATTACCAATCACTAATTATCTTAAGGAGGCTGGGTGGTCAATAAATTAACCATCAGATTTACCTAAATTTTTAAAAATGACGTCTCAAGCTATATACATTAATTTTGTACAAAAAAATTTCAAATACATAACTATAAGCTTTAAAATTTTAGCATTTTCCTAAGTCTTTATATGGAACTCTTCTTATAAGGAGATGAATATAGCCTAAAAATGGCCACGTGATCATCGAACCCTCTTAAGGAGGCTGGATGGTCAACAAAGTACCCATCAGATCTACCTTAAATTTTTAGATATGAATATTTTAGCTATAAACTATCTTTAAGTAAAGAAAAATTCCGTATAATTTAGCTTTGAGATTTTCCATATCTTCCTATACCTATATACAAAGCTCTTCTTCTTTCGGAGATCAATAATAGTCTAAAAATGGCCACGGCCATCCAGCCCTAAGGTGCTAATGGGATAATTATTCATTTTTATCTCTGTCAGTTATTTTTAACCTGATACCAGTGCGTGTATTTAGTATTGATCGATCAATTTGTAAAATAAATTTTTATTCTACCAACATATTTGTATCTTTTTTATGTAATTTATTCCATCTTACAATAATAAAAGCTAGTACAATGTAGATATACTAACCATACATGCGTGTCAGATATAGAGCACACGCATATAATTAAAGCCCAGCAAGGAATGTAAGTTCCACACAGTTGCTGTAGGATCTGTTTTTTGGTGCGAGTACTTAATTTTGTGATTAAGCTTTCATCTAAATGAAAAAAATTCCAGAATAAAAGTATAAAAATCATGAAAGCTGAACTTTATCTTAGTTTTACATAGCTCACGTTTGTTAGAAAAATAAAAGTATGAGAGAAAATAAAAACTAGTAAATTCAAGGCTAATTGCTATTTTAACTTATGGAAATTTAAAATTAATTACAGAAGTGGAATTCGGGTGCAAATGAAAAACAACCATGGATATATGTACATGTATTGGTTTATTGCAAACAACCATTGTATAACGTACAGTAATCACAGCTACGGAATGATACACTGAAAAACATTGATTCAGAAGGTAAAGTCATATAAAATGCACAATCATATTGTCAGTTAATTATAGGTCAATCATTCCTTTGCATCAAAACTGTGCATGCAAGTTCAATAATGTATGTCACACAATTACTACAAAAATATTGCAAACAATTGACCTAGCTATCTTTTATCAAATGGATTTGTAATGGGTTTATGGGGCAGCTGACTCCATGCAGTTTATCAAAAAACATAAACTGCTCCAACCCAGTTAATATAAGAACCAAATAGGTTGCTATTAAATTCTTTCCAAGAATATTGATACATTTTTTAAGCTACCGGTAATCTTTTAAAATGTGACGTAGGCACCATTGATCAAACCTTTTTTTTTTTCAAGCCATTCAAATAGCCCCTTTCAATTGTTTTAATATATACATGTATTTTTAATAACACATGTTTTGTCATTTAAAAATACCAATGTACACACACAAACGCACACAAAAAACAACAGTATGATGCCTTGCATATGTCCAACCAATTGGCTTAAAGCTTCAACTAGGTTGGCTTCTTTTGTCTGTACTGATATTACAAAGGGGGACTTTTAGAGAAGGCTATCTTCACGTCTTAAAATAATTAGTGGAGGTATTTATAATGCTTTAAAAAGTCTATTGAAACGATAAAAGAAGGTCAGAAAGTATTACATGTAAGCGTACTTCCCCCAAAAAAGCACAAAGATAAATGGGCTAGGGGGAGCTCATTCAAAGTGTACATATACCTACAGTCATGTACATAATATGGATTTATCCAATTTACTAAACAATTTAACATTGATTGTTATGAAAAGCAAACTATCGTTAAAAAGGGTGCCATATAACATCTTTAAGATACAAATTGTAATCTAAATGGTAGGGGAAAAAACACCATATGCAGCACCAGAGTTGATATGTCTACAGGTCAAGCAGTTTAACTGATTCTAAAACATTCATAACAATGAATAATCACTCCATTTTTTCATCACAGCATCAGCATTCACAACTAAAACATGCAATTTTTTGACCTGAGAGCATGCATTTCTATGTATATACTTCATAGTGTTGTCATACAAAAAGTTAACAACATAGACTGTTATAATTTTGACTGAATGCTTCCTTCTAAAACAGATTTCATGTCCAATAAAGACTGCTGGATTGAGTCTTTAAATCTCTTGGAATCAGTTTCTGGGCAGCAGTTGAAGGCAGAAACGCCTAAGATGACTTGTTTTTCTTGGGGATTGTAACACACACCATAACCATCAGGAACAGTGGGGCCGAACACCAGGCAAGCCTCGTACTTGGCTGGTACCTAAAGATCAAGCAAAAAAAAAAAACCCATTATAAATATACATTACTGCGCATGCCTGATGATTGAGGGAGACATGAAGATTTATTTCCCAAGGAAACATCAAATTTCTTGAGGACATTAGATTTATTGTACACTACAATTTCCTAAATGTATGTCAAAGGTGAAATCAAAATGCAAGAAAGTGGGTTTTTTTTCATAAACCGTAAAATTAAAATTTTAGCCAATCAACATTTAATACACTTTTACATTAAATTTTCATTTGATGGCACAAGTAATTCATCATTGAATGGATTTAGTCACCTGACTAGTGGAAACATTATGGTGGGAGCTGAGGGAATAGGCCACATCCATGTGTAGGGCTGGCACCTTCATATTGTTCTCCAGGGCAATCAATTTGAGTCCCAGCAAATGCCTGTCAATCCCTTGTCCTTTCACTGCCTGCATCGTAAAAAAAAACCCCTCAAAAACAATAGTAGCAACATTTCCCTCTACATTGTTAATTCAATTTTTGCATACCTACAAGTATACTGCACCTTCCCTCTAGATTTTTTACTACCACCAGTTTCATTGCAGAAATGAATTACAAATAAAATAATTGATGTTTTTTATCAGTGTATCACCAGAAAACTTCATCACTCAAATTTTGTAAGTTAACGCAAAAAAAAAAAGAAAGAGCGGTAAAGTTTCTTTCAGTATATGCCCTAAATTTTGAAAGCAAATTCCACAATGTTAGGGATTGCAAGTACTGTTCATAACACAATGTTATTATACATGTATTGCTTAAATGGAACATATTTCCATCTGAAGTTTATCATAAGGGAAAAAACAGAGCTGACCTCTGCCACGTAGTTTTTATGCCCAGTCACTGCCTTCCTTAAGAGCTCAGCTTTCTTTTGCTTGGACAGGGAAGGGTCCATCATTCCTTTTGAGAACTCTAAGGATTCAATGGAGCATGACCTAATGGTGTCTGTCCTACCAAGCTGAAACTGTCGCAACGATGCCGTCTCATAGGTAGCACATGGCTTGGAATACAACCTTTTAAAATGTTAGATTGTTCAATTAAATGCATAACCAAAAGAAGTCATATTGCTGTATTGATCTATACAAAAAAGTGCTCAAAATAATTATAGCCTACAAACATGGACCGCAACTTAGATACAAACAGCATTCTTTCAGTGAGATTTATTAAAATATTTGTGCACAGTTCTGTCCATTATACCTCAAAACAGTAAGTATTTTAAGAAAATATTGAAGTCAGAAACACATTGGACTTTAGGACATGTAATAAAATACATATTTATACATAATCAATTCGAGAAAAAAAAAGATGTCCAGGTTATTAATTCATACAATGTAAAGAAGTCTACCTGAAATAGGCCAACTGGAAAGCCATCTGTAGATAGCTATCGGGACTCAGTTTCTGGCTCTTGGGGAAGTTCTTCCCATACTCGGTGAATTTAAACACAGTTAAATCTACATCTTTGACCATGCTAAAATAAGAAAGAGATACTTTATCATCAAAACAAAATCAAAATGATGATCACTTACAAGTACTTCTCAATGCTTTAATGCAATTATCAAGCACAAAAAATTAATATCTGTGTAAAATTGTGACAATTTAGCTTTCGTCAGGAATTTTAGAATCCAGCTTATATTTATATGTCGGTGTTAGCTAAAGTGTACCAGTACATAAAATTGTGACTTTATTCTGGTGCTGGCAATTTTACATTCACTCTATTTGATCCAAAACAGTGGAATCATTGAATTAAATACTCATGTAAAATGAGAAATTTACAGTTCACTATTGAGAGAATTTTATATATTGATAGAACATGTACTTTTCTTTCACCAATAGGTTGCATAAACATGTGCAATGTAAAAATTGCTGAGCTGAGTATTCTTACGAGTCTAGGTTTTCTGCTGCTTCCTCTAAGTTTTCCTTTAATGCTGGGAAGGAGAGGTTAAATTTCAGCTTTCTTGGAGGTATGACACCTTGGGCCTTTGTGGAATTGTCTGCATTTTTACTGCTGAAATATGAAACGACTATGTTTAGTTTCTAGAAATTGGGTATGTCATAATTTCCAACATGTTGTGTATATTTTTAATTTTTTTGCTAAAAATGCACAAATACAGTGTAATGCTTATTTTAATACATATACAGATGAACTTCAATATCTCGAACACTAATATCTCAAATACAATGGAAATGCCAAACTGATTTGTAAGTCCCAACCACTTATTTTTAAAGTAATTTACCCTCAATATCTCGAATACTAGGATATCTCGAAGTTTTAAGCTTTCTGATCTGGTTTGAGAAAACGAAGTTTGACATTATGTTCAACAATTGAGTATGATGCAGTAATAAGAATGGGTGCAATAATGATACACATATTTTTGTATATCAGAAACACTGACCAGTAATCCAGAACATGATCCACAATGGATATAATGGGTGGCCCCTCTGCTGTGGTGTGTTCATAGTTTAACCCACAGACACCATTTGGCCCTACAATAAACTATAGGACACAAAAATCAACAACAGATGTTGACTTGAAAATAAAATTCATTTCACTTACCAAAAAATGGAAAACTTTCATTAAATAGATGTGATGATTTTGGACAAACCTGTAGTGTTTTGTCAAACCAACGGTTGGCTGAGTTGAATTGACTCCCTCCTCCATGAAGCATCAGTTTGGCTGCTGTGCTGTCCTCCTCCCCAGGAGCACTCTCGGGCAGTTTGTTGTCTATACATATCACACATATACTGCGCTGCAGAATCTCTAGGGAAGCTTTACTTTCTTTGTCTACAAAAAAATAATTTCTATTAAAGATTCCAGAAACAAGCTTATTCAGTTATAAGTCTTACAAACTGTACTACATTACATGCATATTTTCTCTACTTTGTTTGCATGTATATTGCAACTGTAGTACATTTTAAATCTTTTCCTATAATATTACAACAGTCTATAGTATTTGCATATCATCTTACATATACACTAAACAAATAAATAGATACACTAGTACTGTATATGAGTAAACAATCCTTGTTCATCTTATGAGAGGAAAAATGCCCACATCTTCCGTACTACATGGTACATATACATGTACCAGCCACTACATCATGACTTTAACAAGTTTTAAACTCCTTCCTTTCATGAATTTGCTCAAAACTAATAGCAATCACCTCAACCTTGTTTACCTTTAGCAAGGAGTTCGTAAGCCTTAGCCCACTTGTTTCTGTTCTCTGTGGTCAGAAGACCAACTGGAACATCGGATTCATTTGACTGGTTCACGATATTCTTGAGCTGTTCATAGATTTGTTCAGTGCCCAGGGGCTGGTTGTCACTGCCATAACACTCCAAGAAAAAGAACTGAAAATACACCCCCCAAAATAAGTCAGGTATATGTATAAGTATGAATAATACCTATAAGCATTGTCTTGTTGAATCTGATTTATTTGCAACATGATTTTCCTTGTATGTCAGTTGGCGAGCTTTCAGAAAAATCACCAAAAGATCATTGAAAATGGTTTAAAATTTTCAATCGATCACTATGGCGAATATTATTATTATTTCAGAATACTAGTACAAAAGTACTTATTAATAATAAAAAGTTATAGAATACTGCATTCAACTAGTACAAAGGTTTCTTCATTCATTCACTAAACTTACGTACAGCATTGTTATGGGCAATCACTAGGTGCCTTGGGGGGTTGGCCTCATCTGGGGGGTAACACACCCACGTGTCCTTCTTCTTGCCGGGTATGCGACAGCCACAGAGGATCTTGTAGTACTGCATCATACACAGTGACTGCTTCCCCATCTTCTCCACTGGAAGGGTCTGTCTGGAAATTAAATCACGGATAATTGTTTATCTCACTCATGACTCTGTCAGGACCTGGTTAACTCAACTCGTCTCTTCTTTATACCGATACACATACACATCTTTCTTTCTGGACAATTTGTAATGTACAAATTTGTCATGTACATGTACTCCAATAAAAAAATTGACTGAGCGATAAATGTACATGCATAAAATATAATCTCACTTTAATATTCAGAGAGGTTTTCATTATCAGTATGAATCTATTGCAATGAACTAGTACAATTTACTGCAGTCATTCACATCTGTCTAATTACTTACTGGTCTATCATTTTTTTGTAGTCTAAAAGTCCAGAGATCAGCTTCGCTGTAAACCTAAAATTAAAAGGACATACAAACATGTGAGATAACAAAATACTGATCAGCAAATTACTTTTCAATTAAGGTAATTTAAACTTAAATTATTCCCTTTTTGGGAGATTTATCACAGCCTGAGTTGTTCCCCTTGTCCCACTCTTTTGGGAACACCACCTACTGAATTACATCTTAGCCTCACTTACTAAAAACAGGGAGGTTATTACATTTTAGATGTCTTTTGCATGAGTTGTCCCTTCTTGTAAATGAAACACATAGCTGAACTGGGAATTACACGTAACTTTACTGGAAAGTGGAAAGTCAAATTTTGTATCTGAGTTATCCTTTTTTTCCCTTGCTGTGTGTTCTTTTAAAAGAATACCGCATAACATGAAAAGGGAGATAATTTTCTTCATGATCTCATACTATTCTGTTTGGAGATTAAGACGCTGATGTTAAAGCTGACATGAATTCATAAAAGCATTTGGTCGCCATATTATTTTCGATCGCTCCTCTACTGCCACTGGGGTATATATACCGGTTGAGAAAGTTACGGTCGGTTGCTTTCCGATCGAGGCATTCACGTTGCACGGACTTCTAAATGCATGGACTACACATTGTAGTAAAATGTAGTAATAAAGAATAAAGAAAACAACAATCAATGAAATACAAAATATATTTATTCTTTGAAAGGATGTCCAAGGTATCCGTTTTATTTTGCACAGACAGTGTTGCCTTACTTCGCATGCACATCGAACACGTGTGTCGTTCATACAGAGTGCATAACGTCTGCATTTTCTTGAAAACCCCGGCGACACAACATCCAACACAGTAGCTGAATGATAGTAAATCCCAGAAAGTAACAACGTTTCCATCTGTTCCTACAAAAAACTCCCCGTTTATGAAATCCATGCGATAATTGACATTGCTCGATCTGCCAGTGTGTGATTTGCGCATGTGCGATGTTATAACATACACAGGAAAATGGTCTAAAATTATCGAGGAAAATTTGAAGTATCTGCGCCTGGATTTCAGCCTCTCTTGTTTCGTCGTATTGGACATATCTTGCCAGTGCGGTGGTTGTCATATTATTTTTCTTCAAAACGCTTTTCTATGCGTCTTTTCGTCCAAGGTAACGTGTTCGGGTGTATGAAATTCCTGAATGCGGTGAAGCATGAATAGTATTCTCGGCCTTATATAGGGGGTGTGTAGCGGTGAACAGAACAATAGAAATCTACAACTAATATGGCGGTAGTCGGAGATAAAAGGGAAATAATGCATATTTATGAATTCATGTCAGCTTTAAGGTGTCACACTATTATACCTTGGTTGTCCCTCTTTGTCTGTGCTTATTCTAATTCTACTAAAGGAGCACTTATTACATATTATACTGGGGATGCCCCACCATTGTACTTAAGTTATCCCTCTCTCTCTGTAGTTCTGTTAGGGGGACGCTGCATTACATAAAGGGGAGATAATGACATTGATTGTACCTGAGTTGTCCCTCTTTGTCCGTGTAGTTCTGTTTGGGGAACACCACTCCCGGACTGACGTTGACTGTCACCGGCTGACGGAACTCCAGGTAGGCAACATTGGTCCACCAGTCGGACAGCTTCAGAGATACATACATATGTAGAAAAGTGTAGAAGCTGTGACAGTCTTAATTTTTGTAATTTTTTCTTGGAGTTAAGCATGCACAATGTCAGTGACAGCTACTAAAACTCTTTTTACCGGTACTCATGAGTGGTAATTCTTTTTTATTTAACCAGCTGTGTTTATGATTAGTTTCATACGTATAAAGAAAATTTATATACTATTTTCTTCAAAAATGTTTAAATTTACCTACCCAGTTTGTCTCTCTTTGAGCCCGTTTCTCCAGCAGTGTCTGCAGTTTAGGACCTGGATCTCGGTTAAAGTCTTCAACTAACTGTCAAAGATTTAATCAATAATACGTTTTATAATTTAAATTTAAACTATGGCAAATTCTGCAAAATTTCCACATCTAATCAATATAAGTTACCTCTTTCACCACTTATACAACTCAACAGCTTTAGCATCGCAGGAAACCAACGGGCAGTCTCGTATATGCATTCTGAGTAACTCAGTGAGACTGGTCATGGGTTTCCGACGATGCAGCCTTAGTGGTACAGCAGTTGGCTATTTTAATAAAAAACTGAAAGTCATATGTTCAAAACCTTTGTGCAAAAGAGTTTCCATGGTTAAACTATTTCATTCATACAAGAAGTGTTACAAGTATAGCACTCTCTTTTTTCATCAAGATGTTTGGAGTAAGAAAGATTATGCAAATGAGACCATATTTCATTGAGGGTCATTCATTATGCAGTGTGCTTTCTCACAAAAACAAAAATCGCTTCAAAGATCAAAGGTTGAGAGAGCTAATTATAAATATAGATCTAACTTTCAAGCTCTTCATCCACACTTATAAACATCTCCACATAAATGTATAAGATTCTCAAGAAGGATTAAAGTTACAGGATCAATCAATTTACCGTAATAATTCTCAAAAAGAAAGGCATCTTGATATATATGTAGATGTTACAGTTATAATTCTAACAAGGTATTTGGTTAGTTACTGAAACAGGCCTCGTACATAAATCACCAAAGACTGGTTCATCACCAATAAATTGTGAAATAAAGTCATACTGTTTAAAAGTTGATACAGTTTCTATTATTTGCTAGATTTTGTCAGCCACACTAACAACACATATATATCAACAAATACATGAAATGTAAAATCTGTAGAGATAAAATCTCAGTATGTTGCATGAAGCTAGTAATAATACATGTATTATCAATAAACAACAGCTTTTAAGAGAGATTATATCCTTTTCTTTTAATGATAAAATGCTTCTAATACCTATGTGAAGTATATTTAAGTGATCATGAATGTCATCTAGCTGGGATATCGGTAAATTAAATACTTTCAACAAAGACTCTAAATTTTGGACTTTGATCGGCAAATGAATGAGGAGTTGAGGCCAAGTCTTCAAAACTTAAAAACAAATACTTAAAAGAGTTGAAAGTACACATATTTTAAATGGACTTTGTACACGTTTCTTACATGTAAACTGCAATATCACATATAATTAAGCTTGCATGAATACATTATAAACATTTGAAGCTGTGAGTGACCCAGATTTTGTTTTAAATGCACAAGGTGACCCAGATTTGCTAAGTTCACATAATATAAGATAAGGACTGTTCTAATGAATCAAAAAGGGTAGTTTAAATTTTTCATGAAAAAACTATTTTTAATAAAAATCCACTTTTTATAATCAAAATAAACATACCCTAATTTAACACTTCAATTTCAAAACCAAGAAGAATTTTGTCAATTTATGAAATTTTCTCACTTTCTGGAAAAAAAATATGAAAATTAAACTAAAGTGCACTCTCTCATAAATCACCTTTTGAGTTTTAGCATACTCTTCATCTGTCAACAAAGGTCGCACTGAGCGCAGGTATTTCTGGAGGGTCTGATCTAAGGCAGGGACAGGGAGTTTGGGGAGGGAGTCCTGGACAGAGAACATCCTCCCCACAAACAACTTTTCATTGGTCTGCATCTTCTGGAGATTACAGGACACACGGTGGAGCTGCATAATCAAAATAATACCTTGATCAAGATGTCTAAATATTTATATTCTTTGTATATCCTGATCTATATATACCTGTACCTGTATATAAATCAAGATACAATGTTAGTACTGATTCAACAGTTCAACCATTCAACTTTAAATTAACTATAAATGATAGCTTTTACAATATGAATTTAAGCACGCTACTATACCTTTCTTGTGTACTTTGATTTATCAAAAAATCAACAAATGTCAAAAACTGTCAAGCGTTCCATATTATGAAAGAGAGATAACTCAGGGAAAGTGATCTAGATTGTGAACTTTGGACTAAACTATCTTAACCTATCATCAACTATAGAGCATGTACGTGTGCCTCACAGAAAAAAAAATGTTCCAGGTGCCACAGTCATTTAATGCACATATGTTATACATCTGTCAAACTTGATGCTTATATATAGTTTATCAATTCATAAATTAAAAAAAAAAGTTGTTTTTTTTATTTTGAAATGTAAACATTACATAATTATGTATCATGATTACAAAGAGACTCACATGGGAAAAACCTTATCAGTATTGCTGCTATGCCTACACATGTATTTCTGTTGTACACTTGACCACAAATGCATGGTTATAACAGTAAGTACAGTATCTAACGTGTTACATTTTCTTATCTACAAGTATACAACAACTATCTATGAAGTCTAGACTCTATATCTACTTATATCGTCAGTAAGCGTTTTAACTTTTCATCACTAGTACTTGATATACATGTATATGTCAATGTAAATGTGTTTCATTAAAATATATTCATACTATATGACAGTTTAATAGTAGAACTCGGTGCATTATGGAAATATACATGCAAGACACGAAAAATCTGCAGCGTTAATTGCCAGTAAACTGAACAAACTGTATTAGCATGACTAAGGGAATAGCTGAATAGATTGCATACATTCTAACAAAGTTAACTCACCCATTTTACTCTTGCAAATCTCAACATTTTTTCACTATTATTACAACTATCAAAATTTACATAGTGGTCATGGTAGATAAAACGTTTGAAAGATAATGCTATCACTGTCCTGTTTTAAAACTTTAAACAGACACAGATCATAGTTATCACTACAGGGATTTTCTCAAAACAGTATATTACGAATATGTTAGAGTATGAAGAATTGTCCAATATAAAAAGTTCATTTTTTCACACCCACCATTATCTGTATCTACCAGAGACATTAATAACGTTATTTATGTCTCTGTATCTACTTTCAAAATAAACTTTATAAAATCGATTACATAACATACATTTATCTTGGTGAAAGTCTTTAGCCTCCATCTGTCAGGACAGCATTTCTTTACGATCGATTTACGATAGTCTTTTAGAAGAGAGTTACATGCATGTATGTATGTACAGTATCAGATCGGTAGTTTATATATAAAAATATCCGACTAAAACATGTAATTTTTACCACTCGTAATTATGATATCACTTAAATAATTACACTGTACTATGAAACATATTTCATATCAATGAAAATAAACACATACTAACTACATGTTAAAGTGTCCGTCGAAATATAAAACGTAACCTTGCTAAATTGAAACTAATTACAAGTTAGTTACATATGATATGCAAAAATACACTGATGCAAGATACAAAAAGATACATTTAATAATCAGTCCTATATGTATTTACTAGTAATCAGGATTTCGGCATAATAAGTTTGAGAATGTTTATGTTCTATTAGTTGCGTTCGTTTTCTGGTTTCTATAAACATAATTGAAAAAAAGACGTCAAAAGATTGATTTAAGGTCTCAGAGAAAGAGAGAGAGAGAGAGAGAGAGAGAGACAGACAGACAGACAGACAGACAGAGACTATTACTGAGTGAGTGATTCAGACAGTTAGAGAGAGAGAGAGATAGACTTAGACAGACAGACGGACGGACAAAAACAGACGAACATACGAGATAAATAGAGATTGCTAATACAATACCTTAACTTTAACGCAGACATTTCCCATTTTACTTCCCCGTGACTTAGCGTTGATCAATATCACTTGATTTACGACTCATTTCTAGTGAACAATGATACATGTTTTACCCTTCCTATTTATTTCAAAATAGAAAAACCGTATTTAATTTTTGTAAACTGATGAACAGAGAACTACAACTCGTTATAGACGCGTTACTTACTCAAGCATCACTTGAAAAATATATTTCTAGATTTATCCGTTCACAAAATTCCCTATTGTAATTTAAGTACATACTGGGGTTTGTTGATCTACATGCTATTCATAAAACATGGTCGTTTACACCTGCCGCTGTCCAGATCCATCATAATTCATAAAAGAATTACATGTAATTGATATTCTGTGATACTTAAAAGTGAATTTGCTGAATCTTATTTTTAGTCAAGGTTTATTTGTAAAAATATATGATTCCTTTAATATCGCAAAAAAAAAAAAAACGGACACGACAATGCCCTTAATATTATGCTGAACATCTCCTAAAAAAAAGAAGGATAGAATATGTTGTTTCATCTTCGCTAGCCAAGATATTTCGGTACACTTTGCTCCCCATAAACCGTTTATGGGGAGCAAAGTGGACCGAAAACCCTTGGCTAGCGAAGATGATGTTGTTTTTTCCATGAAGATATTTAGAGATATGCATGATTAATAATATTTTATTAAGATAGAAACAGAAACAGGAAGGATAGAATTCTTGTCGTCATTACTGAATTATTTATAAATATCGTAGTATGTTACATACAATACCGCGCAAAAGAAAAATAAATAACTACTAGTAGTAAAGTATATTCATGTATGATGAAATATGTTTTGTGTTTAATTAAGATCGTACTCGTGAGACATAACATACAAACTATACGTGTGTGTGAAAATGTCGGGAATTTAAGACAGTTTATTTGCTTATACGCGTAAGGGTACATGTATGCATAAAGTTTAACGCTCGAGCATTAGTTCACGGTCTACGAAATCACTCAATAACTAAAATGCTTACTTTGTTGGTTCATGTGTATATGAAGACAGCCAAAAACTTCAGAAAAAGTACACCTACTTCAACAGAAGGCGGGGTTTTATGGGGGGTTTTCTGCAATGGTCGTAATAGCACTATGAACTACAAGTAAATTAATGTACGAATGAAAATAATTTACCGACAGGATTTACATCTCTCTCTGATCCTGTCTTGATTATTCATAAAAAATTGGTGAAAATGCGCACACTATATATCACTATTGTTCATCGGTACAGTTCATAAAAGACAATTTTGAAATAAATAGATTTTATTGAACGTTAGTTGAACATTAGAACAGTATTGAGTGACTGAATTATCTCTCTTTGCTCTCTTGCTATAGAAAGAACCGGGTTACAGGAATTACGTTTATAGAGTTCATCAGATTATTTATCGTAACACATGTATTTGTAATAATTGATATGCTCCTGAATTCGATGCCTATTTTCAAGACTTTTAAAAAAAGCTATTCCCATTTAATATGGGAATATGGCTGTTTTTCTAAAAATAAACTTTGAGACGGCCAAATAATTCCCGCTCTGTAGACTGGTTCTTGTTCTTGCATTGATACAAGAACCAGATAAATCACTCATGCGTAGCCCGGGTTGTAAGGTAAACAAACAGCACACCTTGAGTATGTCAGACGATAATTCACGTAAATAAAACTAAAGGATGGATTTATAACCACGGTTAGAGGAATGGATGCATTTCGATGATGGGTAGAAATGGGATGTGTTCAATCAAGGATTTTTCCAGGTAAAATTATTCTGAAGAATTAGGTGAATCTTACATAATGAATGTATTGCATTTGACGAGTACCTGTGAATTGGAAGTATTCTGAACAACTGTGAATTATTTCAGAAAGATAGAAATAAATACTTAATTTCTTAAAAGTATCCTTTTTTGTGAAAAGTCGATTGTATTTATTATTATGTAACGTTATAAATAATTGCGGGGATTGCAAATTAACATTCTTTATACAAAGATGATAGTTATTTTCTAGATCTTGGGGATTAAAAGGTATTTTGATGGTCAAGTTAACAAAATTCAGTGTTATACACGTACGAGAGCATATGATGAAGTTGAAAAAATTAAAAAAATCGTTGTTATGAAATTCATTCGATTTTATTAAAAAAAGAAAAGGTAGGCCAAAGAAGATGTATTTTTGTAGGTAAAACGATGTTGAAAACTCTTCAATTTTCAAGTTCTTAATTTGGCCCAAAACATATTTAACCTTTTCTTTTTGCATGCATGTGTTTGTGTGTGTGTGTGTGGGGGGGGGGGGGTATTTCAAGAAGTCAAGAATTAGTAAAGAAAATGTCAACAAGAGAGTCAAAGATTTTATTGAAAATATATTTTGGATTTGTTTGTATGACCTCAAGGGAAAAATTTGTGCCAAAATAGAGAATTTAGACAAGGGATTAAATCTCAGACCCATACCTGGTATATAATAGTACAGGTACTTTTTAAATGTACTAAAAGTATGCCTTTTCCATAAAGCCATTCAGACTGATATCTATTACGCAATCTAAATATTTTCTAATCTTTCACATTCAAGCCCAGCCCCTTACCCCACCCCAACACACACAAACTGATTTATTTGTCTTTAAATTGCCATAGATAAGATTACACCACAACCTATGTCGATTACAAAATCTCATCTTATACATTGGATTTTTAATGTCAATTTAGAGAGAGAGAAGAAGAGAGAGAGAGAGAGAGAGAGAGAGAATAAAACATTAAAGTTTATATTAATAATCCCTAGTTCAATTGTTGGAACAGTATAGATACTAGCTATAGTTAAATCAGGAAATATGTACTGATATTGACAATGTACACCAGTACATAATATGTGTTGACAATATATATACATGTAGATATCAATGATGTCATAAATGTATGGAATATTATGATTGCAGGGCTAGCTTTTATTTTATATCACATGTACACTGTTACTATATTGATCTATACATCATAAATTTATTTTTGGAATTTCCAGCCTCTTTCACTTTAACAAAAATCTTAATCCTTTAGCTCTCAATCTGCTTAAAATGTAGGCTTATACCGCATGTAAATATTATTTCACCTCTGTTATTTTTAGTTATCAACATGAATTTTAAAATAGTCCGTGTGTAATGTTTTTAAAAGATATTATATATTATGTGGGTCAGTTCTGTGTCAATGTAAATGATATAAAAGGTTTATAATTAGCCTTAAAATGTACAATTATGTATGTATTTATAATATAGGGTGTTCTGGCGATCATGAAAGCCATTGGATACCAGGTACCTAGAAACACACGTACATTGCAATATTAATTAACTCACCTGACGGTTGAAGATTTTTTTCATGTACCTTTTGCAAGATGAAGCCTAACCCACCCACAGATTATAAAGATTATAAATGTACAAGTGCATTTATGAGAATTAATTGCAGTACACTTTTTGCAGGTGTTAATTATACTGTATACATGTAGTACATGTATATCGGTCAAAGGATTAGACTTGAGTCTCTGAATAACAGATTGATCATACAAACGTCTACATGGACTACGTCCAGAATTATGTGTTACATGTACTCTCATAACAGTGAATCATTTTGAACTACAAATGTATTTGTTAAACTTATTATGTTGACAGTCCCATTCGTTGCCTAGCTGGTTTAATTAAAGTGTTTAGCCCATCACCAAGTGATTATGAACTCTACCAATATATTTAGAATATTCACTATAAAGGTTTAATTATCTTGAATAAAAGCTAGTTAACACACCCATTCCTGACATTTAAAATCCATGCTCTCAAAGAGATAGTAAAAAAAACCCTTCAAATTAAGATTAATTACAAATTCATAATGAAAAAAGAAATAATTTTGTTGATCGAGAGATTAAGCATAAATGTTATGTGCATTTAGAGGGCTTTTACGAATTGTTCCCTTTATGTCAAGGCATGTATTCCTTGTCTTAAAACCTTGCTGCCTTGAAATTTCAGGAAAGTTAAATTGCAAAATGCCTTGGTGGCTATGACACGAAGATTCTAATTTAGATAAAGCATTTCATGGATGATTAATCGAACAGAGAGTGGCATGTCACAGTGATTTTGTTCTTCAAACTAAGGCTCATGTTGTTGTAGCACTGTGAACATCTCGGTGTTTAATATTTTCATAACTAAAACATGGATAATTGATGAACTTTTTTTCTATCACTGTCAATTTTGCATGCTAACATTGTAGAGTTTGAAAAAAACCCATATTATCCATAAACGCAAATCTATATCTTTCATGTTATTTTTTGCAAATCATTGCAGATTTTAAATTACGTGTTATTCATGGGATTTATCAAAGGGAATCTTTTCCATAAAAGCTCATTCGTAAAAAAGTATATCATGTAGGCATTGCCTTTTAAGAGTGACTTTTTAAAAACATGTACCCCATAAAAGGTACATTAATTTGCACGATAATAAATTTCACTTTTCTTGGTGGGGGGGGGGGGGGGGGTCCAATAAAAAAAAATTGTTCCTGGTTTGATTTAATGTTCAGATGATGCAATAATTTATATGATATGTAACAGTTCAACTTTCTTACAGTAATTATTATATTGAACAAATGTGATTTAGGTGTTCACATGCTGAAAAATGGGCCCCTCATCCAAGCATACCCTGGATGTGATGGATGAGGGACATTCTTGGAGTACAGCCGGAGGCTGAGGAGTATCAATAGCATAATTCTTGACTAATTATATTCGGGCTCGCTCTTCAAAGAATTCAAACCATGTGACGTCAGTAGTATATATAGCACCGCCATGCATCTATCACTCATAATTTAAAGAAAATTTATTGTCAATTAGAAACTAGTGGCGGGCATGAATGTTTCACATGGGTTGGGAATGTTGATACTCCTCAGCCTCCGGCTGTACTCCAAGAATGTCCCTCATCCATCACATCCAGGGTATGCTTGGATGAGGGGCCCATTCTTTTCATACAGCCTTCGGCATATCGGAGTATCAATAGCATGTTCAAAGAATTGACAATAAATTAGATCAACCATTTATTCAAAAAACAATTTAAGACTGTGTCAACAACAACTACATTTGTAAAACAGCATTCATAAATGTTTTTGTGTTGTTATTACTTGCTGTAACATTACATGTATCTCTACAATAGAATTTTTTAAAATTCTTGGAAGAAGACCAGTCACCAGTTTTAAGTATATCCGTCAATGAGGCACCACTCCTTAATGCTGAAGAAGATGCAGCTGAACGAATAGAGTGTGCTTTGAAATAAGTGATATCTATTCCTGCACTTCCCATAACCTCTTTGATCCATCTTGCCACTGTACTAGTAGATACTTTATTGAAAGTCTTATATGACACTAAAAGTTGATCACACTTTCTCCTTTTCTTCGTTCTTTTGAGATATTCATGAAGTGTCGACACAACACATAATTTTTTATCACTATATTTTTGCAATGAAATAGAATAAGACCTTCCTGGTCTGGATGTTTTCAACAATGACGTAAAATAAAACACAACACTATCTGAATTTAAACACATATTCTTAATATTCATACACACTAATGTCTGAGCTCTAGCCGCCGTAGTCAATGCTAACAAGGTACACAGTTTCAATGTGAGAAATTTAATGTCCAAAGACTCCAAAGGAAACAAACTTTTCAAAAAGGTTAATACTTTAGACACATCCCATGTCAACTTGTATTTCGGTAAAGATGGTCTCAGGTTGAACAATCCTTTCATAAACTTAGTTAAAGATATAGAATTCTTACTCCATTTATCATCGTTCAGAGCTAAAGTTTGAGTCACTGCCACTTTATGAGTATTTATCGTGGAATATGATTTTCCATTTTTGAAGATACTAAACAAATATGACATTAGTTCTTTCTCAGTAATTTCATTTGCAGATCTATTCCGTTTATCACACCAAAATATGAAATTTTTCCAGGCAAGGTCATACTGCTTCCTTGTTGATTTTCTGCATGATGAGAGCAGGACGATTCTAATGTCTTTTGGAAACCCTCGGTTCTCCAATGTTTTCCAGATATAAGTGCTGCGGCTAGTAAGATTGTTTTGTTGAGGGGATGTTTCCGCTCTCTATCTGTCATTAAATCTGTGTGCCTTGGCAGCCTAACTGGAACAGAAATGAGCATTGAGAGAAGTAAAGGAAACCAAGATTGAGATTTCCAAACTGGAAACACTACAATAGCTTTATCGACCTTATCCTCAATTATTTTATTCAAAATTTTCCCCAATAGATGAAAAGGTGGAAATATATATGGATTTAGATTCTTCCATGTAAAGGAAAAAGCATCGATTTTCCATGCTTGTGGACAATATTTCCATGTAACAAACTTTTCAATTTTATGATTGGCAAATGATGCAAAAAGATCAACATCAGGAGAAAAATATTGTTTCAAAATTCTTTCATATATTTCTGGTTTCAATGACCATTCTGCTGAACTAGATGTTTCTCTTGAAAAATAATCTGCTAATTCATTTGATTTACCAGGCAAGTATTGACACGTCACCCAAATATTTCTTTTAAAACACCATTCCCAAATATTTCTTGCTAAATAATCCATATCTTGTGAAATCATTCCACCCATATTATTGACATAAGCAATGGCTGTTGTATTGTCACATTTCACTCCAATATGAACATTATGTTTCTCTTTAAAGAAGAATTTTAATGCTAAATATATTGCTAATAATTCGAGGTAATTAATGTGAAATTTCTCCTCCACTGATGACCAACTTTTGCTAAAATTCTTATCTCCAAATACAGCCCCCATGCCTTTAAGAGAGGCATCTGTCTCTATCCAGTAATCTACATGAGATAGTCTAATAAGTTTGCCATTCTTTAACTCAATATTTTCTATCCACCAGTTTAGATCAAGTCTACTTAAAGTAGATAAAGTTGCCTGACCTTCATAATCTTTGTCATTTTTATTTAATGCCTTAATTTTATCCCTTTCCAAAGATCTATAATAAAGTTGACCTGGGGAGATGGCATTACATGCATGAATAATTAATCCAATGAGAGTAGCTAAATCTCTTATTTTAATAAACCTTTCTTCCATTATTTTTCTTGCTACTTCTAATAATCTCTCAATTTTTTCCTTTGGTAAATATACCTTAAAACTTCTGGAGTCTATAATCAACCCAAAAAATTCAATAATTTGAGTGGGTTCTGACACAGATTTATCAAGATTCACTTGAAATCCCAAAGTATTCAATGTGTTCATAATAATCTGAGTATTCTTTCTACAATCATCTATATTTTTGTTCATTATTAATGAATCATCTAGGTAATATGTACATCTGATACCCATGGATCTAAAATAAGCATACACAGGCTTTAATATCTTTGTAAAAATTCTGGGTGCTGAAGACAATCCAAAAGGAAGTACGACAAAACAATAAAATCTTTCCTTCCATTGAAAACATAAATATTTTTGATATTCATTTGCAATAGGTACACTTAGATATGCATCTTTCAAATCCACACTACAAAAATGATCTCCTTTCTGAATGAGATTTAAAATTTGACCCAAATTTTCTTGTTTAAACTTCTCATATGTAACAAATTCATTTAAAGATCGTAAATTGATAACGGGTCTAAGCTTTCCATTTTTCTTTGGAACGACGAATATATTAGATAAAAAATGACTATCACAAAGGTCAATTTCTCTAATTGCCCCCTTTTTCCACAATTCAGTCACTTCTTCATCAACAAGAGATGTTTCGTATGTATCAAAAGCTATTTGAGAAGGTCTGTTTTTCTGATATGGTAATTCATTAAAGGAAATTTCATAACCTTGAATTGTCTTCAACACCCATTGATCATTGGTTATTTTCTTCCATTCATGAACGAAATTTTTTAGTCTCCCTACCTTAATCACATCTTTCTCTAAAATCTGTTCTTTCCTCTTCTGTCCACATTTCTCATCTCTCTGCCATATGCATTTCTTCCCCCTAAAAAAGGTCTGTTTGACCCTCTACCTCTACCATAATTATAATTGTAAGGGTAATTCTTTCTTCCTCTTGTGTTAGTATAAAAAGAGTTGTTCCTTGGCCTGTCTCTTTTGTATTTATCAAAGTCTGGCAATTCTTTGATCTTTTTCTGAATATCGCCCCCAAACAAAAGTTCTGATACGGGCTGAGATGTATTACATATGTCTTGGAATCTATTGGGTAAAACCCTTCTCATCAAAAATCGTCTCTTTTGAGAAATTTGGTAGATGGAATTACACAACACGATAATTGACTGTTTTAACAGATTTCTTATCTCTTTGAACTTCCCTTACCAAAGTAAAATTATTGCTGCAACAATGCCGCAATATTGCGGCTATATTGCAGCAACACATTTTTGTTACCAGAAACCAGATTTTGAGACTAGTGAAATGTTGCCGCTAGCTGCAACAACATCTGGTAACATTTTGGCAATACTGCTGGAGTGTTGCCGCTAGCGGCAATAACTTCTTGCAACATTCTGGCAATACTATTAGAGTTATTTCTGTAAAAAATTATATTAACATGCACCTAGAATATTGCCACTAGCTGCAACGACTTCTGGTAATGTTCTGGCTACACTCAGTATCATACTGCCAGAAATAATTTTCTGGTAACATCTACATGACATTGTATTTGATCATTTAAATCATGAACTAATTTATACATAATATATATGATTCGATCTGGCAATACTGCTAGGCATCATATATGATTTCTGCTTTAATTATAATTTAAGGATCGAGAAGCCGAGCAGTGGAGGGGGGGGGGGGGTTAAAAAATTGTCAATTATTTAGATATGATTTCAGTTATAACACCTCAAAATTTGCCAGAAGTTTACCACAAACTTTTCTTTTTCCTCTGATTTATTATGCTTACCGAGCTTGCAAAAGCTTTAGCAGAATTTAGACTTATAAAATTTTACACATTCAGGACATGTCTTAAACTGTCAATTATAACTGCATGAATTGCTTTTGTATACATATTTCCCCCCCCCCCCCCCCAAAAAAAAAATAATAATAAGTCGAAAAAATTTAATCTAATACCGAGCGCAGCGAGAGGCGGGCGAAGCCCGCCTCGCGAAGCGAGGATTAATGGTAACACGTATATATAAAAAAAAATCATTGAAAAATGAAAGTTGAATCAGGGGTACTAAGGCCAAAAAAAATTTCTTCCAGCCATGGGCGCCGCCATATTGGCAGCCATTTTGTTTTTAAAAAGTTAGTTCGATCATTGATTGATAAGTACTTATCGATGTTTGTTGCCCCTAAACTCGATTAAATAAGTTCAAGTGTTTCAATAGAAGGTAATTTGAATTAAAAGAAATTAAAAATGAAACCAGATAATTTTCAATAGTGCTTTAATCAAGAAACACGACATGTTCTATGTATGTCTTATCAAATTATCAGATGGAAAATAAAAACATTAAGGTCAAGAAACTGATCTTTTAGATACCGAAAAAAGTATTTAATTTTATTACAGCGGCATTCATATGAATTAAATTGATAAACAATGAAAGAAGAAATAAAAAATAGTTCGGAATAACGTTACACTCTTCGGCTATTTCCGAAGACAAAACTTGAACGTTTTACGTCTGAAATATGACGTCACAATGTAGACTTAGCACGCGACGTTTAGTTAAACTTTGGCTAATCATTTGAGTAGGCAACCAGGCAGATCCTACTGTGTGCGTTTCAAATAAATTTTATTCTACAAAAATCAAACTGCGCTGTGTTAAATCTGCGCTCGGTCCAACGGTCACACCGTTTACATATTAAATATTTTATGATTAAAGTCTTATTCTTAGAAAGTCTCAATTAAAAAAATCCAGTGATATTCCCTTCAATCGCATATAAATAACTGTTATGCATGGTTACGATGACTGTTTGAATCACACCCCCCCCCCCCCCCAAAAAAAAAAAAAAACTCATGTTTTACGTGAATACCGACCTGTCTGTTCTTTTGTAACGGTATATTCATTTTTATTAAGTTAAAATATCAGTCTACTAAGATTTGAGTATCCAAACTGCTCGATGCATGTTGAATATTAATAATTTTCGTATGCTGTTTGTTTGCACTTTTACTTTCGTTTCAATGTTAACAGTGGTTAAGTTACGCGCGCGCTGATTGGTCGATCAAATCGCTAGCCGCCAATTTTCACATTCGAAGCTGCCATGTTGTCTGCCATCGAGACTCCTGCAGGCTGCCATCACTGGAGATAGTGAAATGAATGAAATACGGGAATTATCTGTAAACAAGGTTAAAAAATACACTGTCAATGGAGTGCTTATCTGTAAAAAAAATCAACGGCTGAACTGAGGACGAATCTGAGTGAACGAATCGAGTGTTGACATGACATCCCCTGCACCACAGGAGTCGGCGATTTTATCAATTTGTTGTAAATAAATGAGAAACAAGCAAAATCCTACCAGTGAGCTTCGTGAGCGTAGCGAGCGAAGCTCACTGGTAGGATTTTTGCCTGTTTCTCATTTATTTTCCAGAAATTGATAAAATCGCCGACTCCTGTGCCTGCACCAACTGCATGAGCACGTTTTTGAAAAAGTAAGTTTAGCAATAAAAATATATTCATTGAATGGCAGTTTAAACATGTTTGTTATAAGAATATAAACCGAAAGACTGCGATCTATCATTATATCAATGGGTTTAACACTGTTTAAGAACAATGCGCGGATCTAGAATTTTATTGGGGGGGGGGGGGGGTTCGACGGTTATTTGAGTTTGCCAGGGGAAAGGGGTCCGAGGCATATTTTTGGTAATTTTATAAAGTAATTTTAAAAAATTTGAAGGGGGAGGGGGTCTGGACCTGACCCCCCTTGAAACTGCTTAAAATCTGAAAACAATTTCCAATGTGCTAATATGAAATCCATTTATCTTCCCAGTAGGTCTGCCCTGGGTTACACAGACCTGAAGAAAACCATGAAAAAAGCTGTCACCTTACTGATTTAATGAATGGTGGAACTGGCAACCAAAAAAGAATGATGACGTAATTTGTTTAAGATTATGGAGAGGAACATAAACACAACAGTGCTGAATTCCAATGTGGATATTGTTGTGAATTCCAATGTGGATATTGTTGTGAATTCCAATGTGGATATTGTTGTGATATTCTGATAGCTGTTTTTTGTGATTGTTTATGTGTGAAATCAGAATGCCCACGATGTTGTCAAAAAAAAGACATTTGGATTGCCTAGGACGAATGCCTTGATCAGTCGTAATACAGCAAGTGGTTGTGCAGGACTTGTGAACTATATGGTTTGAGCTTTGCTTACGGTCCATATCCGTCTGTGCGCGTTGTGTCAATCCGTCTGTGCGCGTTGTGTCAGCAATAAATTGTCACTGATTGACTGAGTACTTTTTGTCAAGTTTCATCAGGATTTGTTCATCATATTTGTGTTTATTGTATTTATGTGTTAAATTTAAAGATTATTAATTTTAACTGGTGTCCTTTATAAGCATGTTGAAATTCCAGTTTCAGGTCTCTAATATTATACATTATATTTTTAATTCAATACTTATTTTGTGCATGTTACATTAAAAAATATAATTTTTTTACTACTGTAATATTGTGTAATCACAAACTGTTTTTTATTTTTTATTTTTGAAAGTCCAAATTTAATGTAATGTAAAATGTTAGTCTTGTTGTAACCTTTTTGCATCTTTAAAAAAATAAAACTGTAATGGCAATTAAAGATTTTTTTTTTCATTTTGGTTGTAGATTAATATAATATACATGACTGCTTTACTGTATACATTTATTATTTATAGATATTGCATATATTGTACCATTGATGCCAGAGCACAGAAAATGCACTGAACCAATATTTCTGCAATGTCATTTTTCTTATGCAAATGTATTGCCAGAAATTTTTGCTGTAACACTTTTCTGGCAATATTGCTGCAATCTCAAGTATTGCCAGAAAGGTGTTGTCGCAACAATATGTTGCAGCAAAACTTTTGCGGCAACATCTTTCTGGCAATATTGCCGCAATCTCATTTGCATACGAAAAACGCTACTGCAGCAACATTGCCGCAATGTATTGCCAGAAAGGTGTTGTCGCAACAATATGTTGCAGCAAAACTTTTGCGGCAACATCTTTCTGGCAATATTGCCGCAATCTCATTTGCATACGAAAAACGCTACTGCAGCAACATTGCCGCAATGTATTGCCAGAAAAGTGTTGTCGCAACAATATGTTGCAGCAAAACTTTTGTGGCAACATCTTTCTGGCAATATTGCCGCAATCTCATTTGCATACGAAAAACGCTACTGCAGCAACATTGCCGCAATGTATTGCCAGAATGTTGCTGCAGTATTGCTGCAATAATGCCAGAATGTGTTGCCAGAAGGTCCATATTTTGGTAAGGGTTATCATTTGTCTTCATCATCTCAGCAATTCTGAGTATAGGTGTAATACCCGCAACAATGGTTTTTTGCACTGCTTGAAAACCAGAATCACGACTGGGCAAATTTTGGTAAAATGTTCCATATGTCTGTATTGACCCTAGGTGCTACTAAATTATTGCAATTAGCTGGCCTTGGATTATCTTCAATAATTTTTGATGTCTCACCCTCTTTAATACACAAAGTATTGACCATTTCTGCCAGTTTAGAATCAATATCTTTCCCTTTCTTATCTGAACTAAACCAATCTGGTATTGCCCAATCACTTAATTCTATGTCTTTCTCTGATTCATTATCAGCAAAGAAATCAAACTCGTTTTGATTTTCATTCTCACTAGAGATGCTCTCGTGTTCTATCGACTGATTTGTACTTGCACTATCTTGTTGCAAATTGTAAATACAACCAATTAAATCATTTATGCCCATGAGTTCCTTAAACTTATCTATCTCATCTTGACCCATGTTTACTAGTGCATTGGTAATATCTTTACCAGATAACTTATCATCTTTCTTCGTTTTCTTTGTCTTATTTTTATTGCCATTTGCTTTCTTTCGTTTTGTACCTTTAGAACTCGCTACCGGCCTCGCCGGTGCACATTCACTCTGGTCATTACCATTATTGTTTAAGTCTTTGCTCACAGAACCTGTGGCAGAATTAGCTCTAGTAACTGCTTTAACTTCGTTCAATTTTTTAGCAAGTCGTTTTTCTGCTTCTCGAATAGCATCGCTATCGAAACCCTCAAACGAATCATTATCAGAGTCTGCCATTATAGAGAGGACCTCGTCCCCAGATTCGATACAAGATGACATGTAAAAATGTCAACAAAGAAATTCACACGTGAACCACGTGTGTATAAGAAATATACACCAGCGTAAATTTCAAGCAGTTAAGTCATTAAAAACGAACAAACACGTGAACCACGTGTTAACAAAGACAACGTCTCAGTTTTAATATGATAACAAACCGAAAGCTAAGCTGAGCCCGCACGAAGTGCGCCAAGAAAAAATTTGAGTGATAGATGCATGGCGGTGCTATATATACTACTGACGTCACATGGTTTGAATTCTTTGAAGAGCGAGCCCGAATATAATTAGTCAAGAATTATGCTATTGATACTCCGATATGCCGAAGGCTGTATGAAAAGAATGTCAAAGAATCACTTAATAGTATTATGCAGAGTTTTGCCCAATATGAACAAGATAATGGTGTATTTTCGAATTTTGTAGTGACCTTGATAGCATGAAGCCTTGCATTAACCTTGACCTTAACTTTTTTTACAGGAATGTTTGAAAGAATTTTAACGAAACATGGCTTAATGCCAATTTAAGCTATCTTTATTAATATCAATACATTGTATTTAAAAAATCTTTAATATAGATAAAAAGTTGTAAAAATCTTTTAATGTTTAACTTGGGGAAAAAATTGACCTTGACCTTTTAACTATGACTTCGAATTAAGATGATTTAGTTTAATTAGTGAGGGTCATTGTTATACTTTATTAATTAATCATGATAAGATTATATAGTCAGTCAATGTTATGCCATTCAAATTTATTTTCATATAAATCAATTCGGTATTAGTATGAGGTATACGAGGGTTGTTCGGAAATTATTGAGACATTTATTCTTATTTCCTTGGGGAAAAAGATAAAAACTTGAAATTTCACCAAAACGTACACCAGGATAGAGTTTATCATTGTTAAATATTTATTGTCCATAGCATGATTAGATCATTCCTGGTAAGCTGACCAAATTGCCATCGCCCAGTGACCCGGGGCAACCGCAAACTTACCGCGACGTCATTTTGACGCTTCTTATTGATCCTATGTTTTAAAAACCTAACAAACAAAGGGAAATTAGAATTAATTCTTCATTTCTCATCTTTTGTTTACATTTCAAGGTGTCAACATTCGCATATTCCCTCCATTCTTGATTATTGTGAGAAAAATATTTCTAACTGAAAGTCAAATTACTGTGAAATGTCTCCTACAGTGATTATGTGTACATATTTTAGAACTGTTTACATCAGTTAGTGTATAAAAAGTACTTGATATTTAGTCACTTTGTCTGAATTCTAGCTCAACAATTAGTGAAAAAAGACAATAAACTGAAGTTCTTTATCCCTTGCCATCGTATAGTTTTTGTTAAAGCAATTGGGTGGCATTAAAAGGTCTTTTTCCGAAAATTCCATCAATTTGATGTATATTCGCTGCGCCGCCTTGACGTCAAATTTCTATATACTGTCGTTTTCAAATTCCTATTGCTTGGTAAATATATCTGTACCATATCCGTATTTCAACTCAAACACTCGTGAAACATGATCAAACGTTAGTCATAATAAATAGCAAAATGAACATATAAAATCTGATTTCTTTTAGTATAAGCTGTAAGTTTGCGGACACTTAGATAGACGATGTTTTAGTTTTCTTATTCTCCGAGTTTATGCTTGCGCCGGGTACCCTGACCACCGATTTGTTAACCTACCGTTGTAAACAAAATATTAAACATTTTTTAAAT
Organism: Magallana gigas; assembly: GCF_963853765.1. Classification (NCBI taxonomy): domain Eukaryota; kingdom Metazoa; phylum Mollusca; class Bivalvia; order Ostreida; family Ostreidae; genus Magallana; species Magallana gigas. The sequence continues at coordinate 41,651,235 of NC_088854.1, forward strand.
TTTACTTTCTTTAATTATTTGTTGAGGTTTCTCCAATGTTCATGCCAATTTTCACCATAATTCAATATCACTTAGAAATGGACATATCCATGTGGTCTCAATAATTTCGGAACAACCCTTGTAGTTTTAATGTTATCTACTTCAACACAGCTTGTACATACAGGTACTGAAACATTGGGATATTTTGATATGCTGATTTTATGTAAATTTATCCTTCAGATGTTTACAAAGATAAGGAGCCACAAGCACAAAGCAATAATCCAAACATCTTGAGAGGGGATGTGGCACTGAAGGTGGAGGCCCGGATTAAACGAGAAAAATCCTTACATGATAAAATGCTCAGCAAAACTTACGCAGCAGAGGTAACTAGAATGCAACTGTCATATTAACTCAGTATTCATTCCTCAATAGATATTGCATCTATATTTTGCTGCTCTTGCAACACTGGTATTCTGATCAAAGTACAGAAGTATCAAAACTGTTAATATGTTGATAATGCTTGTACTTTATATACTGATGGTGATAAGATAAGATGTGCAGTTATGTACATGAAGTTAAATTCTGGGTATTATTTTACACGTAGAGAGAGAGAGAGAGAGAGAGAGAGAGAGAGAGAGAGAGAGAGAGAGCGAGTGAGAGAGAGAGAGAGAGAGAGAGAGAGAGAGAGAGAGAGAGAGAGAGAGAGAGAGCGAGTGAGAGAGAGAGAGAGAGAGAGAGAGAGAGAGAGAGAGAGAGAGAGGGGGGGTGTTCATTATAGTACCGGTATATAGAGAGAGGGGGAAGGGGAGGGAGGGAGAGCTCTTAATTGAAATACAATGTGTACACGTATCAACGTTTACTTAATCCATTTTGTTTGAATATCTTTGCTTATATAGCAAACACAAAAATAATGGTGATGTTTTATGTTTTTATTTGAAGTGTGTGGGAAGTGGGTTTCAAAATTGACTTTTTATTGAGTTAACTTTTGTTAACATTAATACATGCATTAAAAGCCCAAGACTGTTACATTATGTCTGATTTAATATCAATATTTTATGACATGCCACCAAGCTGATACAACTCTGTTGCAGAAGGCTTTCTTTTTTAATGATTTCAAAAAGATTATGGTCCAATTTGATGGTGCCATTACTATGCTTTAAAATATGGAGGCCAGGGTTTGAAGCCTCTTGGGAAGAATATTTCTGTGGATTTATAGAAAAAGATTGAATGAAGGTGCTACATTAGTGAGGGATTTGTTCAATTGTGCAAAATTCCACTTGTTTAAATGAATAGGTTATCCCAGGAGATGGAAAAACTGGTTTCTGTTTCTGTTATAAAAGTTATAAACCCAGCAGTGGTTGGTATTGAACAGTTAATGCAATTTTTGAAAATCTTATTTTTGGCAGTCATTGATCATGCATTTAAATTTCATTTTACAATGAATATTAAAGCTAAATCCATTTTAATGGATTTAAACTAGTTGGGCCGGAATAGTTGACATTTTTGAAATAAGAATTTTGTAGTAATTAAATGAACTTGAATAAATTGGACAGTTTTAGAATTAACCATAATTATGTGAGCAAAAAGTATTCTATAATAAAAATCATAAATTTAAAAAGAAATTTACCCCATGCAGAGTTTAGTAATGCATTGGATATATCAAGTACTGGGACAGATCCAAATTGTTTGTGTATATTTTCTGATCTAGCTAGAAAACTACTAAGTGACATGAAATGTTACAAGAATTTGTGTGTGTGTTGAATGGATTTATTGGCAGAGTAAGGACAGGGTACATTGTAACAGGGTAATTTTATGGCACTGTGTGGGCATTTATATTACTCTCCAAGGGCCGAAAACTATCAAAATTGTTTGTAAATGATCAATTTTGTGGAGATCTGTTGAGAATAGATTTGTACAAATATTGTTGACCTTAATGGAAAGGCAACAAACTTAGAATATCGGGGTACTTTTATTTAACATGTCATAACTGGTTAACTTCTTAACAACTAAACAAATGCCGATAAATGAATATTAGTATATTATTTATACCTGTATAATGAGAATGCAAAAACATAATGAAGATTAAGAAGTAGCTTATTAAGTGTGTGTTTTTTCCTTAATTATATCAATAAATTGTATTCACATTTCAACCGTATTATGGGTGAAGTAATTAATCTTTCTAACAAATAAAGAAAATTGAAATCTAGATCGAAATTAAAGTAAGCAGTATGTTCTGGTGCTTGAGTAAAAACAAAAACACGGGTATTTTCTGTTAAACTTTTAAATATAGCTGTGAACAAACATAATTTGATTTTTTTTATCTATGAATAACAAGTTTTAAATGATTCATGTGAATATATATATACCCATTGCAATTAACCCATATAGCATGTTATGCATAACAAAGGAAACATAGTTACAACCAAGACACTGTACATTATAGATATACATGTATAAAATGGTATCACTGAAAAATATATTTGGGAGTTCAATTCCTTCAGAAGCTAGAATTTTTTATTTAAAAAAAAAATTAATGTTCCTATGAGTTGAAATAATGATATACAGTACTAATGATTTAAACATTACCTGAAAATTTGCATGGGGTATTATACAAATCTGCTTCATTTTGCAATAACTTGTCCAATCCTTCTATCTTTTTGTTATTGTATACCATTTACAGTTACTGTATTAATTCAGATGCAGGATATAAAATCTAATCCAGAGGACTTCCATTACATTTGGAAACCCTAAACAAATTTACACATTATATCACAACCTTAATGCATTCCAACAAATTTGAAGGACAATTATGTCAGAGAAATCACAATTGAAAGCTTTTGCATAACCAAGTTTGTAATTACCTTGCTTTGAGTATTATATTATATGTCAAGGCCATATTTGCCAAATAGCATTTCATAGTTTTTCAAACTTCAAACCAATTTGGACTTGATAGAAATATTAAAGGCATTAGCCCATGTTATACTATATGTTATGAATGATTTATGTTATGTTATGAATGTCAAGGTCAGTTTGACCATTCAAAGATTTTTCAAAATCATCACTGATTATTTTGTAAAGCAAATGTAATATATTGTCCTCTAGGACATTTAAAATTGTTTTTTATGAGTCTCATGCTGTAAGCATTTCACATTTCTATATAATTATGAAGGTCAAGGTCACTAAAAATACTTGAAGTAAATACTAGACTTCTCATGTACATTTTCATCAAGTGCATAAATATATAGAAAATGTTTTATTATGAGAAGAAATGGTTACATTCATTTTAAATCAAGTTCAGAAGTTAGTCAGACAAATAACAATGTCCTTGTCAATGAGAACATGGCCTGTACAGTGATAAATTCAATCTCCAGCCAACTGATTTCTGAGTTTGCTTGAGTTCCTACAGACAGCAATTAAAGTGTTGGGTGCCAGCCAGGGAAGAAAGCTAGGTATTGACAAAAGGTTTATGTCTCACCTTCAGGAGAAATTAACATCTGGTAATTAAATGACCAGAGTTATAAAGTACACAGAAGACTGAAACAGGTGAATGCATCATGAAGCCTTGGTATAAAAGTCAATCAATAATTAGCAGATATCAGGCTGGGGGGGGGGGGGGTGATTGATTGGGGTAAGGAAGTCACGATAAGGGGGTAGGGTATCAAGAGTTTGATTCCAAGAAAGGTTGTCTGGTGTATATACTCTTGTGGGAGCTAGAAAAAATTACAGTCCTGAATTTTTTGTTGCTGTTGATTTTCCAATCAAGTTCCTTTTTGTGATAAAATCAATTAACATGCATGCTGAAATTTAATCTTGTGAATAAAACTGTTTGCATGAAGTATGTGGAACATTGAATGTTTGATTAAATCTAAAACAACATACAAAGAATGAATGATTTACTATATAGCTGTTCGGTTGTTCTCTGACTAAACACAAATTTGACAATTCATTTGTACAAACACAATGGTGTACGTAGTCTGTCAGATTGAGCATGTAGACAATATATATTATATATACTATACACTTGTATTATTTCATCAATAGCAGTTACTATAGGACACATTTAAAAGCTTTATAATTTTGTCTTCGAATTTGTCATAAATTTTGGATTATCAGCACTCTAATATTTCTGTCACACATATAAAAGTATCACAATTCGGTGATCTGCAGTTGGCCAGGACAGATATAGGTTACATGCATAAAGGATTTTAAAATGTAGGGTACAGATAAAGACTGTGAGGTAGTGGCCTACTCTTCAGATTTTCCAATAAGACATGAAGGTTTCCATCCAATAAGAGGGTACAGGTTATACTGTAAGGATCACTAAATCATTGTATGCAAGGATTAAAGGTTTCTTCCTCCTTGAAACACTGATTTGTAAATCTTGTGTGTTATCTCCCCTTGGATTAGATTGACAAGCAGCAAACAGTACGCTTATTGAAATGCTATTTGATCTTTGAGATTTTTGTTCACTTGAGAACGGATCAATTCAGATCTTGGCTGTTAGAAAATAGGATTTGTCTTGCATGAATGTTTGCAGCTATAACTGCTATTATGTCTTGTAATTGATGGTTAATTTCCCGTCAAGTATATTTACCGTTTTTTATCGGACGATTAGACGATAGACTGGTACCTTGAAAGATAATGGGTTAAAAATAGCATAATCTGAAGATTTTTTTAAATGAGAAAAAAAATCTGTAGTGTCTTTTTAAATTCAGTTTGAGGTTTTGGTTTGTTCAGTTATCAAGAATATTAATCATATCTTCTTTCAAATTTATTTATACTTGCTGATTCAATAAAAAAAAAGAATCCATTAACAAAATTTTTCTTTTCTTTCCTGCTCGTGTTCAAAATTTTATATTAACATCATGGTTTCAGTAGATATAGATTTTTGGTCCAAGTTCAAGATCAAATTTCAACGGTAAAAAAAATGATAGATGCAAATGCCTGTGTTGCATGTGTATAGTACCCAGTGGCAGTATTATTCCATAGATACTGTCTCCTGGCATAACCTGGTACATGTATTTTACACCATACTCACAACAGTTACTATAAATTTTCCAGGAGATTTCTGGAAGAATAATGGAGGAGCGAGAGCGACTGTCTCTGGGAACCAGATCTAGGGCAACCTCGGGAACCAGTTCACCGGTCCCTAGCAACAGCACCCGAAGTAAGGCTCAGGTGACCCCTGTCACATAAATCAATGTAATTGTGTAACGCGCTTACTGGCGGAACATTCTTAAGGGCCAAATATTGCGACGGAAGCTATTCTACCCAGGTTTTTTGTAGATTGATTTTTTCCCCCATTACTGCCTGTAGATGTCGTTGCAGCATTCAATCAGAGAAGAAGCCATGCATTAATTGTTAAGATTCTTCTAGAATTCTTTCTAGATTCTTCAGCAGTCTAGTCTTGACTAGTTTATAACTTGTTGTTACAGACTAAAGAAACATTTTTAGAAAGACAATGTTCCAAACAATATTGTTGGTTTTTTTTCAGAACAAGTTCATTTTAAGACTGATGGCAGTGGGGATGTTCCAAAGTCCAAAAAAGGAGGCAAAGTGAAAAGTTCCGCAAACAGTGTTAGTAGTGACGAGAAACAAATCTCTGTTACCATAGCAGGAATAAATAACATCCAATCAAATGACACCTCACAAACAGAACAGCCAATCACAGACCAAGGCTCAAAGGACTCAAATGGATTTATACCGAAAAAGGAGTTGACTGTCATCGAAGAGAGAACAAGTAGTCGAGCTAGTGGTCTGAGTGGTTCAGAATCAAAAAGAGGCTGAGAGCATTGTGGGAAATCTTCAACCTTCCTGTCTGTTTTATTCTACTGAACTTAACTCCCAACATTTGATATTACGAATATGAATTCCTAAACAGTCTAGTCCTTATAACATTGTTACTCACTTTCTGTTTGTCCAAAGAATCTGTGATGTACCGTAGTCATAATTATTACGTACTTTGATGTTCTTTTATTATGGAGCTCATGATGTAGCAGATCTATTGAACTAAATTATATGTTGCAAAATACAATATGATACTCGTAGTAATTGGATATCTATAGCTGTAAATAGATACTTTAATATATACACATGTATACAAAATGAGCTACTTAGACTAATACATGGGTCATTCCTTTCTAAAGCCAGCATTATAAAGTATTCTCATGGTTTTGATATATTAATTATAGGCCTCATGTGTAGCATTACAGTATTAGTTAATATGTACCAGTATATTAAATGGCATTACTTGCTGCAGTAATTATTATGTATATGTATTTGGAGACAAATTAATACCTATAGTATTTTTATTTTGAAATAAACACCATGGGATCCTAATCATAATCTAAAACAGTAGCCAAATACCTGTTAATTAGATAGAAAATTATCTGTTTTATTAATCCTAACAATTTTATCAAATGTAACAATTTGAAATATTTGCACATTGTCATGTTTATGTAATATAAATTAATACAACATTATGAGCCTTTCAGAGTCCTTTGTTATTTATATATCTCTTTATTTAAGATATTTATACATTGTACATACCGGTACTACAGTAAAACCTCTCTAAAACAGCCACCTATCTTAATTACTATACTAAATGTCCAAATTTGATGAGTTTGCAATTTTGATAGGTTTGATCTTAATTAAATTACACAAACATTTGATTGCCATCTGTTTGTTTCGAAGTATGCATAACATGCTATAGTAGCTATAATATTTTATAATGATGACCTCCTGTCTTTCTCATCCAGCTGCATGTTGAATATTTTTTTGGTCATCATGGCCAGTTTTGTGACTTGCTATAGTTTAATTAAGTGTGTGCATGCTATGTTCTGCAAATTAATCTATATACTGATGGTACTTGAATATGCATTACAAAACACCCTTGGTCTATATTTATGTGAACATTTGATATTCATGCAGGTACAGTGGGTTTATTGTCTCGTTTATGTAATTGATATGGAGTCATTGATTATTTTATATCGTAATATACCAAGTAATATGTCACCTCCATCTTTGCCATAGGTATTCGATTTTTAAAAAAAATCAATGTTCAGAGGATAGAAAGCAACATTTCCAAGGATTTTTGGGTAGCATGCATGCAATTTCATCTATTTAATTTGAAACGATTTAGTAAACTGGTACGTACTGTAATAATTATAGTTTGATGCTCAAGTTTTCCTATTTCATCAAGTTAATCAAGCTTGATTTTCAAGAGAATTTGAGAAATTTGAATCATTTCATTATGAGGATCCTGCCGCCAATTTACGTCGATTAATTTCTCAAAAGTCCCCATTGTTTGGTTATCGCGAAATGTGTATGTCTATGTCTATTAATGGATGATTAGGAAATTGAGCCTTCTTATAAAAAAAAAACTTCTCTTATGGACACAATTGTTGTACCATAATCACATAAAGTGAGGTCTCTGGGCCGGAACAGGAAATGTTCAATAGATCTGCAGAACTCGACTCCCAATGAAATAACCCATTACCACTTCGCATCGGGTTTCTTTTGTGTACAATGACTCGCACAATAGAATTGTGTACCTCTCTTCCGTCAAAATAAAAAAATTAATCTCCTAAGATGACAAACATTTATTCTTGTAAGCATGCAGTTTGAACTGAATTTATGAATTTTAGTATAATAATTAAGGTTCGTCTTCTGAAATCACATCTCCTATTTTGTGAAAGAGTCGGACTACGGACTTTATTATGTATGGAATATTGATTACACCGAATGTGAAGGTTAACAGGTATTTTTATCCATGCCTCTTTGTCCTTATCACTATTTTGGCAGTCAAACTGTTGAAATTTTATTTTCATCAAATAGTGTTGTTAGATCCACAGTGAGTAACCTACTCATTATACCATAGTGTTGTTATTCAAAATATCTACCTAGGTTGTCTCCATTTTATACATTTACTTTATATATGAATTAAAAAATTTTCTTTTAAATAATATATAAAAATATCATTTGGTGTTTTACCTAGTCATTCAGCACAAGAAAAGTGTTATATAGATATAGAATAGAAATTTGGGTAATCTGATAAAAGGGTGAACTGGAGAGGTGACCCAAGAACTTGAAACAATTTAATGATTGATGATCTTCATTTCACACTTAGTCAAATTAAATCCTTCGTATAACTTTTAAAATGTACAAAGATACGCTATTAGACTACCTGGTTATCATGGTTATATGAGATTTACATGTACATGCTTTATAACATATATTATACATTTAATTTAATTTTAGCAAGTGTATCTATTAATTATGCTATAATTCACATTTGGATTAAAGATTAACAAAACTCTTGTTGAGCATTGGACAATTGTACTATTGTAATTATAATTGTCAACTGTACTAGCTAGCAACTATGTTAGGAAAGACAACTCTCGCACCTTAAATACCGTAATATTTGATGAAGAGTCATCCTTCTTTAATCTGGACCTTCCGTACATGTATACACAAACCAAAGTTGGAGACTAAATAAAGCTCTTTGTGAATCTCAATGTAGCTAGGTCATAGTTTGAAAGATACCATCTTCAGATCAGTAATAATATTGAATTTAACACAAGTTCTTCTAATTTTGTATAATACAGGGTTCTTACCATAATAATACTCAAAGCTCACGGAGGATCACAGAACCTAAATTCACTTAATTTCGAAACTCCCAAGTTGTCTACTTATATATAGTTGTACGCTATCATGATCTGTATTCAAGATTCTATTTTTTTTTTTAATTGTCAAACCTTGATTATTATCAGATTTGGTTGGACTAAAAAACACTTCCAGATATCCATAAATTTATGATATAGAGGATAAATTCATAAAGAAACTGTTGTTTTAGGACTTCCATCTCATGTCAACAAATGCATATATATCCATGGTATTTTGAGGTATCAATGTTCGAGATATTCAAGCTTAATTAACAAAGTTGCTTGAGGAACATTGCACTTAGCAAAGTTGGAGAATCCTGATACATTTCAAAGGCAATGTAGTGAAAATATGTGTATATGCTTCAGTTTGATCCATTAGTCTTTTTTTTAGTTTTAACAAGTTAACATTCTTGTCGGTATAATAATATAGTTAAACTTCTGTATCTTGGGACTGGGTAAAAACTTCGAGATATCCGTATTATACCCTAGCTACGCAATGTATATCCAGGAAACTTCATCTCTTTACACAGAATAACAAAGGCACAGAGAATTTTCATACTTTTATTACTTTTTCAGAGTTCAGTTGTATTACCACATCTCATATTTTTTTCTAACCAATGTATTTTTTTTCCAATATTAAATACTCTGTTGTACTGAGAAAAAAGAAATGGAACATATAATTTCTGACTGTCTTCCTAATGCTTGTCCCTTTTCCAGTCAGATATACATACTGGACATTAAAGATAGAGACATTTTCTTTAAAAAATTCATATTTCAAATTTGAGAAATTGCGATTCGTGTGATAACATTCTCTACATCAGCTGTCAACAATGATGTATGATATTCGGACAGAGCTAAATATAATTGCAGGCAATTTTTTTTTAAGGCTGATTTTAAAAAACATTAAAATTAAAGAATGGCAGTGAAAAAAAATTATTAATCACCGATTACAATCTTGACTTCATGGAGATATTTAACAGAATATTTTGCAATATTGATGAAAACTTCTTGTTTACACCACTGAATAATAATACTGTAAAAGAAAATTAACATTGCACCAATTAAATTATCCCTGCCTCTATATATTTAAAGCAACTAGTTCCAAGTGCATATATTTTTTCATTTGGCAAACACAAAATTGCAATATTTTTGACTTGTGTTAATCTATACAAAAAAATACTTATGCACTAATTCACATCACAATATTTTTTCCTATACGTACCATACAAATTACATCCATACAATCTACTGGTATGAAATAATATATTCCACACAAAATATATTGCACAAATAATTTTTTTTGGATTTCTGTACAAACTAGAGTAATGTCCCTTGGACCATATCTAAATACACCAAAATACACAACCTTTTTCACTTCTCATCACAGCTAGATTCATCATCATCATGTTTACAGGAATATTACAGTAAACAGCATTTACAGGAATACTGTAATCCTGTAAACAGTGAGCACTATATGTAACTACAGCAATTCAACACACTCTCTGTCTTATATGCCATTTGTTCAACACATATTAATAATAATAATAATCATAATATTCACATCGAGTCACAAAAGCACCAATGCACATCACAAGTAATCACATGGGAGCGACCATGATTGAACATAATTTTTTAAAGCCACAGAAATTTTCAGCAGGAGCTCGTTTTGAACTCTGCCACATCAGGCGAGATGAGGGTTGATCGCAGTGGTCCCAACATAGAATTGTTATTGGTCTGCGAGACACTTCGAAGCTGATGAAGAGCGGACATCAGTTTGGCATTTGCATTGTCCAAAGTTTTAATGCGCCTCTCCTGGGCTTCAATCACCTTTTGCTTCTGTTTCACAATGCTCTGCATTTCTTCTTGGTCATGGCGAAGCTCATCTTCAACATTCATCAACCTATAAAAAGCATTTTGAATTCTATCAAATCAATACAATATTTCAAGTTAATATAAATCGACTCATTATTTACTTTTTTCTCTCTCGTGCAAACGCAAAAGGCATGCCAAGAACTTTAAGCTTTTTCATGCAAAGGATAAACATTGTTGATATAAAGCACATCGTAAAACAGGAATTGTATAATATTCAAGCTATTTTTAGTTGCTATTTGGGGAATACTTAATCTTTGAAAAATCAAACATATCCTCCCATGCAATTAGAACAACGATGTTAACACCAAACTTGTTTAATTGAGGCAGAAATAACTTAAACTACAAACTTAATTGTTATTTTACAGTTGAAAGGGCTAGATGGAAAATGAATGAAAGAAAAAGTTTTACAGTGCGTGACAAAAGTTTTGATAAAGTACAGTTCAGTAGATGTTTAACAAGTTTCAATTCGAATGCAGATCTACAGTACGATAGGCTATTTTATTTTGGTGATGTGTGTGGTGATGATGATGAGAGATTACAAGGGATGTGCGTGTAATGGAAGGAAGATTTAAATAGAGACCTGTAATATTGTCACAGAAAGGAAAAACAACAGGAAGTTAGGGAGGGATAGCTGCGCTCATGCAAGCACGACGAGATATATGAAAAACCCAACAATTCCAAACTCTTTTGTATGAATCATTTCAGTCAATTGTCTACAGCCGTTTTTATTTTAATGTTTTGTGCTCTACCTTAATCAAAGCGCTGAAAACAGACATACTGATTTGTATGTACTCTACAATGTACGTTTTTGAATACAGATGTACTAAATGAATAAAATTGTAAATGAAGAATTTTGTGAATCTCTATACAAATGCCAATTTCTCTGATTCAATTACACCAAGATATGAAAGAATAAAGAGAGAGGAGATTATTACAATTATGGGGTGTTCAGAGTGTGGAATTGCCGGATAAAAAAATGTGAATAACTAAACGTGACTAAAATTAGTTACCAACACCCAGGCTGTTACTGCCGTCGGACTCGGTTAGTTGAGATCGGAATGGGGCACACCATTAACCAACCTTGTGATAATATTCTTCATTTGGTCGTCTTTTTCTGCTTGCTGTCGACGCATTCGTTCTTCGCTCTCCTCCAATCGAAACTGCCAATCCTCCATCACTTCATGAGAATCGGCCTCGTGTTTGTTCAGCTTTTCCTCCGCAAACTGTAACCTCTGCTGGGCCTCGTACAACTGCTGTTTTAGCAAGGTCACTTCCTGTTCGTACTGAAACAAACACACAGAACAATTAGATAATTTATGTCCTTGCTGGTGCAAATAACCATGGGAAATAGTGAAAAGTGAAATCCTAATTATAAATGTGCGGTAACTTCCTCCTAAATCAAAGTTCAAGCTTCTTTGCTCTTTAAACAGTGTTTCATTTTGCCATTTGTTATTGATTTTCAAAATATCTCTACATGTATATATATATATTTTTTAATAAATACATAACATTCAATATATAAAATTGAAAAATTAATACAAAATACATAGAGCCATTTGCTGATACAAGCTGAATGTGAATACATTGAATCCTAACAAAACTTATGACAGATTTACCTCTTGTTTTGTTTTTTCTTGCTCACTTATTTTTCTTTGCACTGAACGAATTCCCATATGAACAGCGTTTTGAGGAGAGAGTCGGCGATGCGATGGACTATCTTCCGTCGACCCTTGACCGTCACTGTGACTAGAACTGCAAGACTTTGAGATGACGGAGTCGGTGGCAGTCCGCCTTAAACCATCACCGTAGCGATTATATTGCCGTAACTGTGAGAAGTCCATGCTTCCTGTATGAGAAAGTTCACTGGGGCGAGTAGGGGCACGACTTAATGAGTATCCTTGAGTATTTTCATAATTGCTGTTGTGTAAATCGTCAAACATATTAGAGGGACACGAACTGTGAAAGTCAGGCTCTTTTTTGTGAGAAGAGTCTCTGCCATTTGAGTACATTCTGTGTCTCTCCACTTCATTGAGAGATTCGGAGCTGCTGGAACTCGAGAGTTTGGGTGCAAGGTTCCTTAACGGATCACAGGGATTATCACACGCGTTTGGACGACATGGTTTGGGATTTCTACTTCGAACCACACTGGCATCCTCCTCACTGCTTAGGGACCCCGAGCTGGCCGACCCCTGGGTCCCAGGGGAGGGAGTTACACACTGACTAGAACTACTGTAGGATGAGGATGCCATGTGTTTGTATCGGTACATGGGATTGGAGAAAGACAGTGGCTGAAGACTGTTGGATTGGGAAGGTCTGGTGCTTCCATCCACATTATTGGACGAATCGACGGGAGAACTTGATTGGCTGTAGCCATACGACTGGTACCCAGACGTCACATTGGACACCTGACTAATCGACATCTGACTTCCGTTGATATCATGCTCCAACTCCATGGATGAGTTTTGATAGTCGTCATTCAAGAGCGACATGAGGTCAATGTAATCGCCTGAACTCCCTTCAGCTGCGTTCACGATATCGTTCCATTTCTGATTTACACTGTGGTGACTGGTGATCGTCTGGGAGTTGGCCGAGACGTTGGACACATTGTCCGTGTGACCGTGCACACGCTTGATTATCACATACTCGTCATCATTGTCATTATAATCACTCATCGTGCTCTGCCCGCTGCTGAAGTGACTCCCCTGACGCGAATGTCGCGCTCCCAGGACGGGGATGTCATCATCTTCACCGAACTGACGCAACATGTTGCGCACAATTTCTGTGGGGGAGGAGCCAGTCTGAATGCTTCCACTGACATTGTCATATATCTGAGATTTCCTCTTGTTTGGCACTTTAACACTTTTACCGACTTCAGGATCATCTATGGATGAGGTGATCTTACTAAGAATGCTGGGTAATTGACCAAGTTTCATCTTCGCATCCTTAAAAAAAACAAAAATCACAACATATTTTGATTGATCATAATGATAAATGTTATGGCATCCTTAAAGTAAACAAAAATAACTTATTTGACTGATGAAAGGATAAAGTTTATCCGAGGGATCAAGCTTTACATATTGACACTACTGAAGAGAAATAGAAGTTAATTTGGTCACTGTCTTACTTGATTGGCCTTCTCCAAGTTTTCTGTGAGCAGAATATGAAGAAGAGAGAGCTCCTTGCCCAGATCTATATAACCATCGTAGTCCAATAAATGGTTACCATTGCTATCACCCTACAGTAAACAAATTACATGTTATTAATGTTATAATACGTAACTACAATATTCGCTGCTATAATAACTTTATTTTAATAACTGATGTTTTTTGCAAAAAAGCAAATTGGGAAAGATCTACATTAATGCATCTACTGTATATAAAATATTTCTCATATCTGTGATTAAAAAATCAAAGAATAGAGATTTTATTGAAAATATAAAATTCAACATTAAAGACATGGAAACATTGGACATCTTTTTAATTGGGAAAACTTACCGAGATTTGATCCAGGAAATCTTTCATACTCCCGTCATGCTTCTCAATGAAATCATTCATGAACTCCATGTACTCTTCTTTCCCACCAAATCTGCCGAACATAAACAAAAGTGAAAAAATGATTTATTAGAAATTTATACAAAGGAGAGATCCAATACGTCTGCTTGCTTTTTTTTATGTTTTGACAGAAAGGCTGGAAGCACTCACTTGGTACTGTTGGCAAGAGTCTGGATGGTTTTGGCAATGAGGGTCAAATTTCTGGCAGCTTTTTCTGGAGGGAATTCTAGAGAAAAATCAAATATTTATATTTAATACAGAGGTTTTTTTCTTTCTGACATCATAAAAAATCTCCACTTTCTCTACATAAAAAAAGACTTCTTCTGACATTTGCAGCCATTTTATTCCAATGCAGTTTATTTCAAGCATTTTGCACCCTGAACATTAGATTTTTAAAAACCATGGCTCCTTTAAAACTTAAGAAGCGGAGAAGGGAGCAACATACCTTGGATGAGATTAAAGAGACTAGGTGATAAGATGGCGGGGCAGAGAAATCGTAGGAATATGGAGCCGCAGATCAAAGTATCTCCACATTCTGTTTTCCCATTGTTGTCGCACCTTGATCGGAAGCTGGCAAAAACTTCTCGCAACTCACTGAAATAATCAAAGAACTTGGTTATTTGCAAGTATATATAAATATAGAAAGAATATTTTAATCCTTTCAAAGAATACAACTTTTAGCATGCAATGAAATCTCTGTAATTTTCATTTTTTTAAAATAATAACAGATGCAAACCTTGGAAAATAGCAAGAAGAGCTAATGATTTTGGTCCACACCATATTACAGTACATGTCCAAAAGCTGTTGATGATTGTCAATGTTGGCGGGGTTGGTCAGTTTCCCTGGGTCCACCTCACAGTCATCCTCAGTATTAACCATGGTGAGGACAAAGTCCCCCAGAGTATCTCTCAAATACTATAAATAAACCATAACATTGTACTTTAATCTCAGTCAAGTATAACCATTGTGAGCACAAATAAATTACACAAAGTAAAACCTGTCATGAATTTTTCCAACAAATATTAATAGACTGTGTGTCTTAACATCAACTTTACACGTACTTTTCTTTTTAATTTAAAAATATATGTACTGATAAGGGGCAAAGTTTTGTAATTAGATTGAACTACAGTATACAGAAGGCTTAATTGAAATTTTCTTCCGACAGCTATTTTACACATATGCATTTTTTTTTTGTTGACTTTGAATACCAACCTTTTCTCCCACTAATTTCATATAGGCTTCCATTGCCTTGGTACCAATACTGTTCCCTCTGAACGTTAAATGCTGATTATCTGTCAATAGACACATTATAACCTTGTTAGCGTCCTCAGAAAGGAAACAACAACTTTGTTATAGAACTAGCCACAGCTCATCCTCTATTTACATCATTTTTCTTCAAACATTATCTCTTTATAGTAATGTGCGTGTATGTATTTCGTGGTGACCATCCTTTATTTGTAAAGTATATTTGTGTATTGTTTCCAATTTTAGAAAGATCTAGAAATGCCGTTGCAAATTACAGACAAATTATGGCTCCAAAGAGATTAGCACCAACTCACGGTGCATTTTAGCTTTTATTTGAAGCTCCAGCAACTACATGTATTTCCAAGAACAAACAACTTTCCATGTTTCAGTTGTTCAGTTTTAGAGTGGTAGGGAGAGTAAAGCTGCCATAATTTACCCGACAGAATGGAGTCTGGCACGGCATACCTTGTTTAAGCACCTCTCCAATGATCACTTCAGTCAGGAACTCCTTGGCTTTGTCAAGCTTCTGCATGATGTGGACTAGCGTGGAGGCAATGTCCTCCTTGTCTCGTACACTCACAAGACTCTCCATGACCTCGCACAGCGTATAGTAGTCCGTCGTCAAATACTACATTTAACAAAATTTTAATATTTTTTTATGAAACATTTACAACTTCATAATGTTTTTACTGGAAAATTTATGAAACAATTAAGATTATCTTTTGTAATCTACTTAACTCAGCTGTTATAATACTTTGACAACTGTTTTTTTTCTTGCAAATTGGCAAAATACATGTAATTGACATCACCATATATATCTATGCCTCTGGCTGAATTGTAGTACGTATGGATAAATGCTTTGATAATGTACATACACCGAATGACAACCAGCCCTGTCTGTACCTGTGTGAAATCTTGGTATAAATCTTTCGGGAGTATGTGAACTGTCTGATATCGCAATCTGAGGCGGACTAATGGAAGTTCACCCTTGCTCTCCTTTCCTGTTTTGCCGACCGTTCCAGAACTTGCAGTGAACCACTTCTCGACAAACTGTCGGCCATTTATTTCTTCTACGGGTATATTAATATATCCTGCAATAATTCAGAAAATAATTTTCCTTAAGATACCCTGATAACACATGACTCGATTCATTCTTACATTTGAAACTATACATTTCATCCCCCCCACCCCCCCATCTCTTTCAAAATTCATATCAAGCAATTTTTAAATAAACTGATATTTAATTTTATTAAACCTTTTGAACTTGTTACTATAATTCAAAATAACATGAACACTATCATTTTCTTGTCAATTTCACCTGCCAGTGTTTTTTTTGTACCAGATAACCCTAGATGATTAATCAGAGAGATCCATATTCTGACAACAGATATCTCCTCTGGCCCTGTTATAAGCCGCTTTATCATACCTATTTTAGTATTTTTGTCCTTTTTCTTCTTCTTTAGGTCTGCCTCTCTGTATAAATTTACGGTCACTATTTGCACTGGGTCCAAATTACTGACAAAGAGAAAAAAATTTCCATTAATTTGTTTTTTCTAACACAATTTGAATTTATGGCTGCTAATAATAAGCATTTGCTCTGGGTGACGGCAAAATATTTCATGACGAAGTAAAGGGTCTGCAATATTCCCTTACTTGAATTCAAAATGTTCACCCCAGAACAGCATGTCTGACTTTGTCTTGCTTGATGTGCGTGCATATAGAGTCTGATCAAGGCAAATCTCACAGTAATATCTGCAGAATTAAAGAAAACAAAAATTCAACTGAAAGCATCGTGAAAAATCATAATACATGTATGAGAATTTTGATGGTGTATTACAAAGCATGCTTTAATTAAGGAGTAATGTAGCCTTATAAGCCATTTAATCAAGTTATGTACATGTATTCTTAATTTGAAGATGTGGATCCATTTTACTGGCTAGTAGTCAGTCTGTAACAACACCTTTGATTTTTTCTCTCTGTTCTGTTATCTAAATGTTATGTTTCTCCTCTTCTCAACACAAGAAATCTAGGTACATCTAAAAACTCAGTCCAAAGCCAATCTCTCTCTCTCTCTCTCTCTCTCATAATGGCCTTTAATTTCCAATCTTGATTGACCCTTATATCAGTTTCTTGATTGACCCTTATATCAGTTGTATAATTATCTGCCATACATCATATATATGTTAACTTAAGAGGTCAACAGGTTTTTTCAAGTACCACCAGCTTCTTTGAGTTTCCTGTCTACACTGACGATAAACACGTTACAAACAGCTCTCTCTAACTGAACCGGCTAAGCCTACCGTAGCACAGTATAACTGTTGTTGATGAATAATTAACGTAAACAATGTTAGATAAAATACATTTGCTCAGGTGAACCCACTTCCTCTATAGACCGATCGAGTGACTCACTCACCGTACATGACTTTTTTTTTCTCCCTCTCCCTTTAAATACCTATTGTTTCTGCCAGATATTTTAGGACAAGATAACAATTAGACCCTTACAGATCAAACGAGTCATGATTTCTAAGCTCTGGTTGTCATCTCAAAATGCCCCGCAGTAAGCCCTAACATCTATAGCTAAATTGCGAGAGAGAGAGAGAGAGAGAGAGAGAGAGGGCGTAATTGTTATGATAAATTTTAAAAGGTTTCAGTGTCTCAACATCAACAAAGCCATAGAAAGGTTTTTAAGCCGTTAAATACATATATCCTCCATAATCTTTGACGGCTCAACTTTCCGAGAGGAAATTGTACCAGGTGTCTCACAAACTCATTAATCCAATAGTTTTATTTCGGTATCACCATCTTTTTTTTTCCCTTCAAAGTCTTCCTCCACACAGCGTAATCATAGATCAACACGTTTCCTTTTTCCTCCTTAAATGTTGCCTGTTCATATCCATTTTCATCTCCATCATCTTATTACAATCTGCTTTAAATTATCTCTTTAGGAGTTCATATTAACATACCAGGTATCATTCTTCCACCGGTACATATTAAAAAAATGAATACATCAAAAAAACATTTCCTGCTTAATACAACGAACATTTGGGGTCAGCCATTAGGATGACTTTGTGACACTGTGTAAATGATAAATACATGTACTTACCGTTTTTTACATGGTACATTTTTGGCCTCCTTAATCCACAGCTTTAGAGAATTGTCTGTCCTCCGCATATTCTCTTGATTTGGCTGAACTGTTTTTCTCAAACTGTAAAACACCATCATAATTTTACTCCATCAAATGAAAGCATCTAGCTACCACTCGGTCAAAAGTTGTACATTTGATTCAACTTTAAGACACACGGATACTGTCCAAACTCCGAATGAAATACGGAGGAGGCTTTTTATATAATTGCCGTGAATGAATCAAAGGATGTTTTTGAGGTGTCCTAAATGTTCTGAAGGAACTGATTAACGACAGGAGTGCTATTGCGCGATATGAATTAATTGAACTTCCAACATTATCATAATAATAGTGTCAGTAGGTTCCACTTGACAGCCGGGCCAGCTTAATCCATTAAAGGTTGTAAACTTGCTAATGGAAATGGGAAACATTTTCATTCTTGTTTGTAAGTTCCAGTAATGGGATTAATTGATTTCTAAAACATTGATAAGGAGGAATGGATTTTTATGGCTACAAGTGGTATATATAGTTAAAATGTCAATAAAAGTATGAAATGAGAATCATTTGAGTGTATGCAATTATGACCTTGAAAGGGTCTTGAATTTCGCACCATGGGCAATAATATACGCTGTACACGAGTAAGGTTACCTACATCCCACAAGGTGACCTTTATTAAAAATAGTGATCGCCATGAAAACTGCACGATGCCAATTATGTGTCACCTTTGAAATATTTTTTATCAGATTAATTCAAATTCCTTTCCCGCACAACCCTATCATATTCCCTTCATCCAATATTGGCATAGTTCAAACCTACACCACATCATATAATTTGAGACAATGTGTCATCAACCCCCCCTCCCCCATCATCCATGTACACATGCAAAATATAAACTCTCTTACCTTCCAAGCCATTTCTGTCTTTCCTCGGATGTCCGACAGGAAATATATTTGCTTCCATGACTGGTGGCCACTTGGAAGCAGTGCTCCTTGCCCAGAACACTGTTGTGTAGGGGCTTCACATCTATGTCCTGGGAAGTCAGGTCGATAGAATGCATGGTCACTGAACTGGTCAGCAGAGATTCATGGGATCTCGAGGAACGAATCCGCGAATTAATGATGTTCCTGAAAGGATATACAAGCACGTCAAAAATAATGTCCACCCTCTCCCTCCAGTTCTCGCTGTTTCGCTCCCGCCAAGAGTCGGGATTGGGGCTGCTATTTGCGGGAACACTCAAAAATCGCTGAAAAATGGCCATGCTTGACTCTGGCCTTCTGTTATCATATAGTCAATTAAGATTAACTTCGGCAAAAATCAATAACAAAAACACAGGCAATATGGGAAAATCTGATTCCAATGTTTGAACATGGATGTTTACACAGTAATCCACAGTTGTTCTCTCCAAGAATATTCATGCAAGATCCTTGTAACCATCAGAAAACTCATTCACTAGCGGTTTTCCCCAGCATGCAAAATCAATAACTATGTTGCATGTTCCACATCATTGTCTTTTTTTTTGTTTTCAGTTTCTTCAGATTTTTTTCGAGCTCTAACTGCATGTAGCCAATAAGATCAAGAGATTTTTCAACTAACGATGGAACGGAGTCATTAGCACAACTGTTTACCCATGTGACTTTGCATATTAGTAGGTACGGTGTAGGTGTGCCGGAGAATACAGCTAATTACCATCAATATTTAATAACGGGGAAAGGTGAACACTGAGCTAGTGACACTGTGAACAAGAGGCTTGCTTTCATTCAATTCCACCTAACAAGGTCCATCTTTTCCCAGGCCGTTAATCCCCCTGTTTTTATGATGCTGGCGGCAGACTTATCTAGCTTTTCCCACTGATACAGATAAAAAAAAAAACTTTTTTTTTTCATCTGGCAATAAATTCAATCCATCCTTTCCTCTGATTAAGACACTTGATGTAACACAATACAAGACTAGAACTGGTGCGAAATAATAAACATTGGATCATCAGGGCAGGAGGAAATATACAGCACTTTCAACGAGATTTCAAATAAAGTTATGTATTCCGACCTTTTAACCATGCATAATAATCATGGCCAGAATGAAACTGAAAATCATTCAAATCACAGGAAAAAGAGTGCAGGAGACTATGATCTTCCTCAATTAAAAATGTACCAACGAGAGCTATCTCAACTGAATGCTAATACTAGGAACACTACGACACACACTTCACTTCCATGTAAATACACTCACACTAACACAAAAAAATCATGTGTGAATTAAGAGTAAAAGAATGACTTAGAAATCAGCGTTCAGCATGGCAGAAATCCAGCTTACATTATACGCCACAGACTCTCCCATTGTGAATCAGACAGACAAAAGTTCCCTAAAGCCATGAAAGCAGTTACGAGATTCGCTTGGAGAATATTTCACAAATCGGTCTGGACTGCGATGGAACGTCCAATCTACACTAAGCACGGACTAATGATAGAAGACAGGACTAGATGAGTCAGTTTGATCTCTTTTATTTTTGGCCTACGTTACTGGGATCAGTGACCAGACAGTACGGATAACACATCCATTATTCACAGGACAAAATATAAAAAAATGCGGAACACACAAATCACAATCGTGGTGTAGAGCTCTCAATATGTATCTCCTCTCAGCTCAAATTCCATACGAACACCTCGAAGAAACGAAACAAATCTTGATAGTTTAAAATCCGAAACCTGATCTCAATGTCATATCTTAGATAAATTTACACAGCAGTATGTCCTTCATACAAACTGTCTCACATATTAGACACCGCGCCATATGACTCCAGATAAATTTTGATACATTCATAAACCAATTAAGATGTATTATACTGAAAGTTACTGTACATGAAAACTGTAACTGTCCACAAACAGGAAAACTATTAAAGACTGAATTAAAAATCCATCATTATTATGACACACAAAATGAAGGGGAAACGGAATGGTTCTACACACAAGATCCGAAGTAAACTAGATGATCTTGCAACACACATCTGCTCTTCTCCCTCAAAACCTTGTATTTTCTAGTCATTGCACACTCTGTCATTCAGAGCTTTTATGTTTTTGGCATAAAATATCGTAGCCAGGCCAAGAATATGGCAGATTCATGACATGTTCACAAAGAAAAGAATCCACTAATACTAAGGTAGGCTTATTAATGGAAGTCAGGTTTTGTCATTACTTGGGGCACATTTTCTCACATTATTCACTGAGTGAGACAATCATGGCCATGGATATTAATCAACATGTGAAACATCTAATTTTTCAAAAAACTTCTTAAAAAATTATCAACATAAGTGCAAAAAACAATTAAGAAATTCCTGTAATTACCATATAACAGCTGATGGCTCTTGGAGAAAACATTTTGTATAAAATTGCAAATTTATCTGCTAAAAACCTTATGATGAAAAAAGAGTGAAAAATTGCTTTAAAAATGAAAATAGCTCTTACCGTTTAAGAAACTCTGTGTAGGCAAGAGAATTACAAACATTCATCGTACAGAATTACCGGTATAATAATTTCCAAACATTGTTGTAATCAACTGTTAAAGCAAGTCAACAATCAACATATAGTGGTCAAAGTTTTCCTTCGGAAGCTGACCACTCTATATTTATTCAACAAACTGCATCCTGAATTAAGGTCCTTTGGTTATGTAAGATGGACAGTTCACTCCACACTGCTGAATGACAACGTAATCTGCTTATGTACATTATAATACTCTAATCCTGTAGGACCACCATGGAGTATTTAATACACAAAATAAAGAAAATATGTAACCGCCATTATAGAAAGTTTGACCCCCTGGTGCATCGCTAGTACTGTGTTTACTGGACCATGAAGAAGAGCCCCGCAAGAAAGACCACGATTTCACGGCTCAAATATACCTTACAGACAAAGTTTGACATATGAACTCAATACAGCATGACTAAGATGACGACAAATTAAGTAAACAATGTAGCAAATCAATAAAATTACTCCTTAAATATATATTCATTTACTCAAAGCTGTTTCAATATTTTCTTAGATTAATGAGAAAGATAATTAAAGTCTTGATTTGTTTTCACTCTTTTTCCATAAAATAAGTTAAAATTGACATGGGTATTTAAAGGCTTAATAGATCGATGTAACTTTAATCGCATTTTCTGTGTTATTAGTCATTTATTTTTTTGTGTGATCAATTCATTTTTAAATCTCCTGTGTACCGGGCTGACACGATGACCTAATTAGAAAAGCATCTCTCAATCTATAGGACCACTCACTGCTTTGATGTACTCTGTGTATGTATAAACACATGATTATATGTACTAAACAATTCAAGCACAAGTACCTGATAAAAAGTTTGTAAAGGGCGCTTTCTAAGTAGAAACCTACTTTCTCACAAATAAATGAAATGTTAAGCTTGAAAAAAAAAGCATGCTTCAAGAGTAATTGTAATTATCCCTACCTCCACATTATTTTGTCCTTAAAAATCTCCAAAGATTCACTGCCAGCAGTGAGAAAAGAAAATCACACAATGTTACACATTTTCACTGTCTGGGAAAAAAAATGAAGGCATCCTATTCTTTAAGTTCAATGGCTTTCTTGGGATGTTGCCTGCCTTGCCTTTGAGGAATAATAATGACTATATAGCTACATCCCACAATGAGAGAGAGAGAGAGACTAAGCATCCTGTCCAGAAATAAACACAGTGGATGTGTGTTTACACCTGCCCTTCAATAGAGTAAATCATCTCTTCCAAGGTGCCAGCCCCATCCTAATTGTGGCTACATTACAAGATGCAGACTTTGCTGAGATCAGAACATTTTTTTATGATAGTAAATGCAGAAGTATCTCTTTTTTTTTACTTTCTTTTCTTGCAAGTAAGGTGGAAGCAATAAGTTGCATCATTATGTCAGAGGGAATCTGTATTTATGTACAGGCAGAAGTGGGAACATCTGTCTGAAATGGAGCTTCCGCCAAAGAACTTGGGAGAAAAAAAAAAAGAATGAGATGACAGAGAAAGAAAACTGAACCCTCCCCTTCCCCCTCCCAACCACCTGTCTGACATTGCATAGTGTGATACACAGCCTCATCCAATCAGAACCCACTGTCAATTCAAAAGCTAGTAACCCTTCACAACAAAAAATTGTACATAATGAACAATAACTGCCATCAAATCCCAAATTTTCTTACTTGTTTTTCCTTTTCCTCACTAGAGTGTCCATTTTTTCTGCTAAGCTCTTACGACGGTTGGTCATGATTATAGAAAAATGACTGATCAACCTATTAACACCTGAGCACACCTGCCCTTCCTCTATACCTCCAGCTACCTGGCGCTTTACCTTCCGTCTGACCACTCATTCACTAACTACACCTGACAAGCTCGGCCCAGCTGTAATGGCCTTGACACCTTTTAAACTTTGTCAATAAATAAGGCTGCTGTTTATAATAGTGTGTTGCAGAATTATGTAGCCCCATTGTACAATATGTCAGTTCTTTCATTGTGTCATTTCTTAGGGCAGTATTTCAGCATTGTAATTAATGACCATTGGGGCATTCTAACAAATTAACACTTCCAGGTATCCCTAAAATAACACATGTTAAGCTTTCAATTAACTTTCTAAACAGAACTAGAAAAGTTGTTGATACAAACTGATTATGTTCACTTAGTGACCACAGAAATACACAGAGCTTAGACCACCAAACTATGGGAAAATACAGGTATTTTTACATCTATCGGAGTCAATCGAGTAGTTGTATACATTGACTGTAATGTATATCAAAACATCTTGTTATTTTTCTCTAAACTGTTTGAATATGGCCATTTGAAAAGTTTAAATTGGAAAGGGAAGCAATAATAATTAGATTAAAATGGGCAAAATACCAATAAAATATTTGAGAGACTATTTCAAAATTAGGAGAAAATCTCAATTTCTCTGCAACATTGCGATAATTAAGGATTTTTTAGTAATCAAAAACATTCTGAGCAACAGAATTTAAAAGATATAACTAGAAAATTAAGTTTTCCTTGAAAAAAAAAATGTTTATCAACACATATATCAATACGTACCTTACTACACTCTTAAAGGAGGAATTTGGCATGGCTTCTTTAGAACAGTTTAAAAATATAATGTCTTTTGTTCCTCTATTAAAGTCACCCCAAAAATTAGGAATATATCAAAACAATGATGGTTCCCTTCATGCTGTCATCCTTTACAAAATATGTTACGACACACTGAGAGGAAGAGAATTTATATGCGAGCAGAGACAAACAGGAATTAACAGATAGTGCACGATGATGATGAGCTAAGCGGCAATCACATGGAAAATATGTATCAATAATGTGCACTGAAACTCGCTTAACACTTAAGTGGTTCACACCGAGAAGAACAGTGACGCCTTTCTGAAGTACTAAAGGCCAAACAAGGAGAAAATGGTACTATTGGGTAATACATGCATCGGAAATCAGAAAAAGGTCATGAAATGATGACACTAAAAAGAGATTGGAAGTAGGAAATGATGATTGACACTTTCAGTTCTTAACACACAAAAACCTCAACTTAACCGAGAAAAGAACGTAATTTACCACATTTGTTTACTCACCCCTGATAAAGCAAACCGGTTTACGAGCATTAAGTTAGGAAATCCAGAGTTCTCTATAAAGCATGCATTATAACTACTACATATATATATACATATCAGTCTTGAAGCAATTACATGTAACGCATGCAAGTATGATGCACGCATTATAATGACACACTTAAAACAAAACCAAGAGGAATGAAAAATTAGAAGATGCATGGGCATAAATACCATGTTTGTTGATTTTCTGGAGTTACAATGGTACATTTACACACGCTAAAAATATATACATTATATTTACATTTTCTAATGTAGCTTATTATAAAATCTGAAAATGGGAAAAAAAATTATGAATATTATGTAATATTATCCTTTTTTTGTAATATATTCATCTAATCTCTAACACTTATCGTACAAAGTACCACGCAGCACCAATTCTAATTTATAAAATTCAGTTGGAACTCTCTCAACATTTCCTCCTGATCTTATTTAGTCAAAAAAGGATTTTTTTGTAAAATGAAGGGGATTAATTGACCAATAAGTTAGTAGAAATTTTATTATTTTATGAGCTATGATGATCATGTCTAAATAGTTAGCATGCAACATAACTAAAGCCAGCCAAACTAAACTTGAAAAGCTAGTCCATTTGTGCAACCAAGGAGGCAAAAATAAGCTACTCACAAACTACTTTTCTGTTCAGAAAGTTCGCTTTGGCTGTCAACATTAATTTCCCGATTGCGTTTGCGACTTAAACGTCCCAGACTCATGGTTCTCTTCAACGAATTGACGAAGGTGTTGCTATATAAATACAAAATCAACGTGCATCAAAATAAAAACATTAAGCACAGAGTATATTAAAAAAAAAAAACAACAACAATAATGGATAATGAAGCAACAAGCATTACGGTACAGAAAGAAAAAAACGGATCCCCAAAAAGAAGCACAAGTAAATCCGAGAGTATATCAACCACACTAACAGTTTGTGAGTGTCTGTCGTAATAATAAGCAAAATAATGTGTATACAGTATAGCATAAAGGAAAAACAAAAATCTGCACAACAAAAAACCACAAAATAACTTAGTGTGATAAACTTCTTACTCCATGATTGCAGCAAGTATTACAACAAAGCCACCACCATCATCCAACTTTTGTGCCCAGTATGTAAAATGTTTGTGCATGAAATATAGGTGCATGAGGTCATTTCACCAGTCCGGAAACTTTTCAAGTGGCTCTACATTCTCCTAACAAGTAGCTGCTTTGTATAAGGGAGTATAATAGCGGAGGTATCCCTTGATAATTGTTGACCTTCACTTGGTATTAGTGAAAGGCGTAGCTCAAGTTGCATTATTTTAGATGAGACTTTATACTGTTTTGACCAAAAGGATCATGACTTTTCATGACTTTGGGTTTTAGTTACCGTATTTTTATTTATAACATTACCACACTCATGCAATCAGAAATTGCCACATATTTATAAGAATTAGGCATATCCAAGTATAAGTTGACAGAACCAAAACAATACAGCCATTTAGACTGTCCAAGTCTTGATGACCCATCGATGTGTATGCAACACAAAGGTTATTTGTGTATGCATAACGAGAAGACAAATTTATTGGACAGAGCAAGGTAACGAGACATGATTATTATATCAGAAACATGACAAGGCAAAAACATGAGGGGGCCGAGGCACACCAGAGTCAGGATGACCTAGCACCAATCACTGCAGGGACAAAGTACCTGCAGAGTGTCATTAACATCAATACACTGTCTGATTCGTAGCAGACATGTAGAACTTATACACTACAGCAGAAATGTAACTATAAACTGATCTTTATCATATGTAAGTAATGGCTGAACAGGTGGTGTAGATCAAAAATACACTGACATCCCTATAAACCAAATACTTTGAAAGTACTTGCATGTAATATCAAGCTGATCAAGGTATATTGACAAAATATGGCCAGGCATGATGATAACCATTGATCTGCAAAGATCTGAGAGATTAAATACTCTCCCCATAATGGGCATGATTAAGGTAAGAGTATAGGGATACAAGTCAGTATCAGGAACAGTTAAAAGGTCCCCTAGATCTCGACTAATGGCCCATCACTTTAGTTCAGATTGGTGGTCAAGATTAAAATCAATTCTGTATTATACGGCAAATCGGTCATTACTGGCCATCTCTGATTTACAAACTGGTAAATGATCATGCAGCCCTGACCAAGTATTCCCATACTCTCTCCATCTCCTATTTCTTCTTCTATTTCCAGCAACAGAAACATGTCTCCGATTTCATTTTCATTGCATCAATGAAACAAGTACAACTCTGTTCTGTCTCCAATAATAAACCTAAGGAGGTTGGTCAAGTACAATTGGTGTGGGTGTCAAGGGGTCCTTTTCTCCTCAGCCAGGCAGTGACACTGACAGATGTACAAATAGCCTCTTACCTAGGTTAGACTGTGTGTCCATTTGCCAGGTAATTGGACCGATTTGTGCACTTCACCAAATCTCCACCGGACTTGTGTCTCCACC
This sequence comes from Magallana gigas, assembly GCF_963853765.1. Lineage (NCBI taxonomy): Eukaryota > Metazoa > Mollusca > Bivalvia > Ostreida > Ostreidae > Magallana > Magallana gigas. The sequence continues at coordinate 41,678,767 of NC_088854.1, forward strand.
TTTGAAGCAGAAACTTTGCACAAATCTAGCGGCCATCAACAGAAAATATGACCATCTGAATGGGGTCTCAATTCACTGTGATACATAAAAGAGGAAGATTCTTGTCCCCGCTTAAAGAATAAATCTGTCAGGTCATCCCTCGAAAGATATGAGATATGTGTACACAACAACACTTAGAATAAGGCCTTTATTTCAAGTCTTTGTAATCAGGAACAAATAAAGCTATTCTATAATAGCTGTTTTTAAAAACATTGGATATATGCACAAAACAACACCCACTTCTATAATTGAGGCACTTCTGAAGTTTTGGTATACATGGAGTAATTTGGAGTTGCGTGTTGGGTACCGATGTTTCCAACTTCCCTTTTGGCAGTTACTTCTTTTTACCCCCACAATATAAAACATGTTAAACAGCTTAAAAGATATGGTAGAAAAGGGATGCAGCTGCAGTGGTGACATAACTTGAATTATCCAGAAGGAAACTTTTGCCTATACATGTACAAAACTTTTTTTAAAAAGGGACATACCATACACATGCATTATTTTCAGGTTTAATTTTTCTGTTTTTTTAATGCCAACAATGATTAACTTGGTCGTTTTTAGTCATTCACCAAAATTTGAATCCAATTACTCAAAGTACAAGAAAGATACAAGGTTTCGCATTAAAATCAGGATAAAAAGAAATCATTATCTCAGTTTAGATTCTGTTCAAATGATAAACTAACATCAAACAGAAGCTGAGGTGGAGAAAGTCAGCGAACTCTTGGCCTGATGTAAGAGAAACTGGAACTATCTGTAAACCTCAACCCTAGATTGATAAACAAAACTTCTGACTGAAACTAACCCCTGCCCCCTTGATTTGTGCCCTGTTAAGATTTTCGCTGTATACAATACAGTAATAAAGCCTGTCAAACCAAAGGATATTTCATTACTCTCCGATTTCTGTCTGCCAGAAACACATGGTACAGACTATATTGCAGGGCCAATCAATCAAAGAACTCCTGAGTTTGATACAAAACACCTTTTATTCAATGGTACAATTAAAAATGTAGGCCCAGAGATCAAAAAACTCTCCACATGAGTTCTCGTTAGGGAGGACTTCTTGCCAAAACAGTTTCCTTTGTGTGGTGATTAATATGTCAGTTCTCTCAAACCCTTTCATCCTGCTTTTTTTTTTTGTAGCCCGATTGGTCCACAAAAACGTTCTTACTGTTTATATTCAGACTTTTACCTTTCTACTTCTTTATGACAGTTAGCACCACGGGGGATTAATGAATGCAACGGTATAAAAGTTTCTTTTTATATCAAGTGTGGGCAGGGTTCCAAACAGAGGAAAGAAACAAGCGGGACATGAATATATGTTTGAGTGACAAACTTGATGATAATTTGTGCCCATTTGCTTTATAACTATTGCACAAGGAAATGAAAAACTATAAATATATGTTAATCTGTACTCCACATCTCATTCCAATATAGAGCAAAATATGGTAATTTAAGGCGGATGTATTGTTCTAATGAATGTATAGGAAACACCAGGCAAGTTTTGAAATTGAAACTTTCATAAGCTTGATAGCAAATTGAAAACATGCAAGGATAAAAGTAGAAGGAAATTGCCTAGGTCAGGAAGTTAGCCAATGCTAGGGCTTGTGAGTAATCAGTGGTTTCACAATATTTGACAAACTTGTGTCAATACAGAACCCAAGTAAATGGAATCCTGAGGCAACATGCAAATAATTTCTGTGTTCACAGGTATCAAATCCAGAGGGCAGCATTCCAGCGATGTCCAGCGTACATTGCACCTGAGGTACCTTAAGTTTCAATGGGGGGGGGGGGGGGGGATCCCCCTTCATAATTAACAAAAACTCTCTCATTATACAAATATGGCATGCTTTATCAGCTGTTTTGAAAAAAATCATACCCTGACATTCCAGAGATGTTGAGAGTGCATTGCAACTGAGGTCCCTAAAGTTCAATGGGGGGGGTGGGGGGGTGTTAAAATAGCCCCATCCTATTTTACAATGATAGAATGCTCATTATACAAAGAAAATACACCATATTATCTGTTTCAGAAAAAAAAAATCATATATCAGCAACACTCTTCCAGAGGTGCCCAGGGTAAATTGCACCTGAGGTTCCTCATAAATGTTTAAAAAAAAGGGGGGAGGGCAGTTAAAATCACCCCTGTCCTGGTGTACAAAAAAGCTGCTCACTTTTTACAAATATTACAGGCAATATCAGCTGCTTCATAAAAACATTCCAGAGGTGCCCAGGGTACATAGCATAAGGTAATGTTTAAAGGACCAAAAAACACCCCCCCCCCCCCAACCTCTCCCCCCCCCCCCCCCATTACTGTCCAGCATACTAACTATAGCAAAACTGTCTTATTATGCAAATCATAGCAGGCTTAATAGCTGTTTTACATCCCTTTTTCATAAAATTTAAAGGGAATGATGAATCATACCGCATGTAATGGAATCTAACTCTGTGAAAGAGAGAGAGAGACAGAGACTAGATCTGTAAAGTCAATTACTATTTCACATCATCAAATCATGCATCTGTTGCAAGGTTTCCCCTTAAGCTGATGCATCAGTAATTGGCCAAGGTCTAGAAAGCTCTCTCTCTCTCCCCCATGAGCTATGCAAATTGAGTTTCCCAAGGCTGCAACTGTTAGCATGCACCATATTGTACTGAACATAATTCCTCCTCAACAATGGCTTCAATATTTAATTATCTCTGAATAAATTAAGTCAACAACACTCCTCTCCAAATAAAGGAATTCCACATCAACCCTGCATGTCTATGCGTAATCCTTTTCAGAGAAGCTCAGCTAGCATATATCCACAATACTTATATATGGATGTCTTTGTTTTGATGGATTCAAGCATGTATACTTATACTTTACATAGTACTTATTTAGCATGATCGAATCATCAAACATTCCTTCAATCTGTAGATAAAATCACACAAAAAAATTTCGATATCAAATTCCAACACCCCCCTTCCCCTCCTTGATTCATGCATAATAAACTCCATTATCAGATTTATCACTTTTCCAGCCTGTCCTTATCTCCTTATCCCTCCAAGCTATAATTAGACTGATAAGCTGGGCTTGAGATGGTGCAGGGAGAACTATTGTTTTCCATGGCACATGGCATTGATTTTTTTTTCCCTAACCATGAACTTCCAATTGGCAGTTCTTTTACACCGCCACATGCTACTGTGTCTTTAATCAATGACATTCCATTATCAATGTCCAACATGTTTCTAAGTTGTTAGAGGTTGTTTTTTTTTTAAGTTCAACAGTTCCACTATTTCAAAGAAATTAAGATATGCAGCTAGTTGTGTGTGTGTATAAGATACACAGATAAACAGAATATTTAGCATTGCCAATATCTGGCCTCAACAAGTGTATAAATATGTACACACAACCACTGTTTAAAAAGATTCTGCATGCAAGAAGCCTTACCTCACACTTGTCCTTTTGACCCATGGTCAGTGGTACTGATGAGCTAGTCTCTAGGTAAAAATACTACTCAAGTCTTTTGTGAATAAAGCTCAAGGGAAAAAAGACACTGTACTCTTGAACTCAATACTCAATCAATATAAAACACTTCCCTTAGCATTCTCAAACTGGTTCAGTCCACCAATTGAAATCAATTTGATGGCTCAGTCTATTACTTACTATAGAGGGGTTGAAGGGTTATGCTATTTTTTTTATGCATTCTCCCCCCACTATCAGCAAGTTGAGAATTCCCTACAAGCGGTTTCACACAGATTAACTTTCTGAACGGATTAGAAGAAACCAGCATTCGGAGAAATTAACTTATAATTATGGCAGCGATAAACGATTAACGAGAAGACAAACACATTAATTCATTTTTTGTGTATCAATTTAAATAATCCTCTCCAGTTAATCTGGAAAATATGCCAAACATGAAAGCTGTTAAGTTCTAGCTGTGTACCCAAACTGATTGCAAAGACAAAGGTCGATTCTACGTGACCAGGAGAATATTTTGACTTGCGATCAATATAATATGGCCTTTACCTATATCTCTTTAAATCTTAATTTTTTTTATAAACTTAAACAGTTATTGCATGATTCCTACTTGAATTAAGGTCTGAAAACCGCATATTAAAATATTCCTTTAGTGATATTTCATTTCATGAAGAAGTATGTACTGGTAAATACCACAGGCACCTTAAGTATAAATACTACCATCTCTCTCTCTCTCTCTCTCTCTCTCTCTCTCTCTCTCTCTCTCTCTCTCTCTCTTCTGTTTTTTGGGGGTGCACACTCCTATTGATATAATAAAACTGCAAGATCTTTTTTTCGTCCACTTAGAATAAGACCCCCCTCTCCTCCCCCCCCCCCCCCCCAAAAAAAATAATTAAAAAATAAAAATCTAATTTTAATGTTTTATAAATTTTTCTAGCAATTTTTACATGATATCTTGAGTCCACTGACATAGGCACCTTAACTTATGGCTACTCTTTTCTATTTACTCTGAGCATCAAGGAGCACCATGTACATATATGTAGGACTAATTAGTACTCCAATTTTCTGTAATTTAAACTAGCTTACCGCCGCCACCACCTCTTTTTCAAACAAAATTTTTTTTTATTTAATACCCCAAAAACTTGGAGCATAATGTTTTTGATTACTGATTACTGGTTGGTGTTTAACTTCAGGGTTTAAAGTCATACAGAATATATATCAGACAATTTAGCGGTCCTACCATTTACATAAACAACTCATCTATATGCATGCACGGATCTAGAGAGGGGGTTGGGCCCTCCCTTCTGAAAAATTCAAAGAACTATGTACGATATTAGTCAAATTTGGCCCCCAAAATTTGCTATTTTTAAAATGATTCAGGTACATTAATTTGTTGTGTTATTTTATAAAAGAGTTGACATGAAATATGTTTTTCACCTCTTTATTTGAATTATCTGCACTCACTGGCAGTATATGACGTCAGAAGTGACGCTATTTTTGATTTAAGCAAAATCAATAAAAAACTGACATTTTTTTAATTGCCTTTTTCATATGGGAAATATAGAGCGACTCTTTGAACAAGAACGAACTTCTTGTCACTTATAAGTATTGGACAGATACATCTTTGGTGAAAATATTTTGTTTGTTCAAGCAGTTGCTCAATGTTTCCTTAAAGAAAAACTGCCTCAAAACAAGCCTTTTTATGCTAAAAATGAGAAAATGGCAGGTAAATGTAAACTTTATGATGTCATATTTTTAAATTGTGGGCACTAAAATCAAAATGAAAATTATGAAAAAACTTCAAATGTATATTTGTACAAATAAAACAAAGAATTACAGTAAAATGACAATGTACATTTTAGGGGGCCATTTTAGGCCCAAACCATATATAGTCCTTTATTGATTTCACACAAAAATTAAGGTTCCCTTGCACTGCCTCCCCCCCCCCCCCCATTTTCTAGCTATTGAATAGATCAATATAAGTTTATAAGTTAAGTGCACTTCTTACACTCCTTGTATCTTATATAACAAACAATATTTGTTTAGTGTACGTCATTTTGTTTCGTAAATAGAAAGTTCATTGAGTGCAAAATTTAAAATAGGTTGAGCATCATTCGGGAAAAGTATATATTTTTATGACACATATCTTAAAACAATAAAGATGGTGGTTGGATGGCAGGAAGTACATCTGTACTTCCTCTCAAACCTCGATCACCTCATCCATCAAGAGTACATCAGCCCTGCTTTATGACTTCGTCCATTTTATCGATTCAACAAAAGCAACTCTTCAAAACTTGTCACGAGATAATGACATCACAGTAATAGGTACTGGTATATTTATTTATGAATTTTAATGGGTTTGGCTGCATGATCTTAAGTCATTATCTAAATTAAGAAAAAAATATACACATATGATGTAATATTATATATAAATGAACACAAAATAATGTTGAATGAATTCGACTCATTTAGTTTTGATATGATTGATATTACTATTTTGGTTTTGGTTTTTCAATACGCATTTTTTTCATGCTGAAAGTATTTGATAATCTATGTTGTAATTTGATGATCATTTCTGAAACAAACTACTTACCCAAAGTTTCTAAATATATATTTATTTCCGCTTAACAGATTTTAACCACTAAATCAAACAAGCTACATGAATAGACAATGTAATGAAGAAGAATTCAAACAATTCTGCCGCAGAGGAGAAAAAAAAAATCATCTACAATATCTGGCAATGTCAGCTGTCACGATTCTCATCTTTACTACTGAAAATTAATTGACCACCTCCCCTAATGACCTCTTTCTAAACCTTCAGCGTATAAAAGTTGAAGTGGCCCTTGAAATAAAGATCATAGCAATTGTGTAGGAAAGAAAGACTCAGACACCAACGGAAACCCTCCGTTCAACGACGGAAACCTTTGTTCAGTGGCATGGAAAAGAAAGCTAGACCATCAGCAGACGTTATAAGGCAGACCTGAAGGAGGTTTTTCCTAAAAACAGTTTGTATTTTTTTGATGATTGCCGTTAAAGTGGACGAAGATGCTTTAATCACCTTCTGCATCAGTGAACAGCTTACCGGTACATACAGAATTTTATATACATGCCCCGTATACACCAACACAAGTTGTTGCCGATATCTAAAACAAACCCCTGGTCATCTGCATCATTTCAAAATGCTGGCGATGAAGCCAGAACCATCCAGTCATTTGTACTGAGCTTCCTCCAAGTGTCATGCTCTTAGACGGATGTTTTACAACAGTTTCTGGAACTCTGACAGGTTGTAGCTAAAGAGAGATAACTCTGTGACACTGTCTTTCCATCTACTTACGATTCATTGCTGTCCATTACATGTGACGCTGACCTCTTCCGATTGTCCAGTTTGGTCACGCTTTTTGTTCTTTTCAGATTGCTGGATTTAAACCCCTTCTTCATAAAGAAGTTCTAAAAAATGAAAATATTAAAAAAAATGTTTTTTAATTTTTCGGAATCAATTTACCACAATAATATATACTTTATGTCAGATATTAGATTTCTTAACACATTTTTAATTTAAGAAAAAGCAAAAATTCAAATATAAACATGTTGGCAGTTCGTCATGCAAGCAACATTTTACAGTCAGATTTCATGCTGCATAGGAATTTGCAGCTGAATCAGCTAACAGATAAATGAAACACATTGTTCCATGAACTGGCACTGAACTTATTGCTCCATCTAATTCAATTAACTTTATCAGCCTCAGGAAGAACCTGGCAGTGTCTAATGCTAGCTCCAAGAAGTGCATGAGGATCCCAGTGACACGTGTTAGGTGAATACACTAAGAATATAAACTATGCCTGATAATTTTTTTGTCTCAATAATTGTCAAGATCAACCTCCCCCCCCCCCCCCCCCCCAAATTTCAATCCTATTGTTTGGAGCAAAATATAAAATTTCAAACATTAAATTAAATGACGCAAAGGATCAGGAATTTCACCAATCTGCAATGTCTTGGGAACATATCCCCCATGAAACTTTTCAAAAATTGGCAATATACAGTTATATTTTCAGAATCCATGCCATTCTATGCTTTTGTACTTAATTTTTGACACAAGAAACTCTTCCATAAACTAATGCTTTATTTTAATAACCAGTTTTGCTCTTCATGAAGAAGTTCTGATAATTTGAATGGGGAGATGTCAAGGAGTGATGTCACTGGATGACACTTACGGCGATCTTGGAGGGAGTGGAACTGGTGTCCATGGCGTCTGCACGGAGATCTATCGAGGATGAGGACACCAGCGGCTCACTTCCTCTTCTGTCCGACAGCTTCTCATAGGAAGTATCTATAATAAAAAAAAACGTTGACCCGTCAAACACCATTTTTTTTAAAAATAAATTGCTGTCGATAAAAAAGGGTGTATAGCATTCTCATAGGACGAATCTGTTGGAAAAAAACCCACTGACACCTTAAAAACTTTAATTCTTAGTACATGTAAATTGTTGTTTATCAAAAAGACATACATATACATTACTTATATACATGTACCTATATAACCCCAATGGAATTTAACATGGTCAAAGTTATCCACATAGATCACAATCCCAAATGTCTACTCTCCTGGAATAGAAACTTTAAAGTAGATCTGTGTATAACTATTTTTTCCCACAAGGAAAATATTTTGATTTGTCCTGGATGAGGACTCCTCTCATCAGTTTGCGAGCTTATTCTAAGAAAATAATCTTACATCTTAGTTGATGGCCCTTGACTCTGATGACCCTTCATTCAATGACAGAGAAACATCCTAGTAAATGGATTTCCCTCGAATACATTTTAAAGAAATATCTCTGAGGAATAAAACTTTCTTGTCCAAATTAAAAATAAGAAATTGGTTTCTACCCTTAAATTTTGACACGCAACTATGGTATGCTGAAATTGCATGGATTTTTTTCATGATTCAGGCTATCTCAATGCAAACCCAGTTTTTTGTGTACAAAGGGTCATTGTGCCGTAAAAGTACAATTCCATTTTATTCAAAAATTCCTTTAAGTGGGGTAAATTTCAACCATGCACTAAATAAATGCAGGTTGAAATTCATCAACATTTATCAAAAACGTGTTTTATTGTAAACAATTTTTTTTGGGGGGGGGGGGGGGGGTAGGGTAGCAGTGGTGGGGGATTGGGGGTTGGAACAAAATCTATATTTAAAACCCACAAGTTATGCATGGGAATGTTGAGCCACTACTACAGGGTTGCCTGATCCTCTCATTATTCACAGGCTTTACCAATGGAATTCAATTCCTAATTGTCCAATTACAAACAGCATATTTAGTGGCAGCTAAGCTAGGGCAAGTGATAGGAGATATTCCTAGGGAGATATTCCTGTGAATATGCAGAGCGGATCAGGGGGAGATGGGACACTTTCTCCCAGGGTATGAGTCACCAACGGATAGATCAATACGACTTCCTGGCTATTTGTGTGGAGATACGGAGAGAAGACTCAATCCCAGCTTCCTCCCGATACCAATTCTACGATTAAACAAGTGGTTTGTCCCCACTGAAAAAAGGTTAATCCACAAATACGATCAAGTTTGTTATAAATACCTCGGGGTATCAAATGGTAATTCAGTTGATTTTTCTTTTTTAGGGGGGAGGATAAAAGTGATCAATTGAAATCCAGATTTTTTCTTTCTTTTTTTTTCTTGCTCTATGAAAATTTGCTTACTGATGCATCAAATCAGAAATACCAATGGATCTAGGTTTTTGTTATTCTACTGTGAAGCATGCAATCATGATATACTGTGACTGAATGACCACTGAGTTTCTGTCATATATCCCTAGTTGAGCATGCTTGATGTACATGCATGCATACACTGTGTTTTCATTCCACATTCTGTTCTTCAAAGATTCACCCAGTTTAAAGTATAATTTAACTACAAGTACTTCATATCCAACAAACTTTTTCACAATCTAAACTTGAAGCGTTTAAATTTTGAGAAAAGGACAAACAAACAGATATCACAATAATCAACATGTCAACTTCAGCAAACTTCGTAATAATTTAAAACAATTCAGGTCTGCGTAAGATTTCGTTTTTTCTTATAAAAAAAAACTTGATATTTGTAAGTTATTAAAAATTGACACTGATAAGTTGTGTTTCAAAAGGTTACTTATATTTTCAAGTGAGAACACTTAACCCCCCCCCCCCCCCAAAAAAAACCCCCCAAAACTTGGGGGTGTATACTACACATGCTTTTTTTTTCAATGAAAATTTTTTAGGATTACTAACTTCAAAAATTCCCATTTAACAAATTCCCACTCAACCGGTAATAAACTGTACATCTAATTTGGATTGTTTAAAAGAGGATATGATGGATGCAATGTAGTTTTTCCTTAATATTCATTTCTATAAAAAGAAATTGCATGAGCTGATGTTTTAGTGGGATATTTAAGTGTATTGTACTGAATATGTAGAATCACGAACAAAAAAAAGGCGTGAACAGATTTCACTAATGCACTTATTGTAAAAGTCATATTTAAGATGACATCTTAGATATTTTAAAATAAGGAAGCAAGACAACTGGGAAACACTCAATTGAGCTGGTAATATTTACATCACTTAATCCCATTTAAACATTTTTCTTTTAATTTTGATTTTTTTCCTGGGATCGAAAGAGAAAATGTTATGTCCTGATAATTTTGTCATCAGTTCAACTTCTAGCTGATCTATTAAACTCATTATTTAGAAAAAAGGACAATTATGTACCAATAGACACAAAGTATTGACTATGTGTTTCAAACTTTAATCTCCAGATGACTAACGCAACATATATTGATTTTTTCAAAAGTCACTGACATCTTAATTACATGAAATTAACTTTATTTGAAGCTACTTTCAGCATATTTACAGTCTTACCAGTATATTAATGAAAATTTAAAATATTATTCAAGGCTGTGTAAAACTGCATTACCACCTCCCCCCCCCCCCCCCCCAACAACAAAAAATTTCCTTGCATATTTTGCTACCTATAGCTATATTGTCTAATTCTCAGGATAACATTAACATATTACCATTGTGTTGACAACTGGTATCTGTAGCACTCTGACTTGAAAACACAAGGGTATACATATACCACATGGAAATACCTTAGGGTCCCTCACTCAGTAGGCCCCTGAATGATGAAACGCTTCTATACAAGGCCTACCTTGATTATAGCCAAAAGAGATATCCCCTATTCCTCGGTCCTCCATCACATCCTCTAAAGACCCAGTAACTTTAGTCTCATTCTCACTGTTTGTCTGTCTATCCTCATACTCATCCTGGCTATCTCGAGACAAATCCTCCCCATTGAATTTTTTGTATTTCCTACCAAAAATTCTAAACTTTCGTTTTTTCTTATCTCCTTGAGAATTGCAGCAGCAACACAAATATTCCATTTCACCCCCCTACTTTTCAGCAAAATGAGAAAAAATTTGACGCTTGTCCTAATAAAGATATTCCTGATATGTTCAATGATGAGGTTGACCCTTTACGATTGATCACCATAGATCATATGGATTTGTCTCAAAAGAGCTTGCTAAATGCGACCACTTTCCCCGCAATGCTCAACAGAAGCAAACATCAGTCCATAACTTGTTCCACTAATAGTAGTAGTAAAAGTAGCACAATGCCAAATCATTGATCAAACGGAAAAATAAAATATCCATGGATAAAAGTGTGATTCACCAGCTAGGAAGCCTCACGTAAAGAAAATAACAAGATTATTCGGTGGTAGTGCCCTGGCATATTACAAAGGAATAGAAAAGTGATCCAAGAGAAGCACATCTATTCATCATCTTTAATCCAACATAAAACTGGCGACAGAGCAATGCACCCGTTTTTACGCTTTTTACGATACACTGTCAAGTTTTTTTTTTCTTTTTTGGTGTGACGACAATCTCCTTTTTGTAAAAAATTAAAGGTGCAGTGACCACAGATAGGTATTTTACAATCAGCTATTACCGGTATATTGTAAATCCAAAATGACGTCCAAAAAAAAAGTTCAAGGAGATATAAAACTATCAATAATGTGTGGGGTTTTTGTCGTTTTTAATAATAATCCTCAGTCAAAATTGCTCTTTTTTTTCCTATCGATATTTCCCTCATTTACAGTTAAGACATCCTATTTATCGACAAATAGAGCTTAAACAACACATACACTGTATATGCAGTTTTATTTTAAGCCACAAATGACAAATTTACACTTTCCATGAGAATAAAATGAACTTATTTCCTCGTATTTCAACTCCCACTGAAAAATTCATTCACACACTGATCAATACAGACATACTATAGATCCTGAACAACGCAATATTTTAAACAATGTCACTCTCATACGAAGTGTTAATACGCAAACTTCCTTCGGGTGATTTCTCATCCTCATAGGAAAGTGTTATTTCATTTCCTGTATTTTTCCTCCCAATTCATTTACCCATTTAATCAGAAGATGCAATGTTTACCCCAGTAATCACTCTGTGTTGAAGTGTTTAAAGCGAGCAGGATGAAAGTCAAATATTTACGAAAATCAATAGACACTAAGAGATAGGGATCTCTTTGAAATAAACAAAGAAATTTTAAAACTAGACCGGCATCAAAATGCGTATTTAATGAAAAATCAAAAGAATCTATGAAAAACACAGCAAGTCAACAATAGAATAGAGACATTCATCCAGATTATCCCTGTATTTTGTGTTATCTGTATAAATCTTAAGTTAAACCAACTGTTGCTTCATCCCAAAGCTTGTTCAATATAAATAGCTTTTAAATATGTGCTTTTAATCCCAAAACCCCATTCAATTATCTTTTAGGGGTTTCTAAAATCAATTTTCATTTTTTCATAATTTAATTGATATTTTTTTCTGACACACTTAAAGCTATCTCATTTTTTTTTTTTAAATACTCTCACAATTTTGTAAAGTTTGAAGATATTTTTAGTTCAAATTTTTAAATTTGATGAGAAAATGAAGAAATTTTTTAAAAAGACCTACAGGAATGGATAAAACAGATGTGAGCTTTTAGTCATCCCAGTACACAGCCATTGATTGTTAGAACAAGTTGTTGTCTTCATCCATCTGTTTGACGCTAATCAGTCGGAACTGTGCAGGTAACACAATGCCACGGAGACAAAATCAATTTCTAATTGGTGTACAATTTCTGATAATTGAGGGGTTAATGGTCATTTCATTACACTAATGCCAATAGAATGAAGTGAAGGGTTCAATGATCTAAGTCTAGAATGGTTCAATTCAACTCCATGCTGCATTCATGTGAATTTTATTTCATTAACCAACGTACCTGAAATATGAGTTATTTCCCCTGGTGAATATAATAATACAATTAATTGACACCATCCTGGATCACTGATTTAAAAGTCAAAGAACTTTCAAAGTCTACAAATTCTTTTGGTGTTATGAGACACTTGCGCAAATAATGCCAACATTTGTACCATACATGAAATAGTTATTAATAATTCAGTTTGAGAAATAAAAAGGTGTTATAGAAACAAATTTGACTACCCAGAATATTAATCCCTCTAAATGGATAAAAATATATATATATGACTTAAAACCATTCTATTATGTGACATTGGGATACTTTTAACAAAAGTATTTTGTAGTATTAACCTATAAATGAAAAAATATCTTTTTAACCAAAGTATATCAGTTTCAAACCTTTATGTTTGCAAAGTTTGAAAGTGAAAAAAAAGCAGTACGTTTCACCTACCCCACAACTCCCTGAGAAAGCGTATAATCCACATGACCAGCTCCTGTGGTCAATCAAAGCACAAACAACACTCTCCTGTCTGAGATAAAAGATATTTCTGTCCTCTGTTTCCCTGATATCACATCCGATCCATTATATAGAGATCTTCCAAGGATGATACACAAATGAATATAAATGATTCAGATCTGGCACTGCTCCTGATAGACTTTCATCTTTTTTTCTTTTTCTTCCAGTTTCTTTTTTTTTTTCTCCTGTGTCATTCATACACTTTTACCTTAGGTGAACTTGTACTAAGAATACTGGCTTGTTCTGTTTGCTAAAACCCCATTCGGATGACTGTACATTATTTTTCTACTCATTGTTCGATAAGATCTTTAACTTATTTACATTTCTGAAACAAATCTACCTTTTCTCCCACTCAATAAACAAAAACGTCAATACACAAGAAGAATAAGCTATGCGGGGTAAATCTGTCGGCTAATTGGATTATTGTCAAGATTAACCAAAAAAGTTTACGCCACTGTTTACAAAGGATTACAATGGGTAGGCGCCTTACTCCTTCACGCTAACTTATTTGACAAAGGAAAACAAAAACAAAAAGAAAAAAAAAGACCGAACAACTGTATCAAAAAATAGATTTGACTATGACCAATGCATGGTGTTGTTACCACAAGGTCTGGAGAATTCGAATAAGCTTTATAACGTATATGATGATAGGATCTTCAGAACATGCAGGTATAATCAAGAAGAGGAATCTGGAAAGGTTCGAGTGGTGTGGAGCTCATCCAGGCATGTAATTCCATGTCATTAAGGAGGTTCCTATCTCCTCCGTCCTGATACCATCTCCTCAATGTCTCCTCTTGGGGGAAGGGGATTTCCACATCCCTCAAAACCGATTATTTCTCCCTTTGGTGCTGGCCATCATTTGGACAAACTCAGCATGTTGGAACCTTTTTCGGAGTACTGGGTGTATTTCAGTTTGTTACCTTTTTTATGTAATCCATTCTGTAACAGTATCCTTTTAATAAAATATCAAACGTTTTGTCTACTTTGAAGAAAATGTCCTGTCACATACAAGCAAAAAACATGAACTTCCTTTGAGACAGAATGACAGACAGCAATCCTCTACAGGAAGCAAACTCAATCAAGTCACTGTCTCCAAAAGGTGCCGGTCTCCTCAAACTATGCCAGTCTTCATTTGCAAATCTTCAATTAACATTTGTTTTTCTTTCTCTTGTTGATGTTCCTTCAGCTTTTCAATTTACACCTTTGCTGACAAGCATCGACTATCAGGTGCAAAATATGACTTCTAGCCCATGGAAGAGTGTGTGTGGCACAATAAGTCTTCAAGAAACAAATTGAAGTCTATCTAGACGTAGGAGTGTTCAAACCAACCAGTGGCAGCTAGATGATGAATGGAAAACCCTTAGATCAATCAGGAAAGTATACTTATCCAATACAGGTGAAAAGTGCAAAAACATGAAAGGGGCCAGAGAAGGGGGGGAGGTCTTCAGAGATAAGACGACTGACATGGGTTTACTTTTACGTACATGTGCAGATTATCTTCATGATTCATGGAAAAACATTACGCTTTACTCGTGAGGATACTCACACATTGGCCAGAGAATGCATGTTTATATATTCAGATAAAAGGAGACTTTCCCCTGACCCCCCCCCCCCCCCCCCCCCCCCAGGGTTGCCCCATGCAATGATGTGCAGATGGTTGCAGCCAGATGTCCATTGATTAGACACAGGGATTGTTCTGATTGAAAAAACACATCTTTTCACTTGACCCTTCCTCTTTTTTCTGTTTGCTTCCATTATTATCTTATACATGACAATGCTCTTTCCAATTACGCATTCAAAATTTGTCAGTTTCAGAAAATTTGATGGGGATCGAGTTCTTCTTTTATTCTTTTTAAATTCTGCATGGTTATATAATTTTGGAAAGGGGGACGGTGGGCGGAAAGTTGAAAGGGAAAATCATGTGAGAGCTTTGTTTGCTTGAAAAATCAAATAATTATTGATAGTGGCTCCATTTGTTTATTGTTTATCAAAATAGTTTTTTGAGGTTTATGGAAATCAAGCAATGTTAAAGAAAATACTACAGCACTCTATGAATGGACCCTCTCAAAAAGATTTTTTAGCTTTTTTGATCTGCAGCAGCATCACAGAGAGTTTCTGAAGGTTTTGACAATGAACCCTCTTAGAGAGATTTTTTAGCTTTTTTAAAATGCAGCAAACATCATAGAAAGTTTTGACTACACTGTGTGAATGGATGGACCCTCTGTAGAGACAGCTTGTAGACAGTTGTGGTGATCTATGAAGAGATTGATTGACAGTAAGCAGCAGCACCCCCCCCTCCCCCTCTCCCTCCACCAGATGCTCCCCGTCTGGTCAGAATCATGGTAGACCTATGATGTCCATCTGCTACTATCATTGCCTCTTGTTTTCCTTCAGTACATTAGAACCTCATTCAAAATAAACAGTAACAGCTTCTATAGACTTTAATGCACTATCCTAACTGTTTCCATAATTTATTCTCTCTATCTTTGAAATTGCTTTTTGTTTCCTCTGCCAGTCTTGCTGTCACAATAAATTTTCTACTTCTTTAGCAGCTACTTCTATCTTATTGTAAGATTTTCTCTTATCAGCAGACGGTAATGTAACTTACATCTATTCAGCTACAGATACTAATTAGCATCTGATAAGAGGAACTATTATTCATTATCAGGGAACTATACTGCGTATCTTCAGTCATTTACCCCCCTCACTTCCCTGATCAGTAGTTCTCACTTACTTTCAATTACTCCGAGTGCAGTACTGTCTATCTTTACAGTATATTCTGGGTGTGAGTATATATGAGCATAGAATGTGGCCAAATCATAAATAATGTAAGTCAAATGGTGTATAATTCTTGGAGGAGATCCCACTGATCACATTAAACACAATGTTGACATTTTAAAAAAATGTCAAAATTCAATTCATAATTAAAATTCACTCCAAAATTCCCCCCCCCCCCCCCAAATTCTTAAAATTCTATGCATCAGTGAAAATTGTTTTTAAAAACACTGTGGCATAGCGGGATAATTTGCATTATCATATCACAATATTTCATATCATAAAGCAATGAACTTCAGCATAAAAATAATCCAGTTGATATATGACTGTGCCAGATCCCCTGTGGGTTAACTATCCTTATAATCTTTTTTCAAATAAACTTGATTGCTGCATCTTCTAAGACGACTGAGGTATATGCTCTTAGCTATATAATGTTGATAATGACAGATGCTCGCATGCAAACATTCATGAATTTTTGCGTCTTGTTAACATTGATGAATGATTCTTTGTTTTTAACATACTAAATAACTACCACATGAAACTAAAAAAAATAATTAATTATTGATTACGAATACATGCAATGTGAATTACATATTACATGCAGTTTTATATACTGTAGATACCTTATATTACACAGGTACTTTAATCTTTTCCATGATTCTGCGAATTTGCATCAAATCATGAGAATATAATATCACAAGCACCAAATTTTTGTTACAACTTCATGTAATTCACAAATTAGGCAGCAAAATAAAATTTGCAAAGTTTGCTTCTTGCGATTTATTCCTCACATTTAATAAGGAATCTACAGTACTCAAAAATCTTGAATCTTTTAAGAAATGAAGCATACACCTTTCAGCTGAATAAGGCAGCTATAGCAGAAACTTATTAAAGTTGGAAAAACAGATACATTAGGTTAGGTTATGAGAGGGTTAGTATATTGCAGTTACATGGGAAATACCTACTCTTAAACCTTCGCAACATAGGTCTTCGTTTGGAGGCAGAGTCATAGAAGTCAGAACCATTTGACAGGTCTACAAAAGGAAGACAGAAGGAAAAACATAAAGGAGTGAATGACAAACTACAGACAAAAAAGACGCACAAGTACACAGGCAGAGGGGAATACATGCATCACAGAAAAAAAAGACGTAGAGTTGCTTCCCTTTGTCTACAATAGATTTTTTTTTTTAAAAGCAACAAAAAGAAGATTTTAAGAAATCTAAAAAAATACTTACCTTTTCTATCAGTAACGTAATGTATAATTCTGCTCATTTTATCGTTTTCATTTCATAAGCATGATAAAGAAACAGCTAAAATATCACTAAAACTACTGCGGCTAAATAATACAAGCTTCGATCTAAATGTTCACAATGTGGACCTAGAAGCTCCCACAGAGTTTTGCTTTGACAAGCAAAAACAGGAATACTTTGGTTAGAAGATAAAAGTCACTTAGTTCAGATACAATCTAAAAACACAAAGTAAAAAAAAGGAGAAGATGGAAATTAAGCGAGGGTCCAATTTCAAATCTATTATGTCACTGCAATGCTTGGGTACCCCATGTTAAGTTAATCACTTTCACTGCCTTCTCGCGTGTCTTAAAATCTCTTTATTCCTACGATTTATTTCAACATACATTGTCTTTATCTTCTTTTTTTTCCATAGGTTAATTTTTCTCCTTCAAGAAAACATTTGTTGCGTGCACTAAAACACAATGTGGTATTTTTCATTAAAAGTTAAATGGTAAATATATGAAGCCCCTTTCATTGTATTGCGAACTTATTCGATGTACACCAATTAGAATTTTTTTCTCATGATCGAATCTAAATTCTGACTCACTGTTCTCATGCTATAAGTAATATTATTACGAGTTTAGGCGAATTTAAGTTTAAATATCTATTAATTACAAATTTCACTGCTTGTACACCTGAACGTGCAGGTGTTACATTATCACCGATGTGGACAATCAAACAAAGATCGAATGACTGGGAATTTCAGCCTGTTTCTCCCCCATCTAGATTGATCTCTGATAATTATAATGCTTGAATTTCCCATACAGTTTTTACATGGTTCTCTTTAACATATTTTCCCTTTACACAGATGGGGTACACCCCATTTTTTCATTCAGCACACCCTCAGAGTATTACCAGCATGTCTCATTTCTTTGAAAATTTTATTGCATTTGCATTCAATTAATTCATTAGGACCAAGACGCTGTTACCCACCTATGTAATTATACAAATAAACTGCATACTTTATTGAGTTCTGCTTCAAACAAAAGCAAAATGTGCAAAAAAATTTCTTATATTCCCATATTCACTAAATTGTTTCTGACAAATGATAACAAGAAAAAAAATTCCATCCACAGGTGAGTCTGTAAGAAAGATTATCCGAGGTACAAGTCTTCTTACATGTGCAGAAAAATCAATTTTATGTTTATCCCTTCAATTATTGTACAGAATTGTGAAGGCCGGGCCGCGCGCGCCCGCCAAGCCCTGATAATGTACCACCCCTACCTCCACCTCTACCCTGATTTAGTTATCTCTATCAGCACTGACAGCCCATATATCAAACAAATGACATAATTCCATTGTGCAAATTGTTCAGCTGTTGACCCTCCATTGCTGTGAAACAAAACCTTCCCAGCTTTCACCCTCATATCTAGGGGTATGATATAATAATCATATTCATAATTCACTGTTAGTGACAATTATGAAATATTTTTGAAAGACCCACCAGTCTGGCCGTCTTCATTTCTCAGGTTATATAATCACTTCACCTTTGTATTTAACGACTTACCTATTTTCTTTGCTTGCTATCATAAACCTCATTTCATTAAGGTGTGTATACTTTAAAACAAACCAATAAATCATCTTTACTCTGAGAGAGAAACTAAACCTTCAATACTTTTTATGTAGGTCGAACACACCTTGCAAAATTTACCTGCCATAGATTATAATCAAGAGAGGTACAAAATAAAATGGCACTACTGTCCACATATATAAACACAGTCTCACCGAGATTACAAACTGTTTGATACTACCTTTAAATTAACAGACCTATAATGATGTTATTAGCCAATGTACCTGGCTGTGCATTTTGTACATGTACCTGGTATTAAATACAGTTAATTTGTAAACATTGTATAGTAGGACTAAAGTTCATGCTTATGGAACAACCCACATAATATCTTTAACATTGATATCAAATCGGGGGAAGCAGGACACAAACTACCCAAATAAAAGAAAAATGCAGTGTCACCGAGTTAAGATTACGAGCAAAACAAACTTCAAGTACGGTAACTTCCCCGAAATCCAGATTTTTTTGCTTGCGTCAATTAATCAACGCTTAAAATTGGGAAGTGCAAGAGATAATCTTACAGATTAATTTAACAAAATACATCATGCTCAATGAAGACATCTGATAGGTACCGTATCTTTGTTCTGACGACACCCGGATTTAAAACATAATCCATCAGAGCCATGTTGCACTATATCCACCTTTGAGACTTTGTGAACTCCCAGACAAAGTCAGGAGGATGTAAAGATCTAGTACCCGTTTACCTTTCTTTTGTATGTTACACTTCAAATGGCCAGTGAAACATTTTTGTGATAATCACAAACTCTACATGAAAAAATATTATATATGACACAATATTCTTAACAAATAACAAAGTATATCCGACTGTCGGACATGTGGACTTTTTTGCAAAGACTTCATGACCCATAAGATATGGAACCCCCCCCCCCCAAAAAAAAAGACATTAGCGGGGCCATTTTTGTGATATTCACAAATATACTACATACATCATTACTCAAGATATAAAAATAGCATGATTGTCACGACATAACTTTGCAAATTTTCAAGGCAATATGACTTCATATGACACATGATATATGGACCCCAACTTTCTGTTTAAACATATAATTATTGTTTATGTATTTCATTTGACAATAACATTTCAAAAAACAGTTCTAAATTTTTAAAGTTCATACTACAGTGAGCTTAGAATTTAAAATCTAAAAGATAAAAAAGGTGCATGACATCATCATTACCTTTTAGTGTTGATATTAAACATCCAAGCTCCAAGTAGAATTATGAGTCTCAAACATCAGACCCTAGATAACACTAATCTCCTCAAACTTGTCCTGAATTAGACTCTATTTACCTGAGTGACACACATATATTTTTTTCCGAGTTTAGGAAATCACCACACGTAGGCATTTGTTGTCAGTTCAAAATATGTTATAGAATCGTTACGGTCCCTGCATGCTCTAGTTTTGTCTCAGTCAGGTATATATACAAGGGTATGCGCTGCCAATCTTAAATTACCAGGTATAGACTGGATGTAAGAGACATAATGCTGGGTAATACATGTCAACAAAGGTCCAAGATTACATATAACTCTTGCCTGTAGCTAGCTTATCTTTGATCCTGTGACCACATGATATATTCACATATTAGCTTTGACAGACAATCATGCACCATATATATGAATAAAACCTAAAACAATGTTCACGTTTTCTTCATTTTTCAGGTGACAATTAATTCACAAATTCTCCGTATTTGATAGGTACTCAATCATCGCAAATATCATCTTAATTGAGTACAAACAGACCTGAACTGTACAATACACTGTGCGTGGACTCTTTCTGAAAGATTAAGAACTTGTAGCCTTTATCCTTGCTTATCCTTTCTTATCCCGAAAAAATCCCAAACAGTTCCTAATCTGACTAATGATCAATGAATCAAATTTCTTTTGACAGTCACGCTTTTATAGATTCCCATTAAAATGACCACATTCTCAAACCGTATAAACCACCCCATTTAACTGAATAAACATTATTACTTACCAAAGCAAAATTAAACTTCAGTAGGTATGTGGACATCATTATCTATATAATACCCAGGTTTGGCATTTCGGCAACAAGGTGGGAAAAAAATTTTCATTGAAAAACTGGCCGCACCAAGGCTTCAAATGACCAATGATTGTTTGAACTTTACATGCGTGGTCGAAAAATAATGGGTCTAAAATCAAGACTGCAATAAATATTCAAAGTTCAAAGTGGTCTTTTCAAATGAAAACTTGTTTATCCGTGACTGATGTCACACCTTTTGATCTTCCATATCCTGTGGTTCCAATAATGTGATAATGAATCTCCTTGACACAGTAGGAAAAACTGTTGAGATTGTAATACCAATCAAAAACGAACCACTTAAACGGTCTTTTGTGAATTTTTATCATTTTATTTCAAAAACTTTCTTTGGAGTTCTTGGGCTACGATATTGCACGTAATTACAAATAAACTTTCACTTGTTGAATTGCCGGACCCAAACACTACTTAGACAAAGACAGAATAGCGAGAATTATTTTCAACGCTCCCCGTTGTCCAAATTTCTTTAATATACAAATACTTATCAGTTCTAAGCACCTACTTTATATTGGGAATGTAAACTCTTTAATGGTTTCAATAATTCCAAAGGCCCTGTTGAGGGTCAAAAGATACGAAATATTAAATTTTCAAACAGAAACAAATTTACCTGATATCCTAGAGCCAAGGGTATGCGACAGGGATTGTGTCAATTACAAATATCTCATGGACCTTACTGTGTTATCAAGTTTCTTAAATTATTATCTGAAGTACATATCAGGATTATGAACACCCATCAGGGATTTTGAACAATCTTGATAAAACATTGTAGAATATGACTTACCAAATCTGCCTGCAGAGTATAATTCAGTGTGTAGAGTATGAATTTGCAGTGGTAAAACTTGTAGAGCAATATTGTCAAAAGCAAAAGGATATTTGTGTGATTTTGTGAATGTACATCACTCCCCCCCCCCTCCCCCACCCCCTCTATCTATGACTGACATCGGATTAACAACGGCCCTTATTTCTGAGGAACAAACCATCCTTGTACAAATTCAAAGAGATGGCCATCTTGGCTTCTAAGGCAAAAATGTCTGCACCCATTTGATATTTTGCAATATTTCCATTAGCTTTCAAACCAATTCATGCTGACATCAAAAATGACTGTGTGCAATAGATTGTCAGATGCCTGCACAAATCTCCGAGTATTCCGGGAAGAATCTACCAAGTTGTCACAAGCCCACGCTTAATTGTTGTAGTAAATCAGCCCTTAACTGATGGGAGAGGTATTATCTCCATTTTCCAGCATACATCTGGCAAAACTGCAGCTAAAAAAAACCCTCAGAGCATCTAATGTTGCTTTATACATATTGCTTCACTCATTCCCCTTGGTTTGATTGTATTCACAAAAAGTATTTTTTTGTTGCAGTAAATATGCTTCACACATGTGCTGCATGAACTAAATAAATATGTAACAACATTTTTTACATTATAACCAGAATATACGAGATTCTTCAAAAGCCAAAAGTGTTGTGAAACATTTGCTGCTACTCCCTCCTCCCCCCACCCCCCCCCCCCCCTAAAAAAAGTGAAAAAAAATATACCAAACATAAACTCACCAACAATTTTAATACTTCTTAATATGCTTCAAGGGAAAAAATAACTATCAAAAGATCAACTTTTCTCAGCTCAAGTTCCATAGTACCAACACTGGATATTAAATAAACAGGACATCAAAAATGTAATGAGATCCCCCTCCTTCCCTTACCCCCAATCCTATCCTGGGTGTTTGTTTTTTTCACATTGTTCTCTAGCACTTGCCCTATCCTTCATTTACCAATACCAGTACTACTTTTGAGGTATTTTCAAAGATCTTGAACCTTTCAACGGAAACTTTTCGACAGAGTCAACAAAAAGTTTGAAATATTTGGCCACCAGAATTGCGGAAACCTTTTGTATGCTCAAGCACTTAGCCTTAATATTATTTCACCCACACCAGCTTCGCACGAAGAAGTGAAATATTTATTTCCTGTAATTTTGTTCACCTTTGAGCACAGCATTTTTATTCAGGTATACAAAGGTAGAATTTCACACTTTGATATTACCACCTGTGATCACCCACCCCTGTGTGATCCATTTGTTTAACATTCCAAGAGAGGTCACTGTTCAGTATGTTAAATGGTAAATTAGTTTTAATGACCTACATTAAACTATGAGTAACCCTATCTCTCATCACTGATTCATAGTGCATTTTTTTTGTGTATGCAATATTTCATTAAATTAAATGAGTAATTTGACTATAATGTCTAATAATTGATTCATCATAATGTGTTTATTGTACACGTGCATATACTACGTATTTACAGGACTAAAGGCGCATTTGTATTTCAGGGATGAGTTAAATACTAACAATTAATAAAGAAAACAAATCAAAATTTTCCTTATACATTTAGGATGGGGAGGGGGCTTATATTGGGTTATTGCAGTTTGAAACTATTTGTAAGGAATGCACTTTCTTAAATTTCATTGGAGGATTATTAATTTCTACCTCTGTTTAAAGTTAACTTTTTTAATTGGCAAGGCCTCATAAATTGAGTTCCTTCATTTATGAATAGACACCACAGTGTGGAGAGGAACAGGTATGGATAGGTACAAGTAAATTAAAGCTAAGAATTCCTTATTAATAATTAAATTAAGCCAAAAATTAGAACATAATTTATTGGCAACTGAATGGTAACTTTGTTACAAATCTCATTTATACAAGTGAAATCATGTTCAGTATGACATGTATTACATCTAAAACTTCGGAATTTCATGAATACCAGTAAAGAATTCTTGGCAAATTCATACAGACATATAAAAGTATATTTGACATGGCAGTATCTGTGTATCTTGTCATAAAATCATAGAGGCCCCTCTAAGAATCTGTCCCTTAATTCATCTTCAACCTTTTTTTGCTTTTAATCTTAACTCGATCTGCCAATAATTTTTTACGTACCAGAAGTTCATACATGCAAAAGCAATTAAAAATGCATGCTGAAATTTCCCATGAAACAGCATCAAATGCATAACCCTATCCAACTTTGGAGGTTTAGACATTACAGCTTAGTTCATGTTAAATTTACGCATAACATTTAAACCAATGAGTTCATATAGAAATCTTAAAAAAGTGACCCTATGTATTAAAGATCCGAGCCATTTTTACATGTTATGATTTATGTATAAACCTAAGCAGTATCTTTATGATTATGATAACAAATTCTTACCCTCTTCTGCAGCACTAGATAAAATCTCGTAAGACCGACTACGATTTTTCATTTTCATCGGCATTTTGGTCTGTTAAGATTCAGACACTATCAGGACTAAACTGATGAAGAAAAATGACCAAGGAGCAATTTCCGTCAACCATCGGAAGGCACCAAGAGAAGTTACGAGACAACTTCCTGTATCGTTAAGTCACCCTGTTTACAGCAGCCATTACAACTTGTCATTCCGAACATAGGGATTTTGTCTTAACATAATCTTGCTAGCCTGGCCCGCCCTTAAATCTGCACTTTTACTTCTTACTGTATATATATACTTAACTAGCTATTGAACTGCTA
The DNA here is from genome assembly GCF_963853765.1 of Magallana gigas. Taxonomy (NCBI): domain Eukaryota; kingdom Metazoa; phylum Mollusca; class Bivalvia; order Ostreida; family Ostreidae; genus Magallana; species Magallana gigas. The sequence goes on from NC_088854.1 coordinate 41,703,319, forward strand.
AGTGAAACTTATGAAGTGGAAGCTGTGTGCTGTCATGCACTTCAAAGCCAATTAAAAAAGTACATTTTATACCAAGATCATGTATATAAAACTGAGACTGTATTTGATAAACAGGATCTACTTATTGAGATGCGGTGACCGTGTAAACAATCCCTACAGATGGTCTATAGCTACGTGTAATAGTTATGAAGTGTTGCTATCTTTAACTCTCTTCTACATGATCCTTCTTTATTTATCATTATTAACATCTCATGAACAACATTTTTTTAATGGTCTAGCTCCCCAGTCCGCCTAAGCGTAATTCAACAATAATGGACTATACTAACTAAGTCACTATAATGACCTTCACACTTTACCTATAAACCCTGAAATAATTGTCTTTTTTGTGAGACATTTTACAATGGAATTTTTAAGAACTGTATAATTCAATAAATACTGCAAATCATTTCTACCACATTTATCAAAGGTCTTTTTTATCTTCGTGCATCTTGCCTATACTGGTAAGTAAAATACTCATTATTATATTTTACTCTTCTAAAGAAAATAAGGTCAAGGATAACCAAGATCACCGTATATGTCAAGGTCAAATTTTCAAATGAATCCACAGGCAGATCTTTACACAAAAGTTATGCTTGGCCATGTTTTTTCCCTTAGAGATGATATATGGGTAACCAAATCAATATTCTGTACTTGATACATCATAAAAACTACAGGGAGAAAAATCAAAACCATTAAAGACGGTATACACATGCTTGATTCCAATTTAACACTTAGCAGTTCTAAAGGTATTCATTATTAGGACATTATGCAGTGAGGGGCAACAACAAGTGAGATACCTGTAGATTCTCAGTTTGATTTCCCTGTGGAAGTGAGACACAAATATTAAAAGGGAGCTCATTTTGTGTTTTTGAGGGGAGGATGGCTCGAGATCTGCAAACAAGATGATCTAGCAGGCATTGCTAATAGGCTGCCATGATCTAGCTGTATATATATTACTCTCGAAGCCTCCTTAAAGATGCTTGCAAGATGTGACTCACCTGGCATGCTGTCGTTGAAGGTGTCCAGGATAGGGGATCTGCTGAACTTGTCCAATGGACAGGACACTGAAATAATTAAAGTACTGATAAGATCCAAGAGAAAATGTTGAATTTAGAAATTATATATCTTTGAAACTATTTTTAGCAGCATAATTTTTAACGACGATAAATAAATATATGTAATGTTGTGAATCTTTTCCTGTAAGCTGTTGAAAAATATAACTATTTTAGGATACTAAATATAGCTAAGATGATTATAAACAAGTATGATATACAAGATTGTTCGATATATGGAAGAGTGTAAAAAGACAAGTCAGGATCAAGGTCAAAGTATGCAAAAAGAAAACGTTTTAAAACAATTTCAATTTGCTAATACATGTACATGTGTATATATAATGAAGGAAATACAAATTTTGTAAAATATTCTTCTCCTTCTTTTAAGTCACACAGAAAATATTAATGCCAAATAAATATGCATAAAGTATGATTTGGAAATCAGTTGGATCAAGATCTCAGCATGTACAGCAATTTACACATGAAAAAAAGAAACTGATTTAAAATAAGAAACCCACCCACACACTATTTTCAATCAATGTTGATTCAACGATAATGATTAACCATTAAGTCTACTAGCTGTTTTAACAAATTCTGCATCTTTTGATTTTGAATTCATCCTATTTTCAGAATCCTTGTTTTATTTTGATGTAGCGATGGAGTCTATCTAATCTAAATATATTAGCTACATGCTACATGCTCTTTTATCATTTATAAATCAACTGAATCCATTTTCTTCTTCTGCAATCAGAAATCTTTCAATGTCACCTTCAAAAATGCAGTATATTTATGAGAGAGAAGAAACCTGAAAACAAGTCTATTACATAAAACAGATCGAGTAAGAGTAAAAAAAAAAAAAAAAAAAAAATGGCTAGCTATTTGGAAAGAAGCGCAAGCATTCAAAAATCATTAACGTGCTTCCATCACAAAAACACAGTGTCTGTTCTTAATTACTAAGTAACAACTCAATTTTCGTGGCATGTCTAATATTATCCCATTGAATGGTTTTTTAGATGAATTATTCAATTAGCAGCTTTCCGTGCATTTCTTTAACATTCAACACATGGTAAATTGCAACTGTCTGTCAATTCTAACTTTCAGAGATAAATGGATCATTTGAATTCTGTAATGATAGAAAAACCAAAGGAGTATATGTGTATATAAAAGAGCTGCAGGGTCCATTAAAATCCAAGTTGTATGGTAGGTTTTGTGGAGAATATGACTCATTATTTACAGTTTCTTGCAGTAAGTGAAAGGTATTTGGAAGCCAAAACTTCGATTTCTTGGATGACCGATAAAAGTTCTGTATAGCATTTGGGATAAGGAAAAAAAAAACAAACCAATATAGCCCTTAGTTTTTCAGCATAGAAAAAAATTATCTTTGGCATAAAACCATAGAATAAAACTCTAATACAAAGTAAACACATTTGTGAAAAAAAACCTCAAGTCGATGAAATGAAAATGTATTGATGGTATATTGCATAACTGAGTCTGCTAGACATTCTAATTGATTCAGTCTTTGGAATAACTTTTATGTAAACTTAATTAACTCTGAAAAAGTCCTTTCAATAATTAACTGTCAACTTTTCTTCATAAAACGTCAAATCCAGTCTGACTGAGAAGAGCGCATTATAGATTTTTTACATGAGATAAAGAGGTTCTAATTATATATATATGTATTGATTTTAAATCTCTGAAGCATATATACGTACCCAAGTCAAGAGACTGTGTCAACTTGTACTTCTTAGATCGAGTAAAAAACATTTTCGGATGTGTAAATGTCCACAGCGATTATCCTTTAGAACTACTACACATCAACATACAAAGAACTTATTTCCACAGAGTTGATCGAGAGAGATTAGCAGTTTGCAGTTCTCCATTTTGGTCCCGCTGTCCAGCTCCGTGCTATAGATTGAGAGTTACAGTATTTACTCATTATGTTTTAGTTCTCGCACAGGTGTTCAAAGTTTCCTCCAGCAACAAAAGGCTCAAAGTCCTAAGCAAACAGAAAACTCCAGCCCCAAAATAAAACAGCTTCCTGTAAATTCTGGAATATTTTACCGTAATGTCCCCAGTCCGTCGATATGTTACACATTCAAACGCACACACTGCTCAATTTAAGTCCTACTTCAGGTACAACAGTTGCAGAGCAAAAACTTCAAAACATCATTTTTCAATGGTTGTTCACAAGGAGATAGACCCTTAGCTGTTCAATTGGCAACATCTGTATATAAATACAAAAGCATCATTCAGTTTGAAGCAATACTGGCATTTCACCGGCATTTCACTGCATCCCACTTCCAACCGACATCAAATGTCAAAATGCACAATTTTTAATTGTTTTCCTCATAATCGTGTAGTGTCATGTTCAAGTGTTTGCATAATTATTATTCAATTTTGTTCGGTGGTAAATAATCTCCCTTCTCCGTCTGCATACAAAATGATACAATTTTTTCAGTATTTTTTTACGTTTATCAAACTTTGTACGCACGCAACAGCACTAAAAGCTGTGATCGGTCGTAATGAAACTCACACCGTCTCTGATAAGTGATCCTTATAATCTCACAACAAACCCTCACAGAAACGAAATGAACTCAGCTAATTCATCAACAAACAAAAAACAATGTCTGCTGTCTCACGGTCGTTTTGATGTAAACACTGATTGTATTGGTTTTGAAAATTGATCTTTCTGTCTTCAAACTTTCTTTAAATCTAATTCACTTGAATTCTTTTGTTAAAATGGTTTTCAATTTCACAATAGGGTTTTTAAGGCAATTGTACAGATAGAAAATAGTAAAATTTTGCCCTATTTAATTTTTAATTGTTATTTTTTCTCTAAGACATTAATTATTTTCTCTTTCAGTTGGAACATTTGAGACAAACTTCATTATTATTAAATAGTCTGCATAGATAAACAGAGCTTTTAACCATTCGTTTACTTGGATTTGAACTTAGATAAACCCCAAAAACTTAACAAAAGGATCAAATTACTACAACTAAATCAAATGACGCATACTAATCTCCAAAGTTCTAACTCAAGCTTTGCAAACAAAAATATCCTCTCTTTTATTCTTATCTTTCCCTAATTCCATCACGAAACCAAGAAAATAACTTTTGCCACAAAGTAAAGAAAAATCGTGATCTACAAGCACACAGAATATACAGCTTATATAACGTGAAAGACTACATGTCACTTCTAAACAACATTAAAGGTTAATTCAGCACATTTATCCAAGTATGAACATCTATGAATAAATCCGACACACTTCGAATGCTAAATTGACAGAAAGTATATATCCAATTCACTGCTACAGCTTTCCATCAAAATGTCACACCAGGGAAGTCAAAATATTCGATTTTTTTTATCTCTCTATTTTTTTTTCAACTTACACATCAAAAGTTTTCCTTCTTACACATTAAAAAACTTCCTGCCTTTGTAAATCTCTAATCTACAGAGAGAGAGGGTTCCTTTTTTGACTCCACCCTGGTCCTAATGCATGACTGCGGATAAAGCTCCCATTGTCAATTATACCTCTGCTGTGAAATTTGTCATTCAGATTTTGGATGCCCGTCTATTTTGTTTACTTGTCACACAACAGATCCACAAAAGACCCATCCATTGTCCCAGTGTCTCGCGGATCACCTCTGGAGACCCTGATTTGTATCAATTTCCTGCTAATGACCCAAATTTACACAGGTAGATCAAGATTCTTGCACTCTATTTCACTTTCATGTCAGCAAATGAGTAGAGAAATTTTACACCTATTTCTCCTCTAATAACTTAATTATATACCATTGACTTCATGCTTTTCGGATTTTATAATGACCTCTTAAAATAATGTAGCCAGAGGGTATAAAAATTAGCAGTTGTAAATAAATGTGAAATAACGGTACTGACAATTGCAGACAGAACAACAGACATTTCATTTCAAATACAATATACCAGTAACTAGAAAACTATCGAGTTTACTTATCACCTAATAGCAAGTTTGTGAGCCGGAGTAGAAATTTTCTTGAACAATAAATTTTGCACAAGAAAGATCAAATCAAATCTTTCAAGATATATATTTGACAATAAAGTCTTTGATCATTCCATAAGTGAAATGTAAGCCATGATTACTGGTGAGTCTAGTTATTTTATTGTATGTGTAAAATTATGTGCAGATATCCCCCCCCCCCCCCAACAGAAAACTCAATTTTGTTGATTTTCATTGTTTGATGAAAAACAAATTTAAAGTCTCAGACACAAGTTCTGAAAACTTAAAATGCACTTTTCTCGATTTTATTAAATATTACCTTATCCCTCAGAGCCTGAAGTTGGGATATTAACAACTTACAACATAGACCTCGATCAACATATTAGTAGAGGACTACTGTCATTTAAATTGATACTATTTGTACTATATAAAGATAAAACGATGACCATCGTGTCATTCAACCATGTACAGAATGAACGATTCTGTCATAATTAAGATATACGTTTTTGTGTGATATTTTCATGTATAATAATTGAAATAGAGATATTAACCGCCATGCCATATGATGAATAAATCCCAGCAAATTGTGACATGACATGACTCTTAGAAAATAAAGGACTATATAAAATCATAAATTTCAGTATGTGACTGAAAAATAAGATCATGTGTGATGTAGTCAATTTACATTGAATAAATGATCTTATCTTATATAGAGAAAGAGAGGACCAAGTATCATGTGATCTTTCAGGGTTCAATAGAGGAATACTGAATGTCCTCAAATCAACCCAGCCATAAGGAAGGAATCATGTGTCTTATGTTCATGTTAGCCCAAATTTTAACAGGGGAAAACCTGAACCATCAATCAAGAGACTACCATTATAGTACTAGCTGGTACATATATCATGAGGTCCTTCGAGAAAGTCAACAAACTCCTTCCCTGTGGCCATGTATTGCATTGTGATCACTTTAAAAAAGGAGAATACATACATATGTACTAATGTTTTTAGAATCTTCATCAAATAAAAAAAAAAGAGAAGAATATGATTTAGATCAGAAGATAAAGATGGCCTATTGTAGCAAACAATTGTTATGAGTCCAAAAGCTTCCTCGAATCATGATAGAGACAATCAAAGTGAATCACACATGGGTTACCAACGATAAAGATGACCATACTCAGTATGGAGGTGACCAGTGACTATTTAATATGTTACTGAGTGCTGGCAAACTATTTTTAATCATCACGAACATATATCAACACAAACTTTTTTATTTTGATAATATTGGATTTCTTTCCGAGCCCTGGATACTCATGACCAATTACAAGATTTATATCAAACAAGAAGCACCGGGCCGGCCGTAAAGACCTTATTTTCCAGTTTGCTGTTTGATATTAGACATTTCCTTTGGATTTAAATATAAAATTAAACATTTTCTTTGTGCAAAACTGCTGAGTATACCCTTAGGGAAGTATTTTTAAACTTCAATAAACATTTAATAGGTCAATGGCCAATAGTTGAAAAGAGAGGGTTATGGGCAAATTTTGGTCAATTTCATTCATTCAAAAGGAACATATTTTGTTGTAATGTTTACTTGAGTCTGGCCCATGGAGTGAGATCACAGAATTTAGCAGAGAGGCTATAAGATATAGCAATTCCTAAACTAAGAGAAGGAGGGAACATTCTTTGACCTAAAATATGACATTTATTACTGGCTTACAAAAAATCAGAGAAAAATGCGGAAAGAGAAACATAAGTGAGCAATTATGGATAAAACTTTTTACATACAAAAAAAATATATAGGCACAAAAAAATGAGAAAAATATGTTCCAATAAATAAGAGAAAAAGAGAAAGTGCTAATTAAGAGAGAGTGTTTACAATTTAAAAAAAAAGCATCTGGGCCCAAGATGTGCAGAATTAAGACATCTTAGTGCTCTTAAAAAGATCTTTAAATCATTCAATACTGTCAAGACTCTTTGAGAAAAGGGTAAAAAAGCCAAAAATCGTGACCAAAGAAAACTGCAATGACAACATATATTGAGACACTGAGGAAGATACAGGGAAAGTATACACTAAATGAGAAGAGGAATTATAATAAATGTACTACATCGAGCTGCAAACCTCCAAAGAACTGCGTAAGTCTTTGAAGTCGTCTAGCGGGCTTTGGCGAAGACCTTTCGATGTAAAACAGTTCCTCTGCACTCTGGCAGTTACGCACTAGGGAAAAGCATCGAACAGAAAACCACTTGTTAAAGAACTGGCATCAAAAAACTTTGGTTAATTTTGTTAGTTAATTAGCTGAGTGGCTCACTTTTAAACATTATCATCCATTTTTTGTCTCCTTAATAATTGGCTAATTTTCTTAAATGGTTATTTTTTTAATTTTTTTTAAATCATGCAAATTTCCCTTTCAAAAGTAGTTTTAAATCATGCATTCCCAACATGGTACCAAAGAGGAACGGAAATATTAGGAATCTATGCTGCAAAGCCACCGTAATGCTGTAATGCTGCATGGTTTTAGTCCATTAGTGTGTTTACAATTGTAAGTTTAAGACATCGCTTACTGCAGGCCTGTGGAGGATGCAACAAATGCTCATCCTGATGTTGTCTGGCATTTTCTTGGATGCTCTTCAGAGTTTCAAATCCCCATCTCTTGTCAAATTCCTGTTTCCCATCATCTAATCTCTTTTTCCTCAGGACCACTAAACCAGGCAATTCGTCTGCTCCCTACAATACATCAAAAGAGAGCAACATGTGTCAAGAAAGATAACTCTAAATTTTTGCTTATTTTTTTCACATTATAAAGGAGCATAATGAGGTACTACTTACCTCCTCTTGTTTGTGGAATGTCAATGTCTTGACATCCTCTCGCAGCACACAGAAGGAGGGCTCCCATGGAATGGGTGGTGCAGTGGTTCCAAAGAACCGTAACTTTGCGGTCTGATCGTGGGAGGCATCTGAAATTAAATCAAAGGAAATAATCTTATTAGCCACAAGCTTTGCTTTAGTAAATTTCAATAATATAGCTGGACGCAAGACAAAAAGATACAATGATCGAAGAAAAAATAATGGAAAGCTCATTAATGTACTGTGTGGAATTTACTAACAATGTTTTGACCACCATGAAGAATGATAATAAAACTTTTACCAACTCTTAACTTAAATTGGCCCTAAAACTTTATTAAAAGTTCAATGTTTAAAAATTGACATATTTCCTTCACTGGCGCCATGTCCCTTGTATTCCAGTACAATAGTAAATAAATACATTTATATGTTTATTGTAAGTAAATCAAAATAAACTTTGATATCAATTTTAAGGAAATGTAAAATAAAAACAGGTGACATACTAGAAATAGAAATAAATGCACAATTTCTCATTCAATACATTTTCAGGACAAGTTTTGCAATTGAATTATTAATTATGCTTAAGAAAAATATTATTTACTTTATATATATCATCATTAAAATTATATCATATGTATTCTGATTTGAATTTTTCAATAATGAGTATCTATCATGTCACATACATGCATGTACATGTACTTGCAATTTCATTAAAATACCATTTTCAGAGAAAATCCATACCAGGCACATTCTTGGGTTATATAAAACAAAAATAATTTTGTTCTATCATTAGCAATCTTAGAAATGACTGATCTTCCCAGATACATAATTACTAACTCTGCAGCTAGCAAGATGAGGTAAAATTTTACTATTTATGGGTACACATATACATTGTACATGAATGTGTTTCTTTAAAGTATATATTTGAAGTTGCAAATTACTTATAATATTAATGTAATAAAAAACAGGCAGATTTTTTTTCTCTATTTTCATGTAAAACCTTGCAATAAGACAAATTTGCTATAAATCTCTCTCTCTCTCTCTCTCTCTCTCTCTCTCTCTCTCTGTTTTAATCTGTTTTGAATTTACATAACAAAATGAAAAAAGAGAAATAATTATCTAATTTAAATGTCAGAGACAATTAAGATGTTTTATTTGCGTTGTTGTGCTACATATTTTGCTTGCACTATTTATTTTCAATTCATAAGACCATATAAAATTTTAGTGTTTATATATGCACCTGATAATGATGTCTGCTACTCGATCTCTTGGGATCTGAATTATAGACAGCTTTTGCAACTTTGCGTAGTGCATTAAAGTACAAACAATCGGCATCTACATCTGATAAATTTATTTATACCCATAGATCAATGATTCTTTTGTGAGAATAATTGATCCGAAGATTTCTATACAGAGGTGTCATTAATCACCACTACATCCAATGGCTGTCACAGCTAGAACCGGGCAACATATTGTCCATGCATTGTCACTTCGCTGTCCATTCTCTCATTATATCTTTACCTTTACCAAGGTTGTTCATTATACAAGATCGGTACAAAACATGTTTACAACTTATCCCAATTTTTTTTTCATTAAATTTCCAATTACATGCATTCCCTCTTGTAACTGTACATCACTCTAGCCTATAAACAGGTAGTTATAGCCAACATATACAAGGGAGTCCATCATTTATTATGCTTTGCAAGTCAATTTCAGAAAGGATTAAGACTTTCATGATGCAATATTTCATTTCAAAAGAAGCATAAACCATCTCGATTTGCAATATCACATTTTACTCTGTCATTAAATCAAGATCATTTTGACAGAAGACTTTTGTGCATCTACAAAAACTTTTCTAATAATCTCAAAATACTCTGTCATTTTCAATGGCACACTAAAAGCGTGCACAGCCTTAAACTATAATCAGAAATCAATTACTGCATGCTGCATTTATAGAATATAATTCAGAAAATGGTAAAATAAATTTGTGTCTGCATGTACTTAGAACCATTTTAACAAGACCTTGGACATTCAGTAGGGCCTAGCTAGCTATCTAATTCTTGCGTCAAAACAAGTTAAAAATGACGCAGTTTTCAAGCAAAAATGCACCGATTGCATAGTCTTAGCTCAAAAGCCAGACAAATCTTGTTGATTTCAAAGAGCCATGGCTGAGTGGCCAGCAATGAAATAGACAGGCCTACCTCACATTGCTGTTTGACACAACTACCCAAAGTCCAAACTCTTGTTAAAATGGTTCTAGTTTTCAGGAATACATATAAGAAAAACAAAATACTAAGTTTGATATTTCAATTCATTATAAGCTTGTTTGCTATAAGCATGTTTTTTTGTAGAGTTTGTGATTCATTGTTTGATGTTTGACATCCCATTCAGATCGTTTTCATTCAAAATTACCCTTGTAAGCAGGGACCATCATTTTCAATTTGCCTAATATCATTTCATTGGGGAGCAATTTCTTTGACATATTGTCCAGCTTAATTTTGAATTCCATCATCTGATGACTTCAAACTCCTTATCAGAAGAAGTGTATGCATGCAGAAAAAAACTGGTAGGGATTTAGTTATACGAAAGATCAAAGTGTCCAAAGGCTAAAAAAGAAAATCCCATAATTGTGCTTGAATTCTTTGTATATACCGGTAATTACATGGTTTCAATCATACACACTTCTAATGACATTTCCATGTAGAGATAAAAATCAAAGGCTCAGATGTGATTTTTCTTACTTATTGGAAAATCCTTAAAAACTCTCAATCCATTTACCAGAACAAAGTATGTGTCTGCTACCCACAGGATATGTGCTAGACTTTTGCAGAACTTGCCTTCTATGACACATATATTTTAAGTGATTATAAAAATTCACAAACATGAAAGCAACTATTTTTGACCTGAATAATTTGCAATATACTTTAGACAGATCTATAAATATATGTCATCTTCCTGAAAAAAAATCTTTTCAGTTCAGAAAATCAGGATGAAACAAACTTAATCTCAAAATAGCAATATTAACTTGTCAGATCCTTGTAAAGCTTGCTAAATGCCAGTATGACACATTTTTTTTATTAGATGAAAGATAAAAAAACTTCCATACAGATCTACAAATATACAATTTTCCCCAAAGATCTGGAATCAATTAAAGGACTAGAGACAAGAGTCGCAGAGCGAGAGATCTGCGTGTAATTACAGCAGCTATTGCCTTTATGACAATAAAATCTGAATTAGAGGCCGGATAGTACTGGCAAAAGCGCCCTCTGTTCACAGATTAAAGACATTTCGTGTCCCCAAGGACAAAAAAGTGTAATCAACTTTTTGGTTACTGACAATAGGAAAACAAAAGAGTATTAAAAACTGGAGAGAGAGAGAGAGAGAGAGAGAGAGAGAGAGAGAGAGAGAGAGAGAGAGAGAGAGAGAGAGAGAGAGAACCTTTTGAATCAGTTTTTCAAAACCTGATGCAGCTAAACTGCAAGCTTCGAGATCAGTGTGGAACTTTGGGTAATTAGTTGATTATTTAATGCACATGCACTACATTTTAATCAATCAATATGAAAGGTAGGGCATGCATTGATGCACAGTATGATTGAGCACTTAGGTATTTTATATATTAATAATTTAGTACAGATCAAGCAAAAATAGAGCTTATAAAGAAATCCTAGCTAGCTGCTGAATTTTAAGTATTTGGAATATGGGGGAATCAATATTATACAAATATTGACTGGGGTTGAGGGCAACATTGATTATATTAGCCCCCGAGGGACGAAATATTGCCCGACGCGGAGCGGAGGGCAATATTTTCGTCCCAAGGGGGCTAATATAATCAATGTTGCCCGAAAACACAGTCAACATTTGTTTTGTTATATAAAGAAACAAACCAAAATTAAGAAAGTAATTAAAAACAGATCGCCATAATTTTCTCGGCTCAACAAGAATTCACGAATTCAATTCTGTACAAAGTTCATTTCCAAAATATCCTCAGCATCAAACGGTCACTGGTGATATTCTGCCGACCGAAAGAAATAATATACAGATGTTCTACCTGATTTTACTTCACAGTAATTCGCAAATCCTTATATCCGTTATGATAGCAAACCGTCGCATTGCGCGTCCGTTGTTTACTTGCCTTGACTGACTGTCTATTATGACGTCACCTTGTTTTGGAGTCGCGAAGAGTTATTTACGTCATCGTTTACGAATCAACTAATCAGAGGCGATTATTTGAAATAGAGGGAATGTTCTCTAGATATTATTCCTAGCCAGTCAATATCAAAAAAATATTGACCGGTCAATATTTTTCGGACGAGCTAATATTACAATTATTGACTATTCGTCTATATAGAGTTATATAGTGAGAATATACTACTGAATATAACAACATGAAATATCCAAGGTGAAAAAACAATTTCCTAAGAAAAATCCATTTCTTTAACTATCAGCAAATTTTGTTCATGCCACCATTGAAACACATCAAAAATGTGTTGAAACCAACTTTGAAACAAATTTACAACCATTAGTGTACAAAAACAAAAATCCCAGTAAAACAAATGAATCCATTTTATTTGCAGAACTGAGATCATTTGTGGTTATCTGAATTTCAGATCATACAAACTGGTGAAAAACATTTCTTTGAAATTGATTTTCAAGTGCATTGTGGTATAAATTTTTTTGTAACTACGCTTTTAACATTTTTGCCACACTTTTGAATGTATTAATAGTTTCTATCCATAGGTCAGATCAATCAGAAAAGGACAATAAATGCTCTTATTTGGATGAAAATGGCATCTTGTGTCCCAGGAGATGGCTTGGTAGGACTTCATTGTGGTTCAAGAGTTGATAGAAATCAAACTAATCATGTCGACAAAATCAACTACCAACTACGTACCCCACACGCTATGCTTCTGTGGCTAAATTAATCAAGAAATGAATTGAATGAGCTCTGGAACTTATCTTCAAATAGCGGTGAAGGTCTCTCTCTCTCTCTCTCTCTCTCTCTCTCTCTCTCTCTCTTTTTCTTTGTCTCTCTTTGTCTGTCTGTCTGTCTGTCTGTCTGTCTCTCTCTGTCTCTCTCTGTCTTTTTCTTTGTCTCTCTTTGTCTGTCTGTCTGTCTGTCTGTCTCTCTCTCTCTCTCTCTCTCTCTCTCTCTCTCTCTCTCTCTCTCTCTCTCTCTCTCTCAGACGAAAAGGAAAAATGGCTTTTTAAAATCATCATATCAGTATCTATTACCAGTAAACTGAATGAAACAAAAAGTAAATATTCTGACAGTGTACAATGTAGATAAGCTAAAGGGTCAAATAATTGCTTACAACATATATATGTATATACCTTTATATATAAAGATAAACTAATATAAAGTCAAATTGTTTATCTTCTATCATATCACAACTACTAAAAACATTTAACAAAACTGGATAGGAAAGTTATCTGTAATTGTCAAGTCATACTGTTACAGAAAAGCTTTCTAATGGGAGATGTTCATTAGAACTGATAGTAAAAAAATGTGGCAGACATACGCACATTCTTCTTTGAAGAATTTTTTAAAAATTTTTGTGTAAACACTGATTTTTATGAATTGTGCCGCTAAAAATCGTTGACCTGTTAATTAGGAAACGTTTCATCAATAGTATCTTTTTACAACTCCGCGATTTTCTGAGATTAGCAGTTTCCTGTTTAAAGAATCTTCTTGGTTTTATTTTAAAAAGACAGTATTAAAGAACACAATTCCCTTAAACAATGTTAAAAGCTCATTCACCGTAACTATTGTCTATTCTCTCAATAAATATTGGTACCTCAATATTGGGGGAATTATGGAACATATACCCTTTTACATGGGAGATAACTCTCATTAGGTTAAATGATTTAAACTCCCTTTGTGAAATTGCCCAGATAAAGACTAAATGGATGCAAAAATTGTTGCTATGCAGAAACTGTCTGCGTTATAACTGTAATTCAGACATTTTATAAAAAATCATTATGATCATTAAAGCAATATTTTATATAAGGAGTGTTGAGAAGGTTGAAGGACCTTAAGAGGTTTGAATCAACAGTGATGTTTTAGCTTATCAAAATACAGCAAAGGTACTTCAAATAATGGCATAATAATCATTGTTTCAGATAAATATTTATCACTATTTCCTGTTAGCTAGGTGCTCTGGATTTTTGCATTGCTATATACCAGCCCTGTCTCAATTTCAATGCATTTGTGTGTCGTCAATTACCAGGACGATTTCTCTTTAAAATTGGTCTTCATCTCAAATGTGTCATTCTGGTTATCACAAAATACAGTGAATACACTATAATGCGCAATACACATCCATGAAGTGTTGGAGACAGCGTGTACCATCCTGACACTGTTACCATCACAACATGTGATCAGTTTAGCAACCTCTTTATAAACATCAACATGTTACATGTGCGGAAACTAACAGATATCGTCTTCCTGTGTACTAGGACTAAATATAACAATTTATCCTTCCTGGAGAATCATTCTTGTGTAAAAATAACACATGCTACCTTTATCATCCTAAAATCATTCAGTGTTCAATATTTTAGTCAGAAATCTTGAACATCTGTGATCTTCAATGTTTGACAATGTCCATTATTTCTTTTAACATGAAGATTTTTATTAGAAAGCAAGTAAGAAGAAGGTGATTTATTAGAAATCGGAAGGTTGGCAAACAACTTGACCTCAATACCCACCCTGTGGGTGAGGGTTATTATGAGGACCTAAGGGGTCTGTCACCTCATGAGAAGATTCCATAAAACAGACGTTAAAGAACAAACAACGATAAGGGCCATGATGTGTCATCACTTTCTTCAAGGACTTAATACATCTTAATATTCTAACTCCACTTGATTTTGATTTGAAGATATAAAGAAAAATTTACTTGTTCAAATGTTCAAGAAATTAAAATTTTAGCTACCTGTAGAAATTTTTCTTTTTACTTGCAAAAGCACAAGTCTTTTACAATAGCTAGTCTCTCACTATTCAAACTTACCACCTATCATTATGAATATATACCATAGCTATTTGTGCCACCTAGAGTTCTGCATTTACAAACACTATATGCATACACATTATATGCATTATATAACATGATGTGATTGCACTTAACCCCTGTTACCTGAGTTAAGTAAACAAAAAAATCTTCAAGGTTTTATATTTATGAAGAGAACAATCTCTCTCTCTCTCTCTCTCTCTCTCTCTCTCTCTCTCTCTGATAAGACGTTTCCCTTTGAATTTAAAAAACAACAAATCTAAGTCGCCATCAATTTGTTAAATTTTAAAAAGCATATGTTTTTCCTGGTCTTTTTATCTTAATTGTGAATCATCTTGATTTGAAAAAAAAGGAAATACAGCTGCTCTCGATGTCTTTAGTTGGACAGGAAGTAATGTTTTCATGTTGCTCAGAGATCCAACAGTTTTTTTTTATTTAATTACTTTAGCGTAATTAATTAGCAAATACAGTCAACTCGCCATCACCGTGTAATGTTATAAACAAGGTTACTCTAAAGTTTCGTTTTTGTGAAACGAATTTTTTTTTTACAACTTTTAACGATAAGCAAGCTGTTGCATTTAATGTTCAGAGTAAGCATGGTAACACGTATATATATCGATGCTGCTACATCCTTGAATCAAAAAATCGTTTAAGTTTTAAAGAGGATTTTAAATAATGGGGGAAAAAGTGGACCTACCCCAGGTCATAAGCCATCCCTCGATTCTCTGGGGCCCTCCTCCACCATCAGAAAATCCAGTGTCATCCGACATTTCGGTTGCTATTTTTTTTCTCTCTTGCTCTCTCTCTCTTTCTCTCTTTATAAAATTTCTTTAGTTAAAAAAAACACTTGAAGATCGAACATAGACCGAACAACCACAGATCACCTCAAATTAGAATCCGTAAATTTAAAAAAAAAACATGTTTCCTGTAAACACAAATTTTTCCACTTTTCAAGCACACATCCGTCTATTTGCCCGCTGACGGTGAACACACATATAAAACCACGACAGTCCCTCTTCGCCTGTCACTCATTCCGCGTAGGCGAGATATAGATTGTAAAAATATTTCCACAGAGGTGTTCGATTATCTATTCACGTGCATTTTTTAATCGTTTGATGGCCACACGTTTTCTACAATCTTTTTTTCATTTTCTCTCTTTTATCGAATTGAAATCGATCAAAAGTTTAAAAAGTTATTTTTAAATGTGAATACGTGCGCCTACGGTTTTATCATTTTAGTAAACAACGGTGTTCCTGTGTTGTAATTCTTCCGCATTTTTAGACGTCAGGTTGACACGAATTATATAATATAGGTCATTAATCAGTAAACTACGCATGTCCCGAGTACCCTTGTATGTACCGGTAACGCTTAGTTCATCCTATAACGGGATATCCACTGATGTACATTGATTTTTACCTGTAGGTGCCACCTGGATGATCCCAGAATAAATCTGTGCAATTATACAACAAACACCCAATTTTTTATCCTTTCTGTTATATTTCTACAATATAATTCGCACGTGTATCCTTGTGATGGAAAATAATATAAAGGTTGTGTGCAGGCCGGTGGCGTTGTTTTTTGTTTGAAAGGGGGGGGGGGCCTTATCCAAAAAATCTTGACAAGAAAAAAAAGTCGAATTCGCATACTAGTATCATGAAAATCTTCATTCGTGTTAGGGGAAGCGGGCGTATATAATACCAAAAACTTCAATTTCACTGTTAATATTCTTTTATTTTTACTTCATTTTTCTTTACATGCACCCAAAACAATAGGGGAGCAAACTCCATTTTTTATAAGTAAATTTAAGAAAACTGTTTGCTGCGAGAAGTTGCAGGGGGGGGGGGGGTTATTATATATTTTATCTGGTCAGCGACATAAATGTAGATATAGTGTATCAATCGTTACATGTTCAATCAATATTCAATTTGGAAAATGATACTCTTACCGTTTCTTGAACTCTAGATAAACAAGTCACCATTTTTTTTCTTCGTTATTTCCCAAGCAAGTCAATATGTACTAAACACAAGAAACTGACACTTGACGTTTTGAAAGCCAAAAGTGAAGGGAAAAAATTTGGTCAATATTCTAACGAAAAGTTGGCTTTTGTTGTCTATATATAACACCCGTTTTTGCTTTATGTTCGAAAATATATGCTAAGTGCTATAACACCATGCATTAACCAAACTTTAAAGTCCTAATCCGTGCGGAGGGGGGTGTTTACTCGCAGTTTCAATTTTGATGTTAGTTTTTTATTTGCTTTCAGTAATTTCAGCCCCCGCCCTTACCTGGTCATCCCCCACAAATTGCCCACGATGCTACATGTAACGTACCTGTGATAAACAGTATACCAATGTACATTCTTTAATAATCTATTATTTATATAATGACAACACATATCTCAAGATTGTTTGATAATTGTCGTTTTAACACCAATATGATATGTACATGTATATATCTGTAAAGAAAATAAGAAAGTTGAAATTCACCATAAAAAGTTTTACAACTCTCACCTTTTGACAGACATGTTATTGTATATTTAAACATTATAAATATATTTAACGTAATGAATTATATTTATTCATTAAGCCAAATGCGTTGAGTGTTGTCCATTTTGAACACTCCTTCCACAATGCTTTTTCATCCCCTCAAAACTTATAGTTCGAGACTGTTACTTCGCGCTAAAATGACTTGATGTATTACACACGCACAAAACTATATATAGTTGATGTAACACATACAGCCTCTCTCTCTCTCTCTCTCTCTCTCTCTCTCTCTCTCTCTCTCTCTCTCTCTCCACCATGATCTATATCAGATCATCCACTTGTATAAAAAGTTTATATTATACCCAAACTAAGTTAATTTATGATTAAGGGCCTAAAATATATTTGGCTTAATTTAATTTCATCGTTGTATTGGGTTTAGTTTTTGTTGTTTTTATTTATTTTTTTTTAGAAATGTTATGAAAAAATATGTAAATCAGACACACGTGGGAGTAAAGTTTCTGGAAGTAAGATGTTCGTTACCCGAGGAAACGTATTGAGTTTCATTCTCTCATACTGAAAGAACCAACACCCCCCCCCCCCCCCCCCCCAAACTTTCGTTTGCTGAAGAAAGAACGATAACTCTAATTGACAATGCAGGCAATGGAAGCATTAGTGATGTAAACGGTAACTCTTGCAGTCTTATTTTGATTCACTGCGCAGTAGGCTACCATCATTACGCCGAATTTTCTTATACTTTCTTGCTACAACTGTCGATCAACACAGAAGATAAGATAAAGCAACCTTTATTCAGGCATCCCAAATGTTTGTACAGCAGATTCCTTGCAAAAAACTAACGTTAGAGCCAGTCCCAGTGGATTAAAACAAGGACAAGTTCATGAGAGTATAGAACATAAGCGGTACGTAGCTATAATTAATTTCAGTACTTAAATATTATATCAAATTTTCATTTGAAGGTTCGGTAGAGCTTGACCCTTAAATCCCCTTAAATATGTTGTAGGCACCTTGATTTTTGTAAGGTGTCAATGGCCTATCAAGATAGCATGGTGATAGCTGTTGTTTTTTTGGAATTAAATAGATTTTACGGTCTGTCAAAGAAAAGATTTCAAACTTGATAGATCTAACACTGGAGTGTAAGAATTAACATTTCTGCAGAATACTTCTGTATTCATTTTATTCAGTGGGTGTTTAAAATTGTAAAACATTCCTAGAATTGGCCTGAATTTTCTGAAAAAGTTGCCAGTTTCGAAATGTTTCTATTTATTAAGGCCTACATTGTAAATAGTTGTACATATATGCACTTAATATCCAGGACCTATTTATGTCATAAGATGAGACATTTAGGGTTTAGAATTACTGTACACATTTTCCCATTGTAAATAAAGAATGCATCATCTATCTGGAATTTAGTATATTTATTATAAATAAATAATTGAATTAAATAAAGAATAATTTTAATTAGTATTAAATATTTGATATAAATAAAATTGACAGCTCACATTATGATATAGATTTTTAACATTGAAGATGATAAACGGAATAAATTTTTGACATCGAGGAGATTATGATCTGCACAGGTCAACAAATTGCATGTACATTAGTCCTTTGATCATGTAATATACTGTAACAACATTCAGTTATACGTATGTATTACATATTACTGAAGCATTAGTATGGGTGGTCAGTATTGCGTGGCCACATCAGTACTTAGTCAAACACAGACTAGTTACACCATCATCGATGTAATCAAGCCAAATCTTGTCAACAGATCACTAAGATCAGAGATCCTGTGGCCAAATTAGAACTTCTTCTTTTTAAAAATGTCTACCGTTGAAAAACTGTTATCCTGTTAAAATTTAGCCTGAAGGGTTTTCAAAATAATGATTCACTTGAAGAGTTTTACAACAGTATATTTCAGCCCAGGTAAACGTTTTGTCAGGTATGGCTCTGTGCATTTTCCAGTGACGAGCTAAATTCGCCTTTAGTTTTGTCTGCCTACCATACTTTATAGCAAGCGGTGTATTAGCTAGCTAGGTTAAAGTGATGGAAGTGAATTGGTCTTGTCAGGTCAGAGTTATCCGGCAGTGACTTATGGAGACCTCTCAGACAATGGAGTTGTTCCCCAGAAGTATATTCGCCAAGACTTTGAGTGGATAAAATTCTTTTCAGCGGAGTTTATATTGTTTTCATTGCGTGATATTCCTTTTCAAAGGATTTTAAGTGGGGTGTTTCGTTTTATACAAATTCTTCATAGCATGACAAGGTAAATTTTATTTTAGAAATCCATTTAGAAGAGGTAAATTGACTTAGTACGGTATTAATTCTTTATTGGATTTGATATCTGTCTCAGAAGGAGATTTGAAATTTACAGAAATTGCATCTTAATTCCTATTTAATTGGATAATCATTGAAGATGAGTCATTACAGTTGGAAAGATCTACTTGTCGCTTGATTCTCCAAATTTCTTTGTTGTGAACAGCTAATTTAAATCTGATTCAACAAATTTCCATGAACCAAACCATCTAGTGCGTCTCATTTCACAAAGAGGATGTTGATTCCAGTGTCAATGTAATTTTTTTGCGGACATAATTTATTATTTTTGTTATTAGAGGAAGTAAAATCTAATGAAATACATGCAATTAATCCATGCTGGTAGGTATATGAAACTTAATTTTTAATTGTTTATGAAATCGCATGAATTATTGTTTGAAATTCACTCTTATAATAATTTCCAATGGAGATTTTGTGCACTAATTGTATACTTTGTTTCAAATTAATTTACAGTAACAAATATTAGTCCTTAAGACATTAGCTTATCTGTAAATGCACATATTAATGAGTAACCCCTGTAATTAATGCTGTAAAGATATTGGACTTGCATTGGTGCGAGATATATTCTGTACAAATTCGTGTTTTACCTCAAGGCAATATGCATAAATACTTTAAGGGCATGAACAATTCCATTTAGTTGCCTTCTAAAAATACAGTGTGTGACAACAATTCTCAAACGGCACAATGTATCGTGCAGAAGATCGGATAAGTACATTGTTCATTGGTTGTCACTGAAATACACGTTCAGATGAAAAAAAAATTATTCTCAAGGAAATTAGTCTAGAGTGTTATCATTTTTATATTGACACCTATTCATAGCCGTAAGAAAGAAGGTCTGCCATTGCAGACTATATTAGATTTTTCTATAACCTTCTTAGTTTTGGGTCAACAATTCATACAGATTTGAGAAGAAACATTTAAAAGGTCATTTTTTTCCGTTTCAACCCCATTTTGTTCTTTTAAGGCCACTGTGTAATGGATCAAAGATGACATTTATTGATTTATGGACATATTTTAGATTGTGTGGTATGATGTCTTGAATCAATCCTTGTCTTCGAAACAAGGAAAAAATGCACTTAATGGGGACTCAATCAAAAGTTCGGAGGAGTCCGAGATAGGCGATTGAGAAATTTATGTATATATACAAACTTTTATGATACCTCCCAGCCATGTTAGATCTTAACACCTGCCCTTATGTGTATTCATGAAGTAAAACTTCTCTCTCCTTCTTAAACATACCTTGTAGGGAATCTCTGCCCATTACACAACATAATGACAGGGTACTTTCATAGGGCAAGAAAGAGAGCACGGTGTTAAATTCTGGGTCGATCATTATATGGATAGACGGAATGTTAATTACAATGAAAATGCTGAATGGAATTCTCGAGCTATAGCTCTTGTCTTCATAAGACATTAGCAGTTGGTGAGGTGTTTTTCCAAACAAAATCAAGGTGTCCTTCATGTTTTTTTTTTGTCCTTCATGTAAAAGCATGTGGTGACTCTAAATCTTGTGATGGCCCTAGATGTTGAATGTTGTGGCTAGTTGTACATCAGTTTTTTATGTGTGACAGACTAGCTGGTCTAGATATGGAGTATATCATATATAAGACATGGCAAAGCCATTTATATGCCATTATCTTCAAAGGAGTAGTAAAACTATATGGTAATAGTATGTGCTAATATACCTCATCAGATCTATATTATTATTTTATTACCATGTCTTAATCATAGCTAGGGTCCACTGGTTTTAATTCGCAGAAATTCAGCGTTTCAGGCATGGATATCGACATGTGCAGAGATTAATGTTCGGTACCGCGTTAATTAATAATTCATCATTGATATTTTATTTACAGGTAGATTATGCAAATAGTGAGCAAGATGGAGTCAAACAGTGAGAGCAACATTGAGGAAAACTCCTCAGACAAAGAAAAGGTAGCAAGCAACGACGTGGATTTTAATGAGAATTTGTCTAAACAGTGTAACGGAAATACCATGACAGATGTCAATAAAAACATTGCAAAGAGTGAAAGCCTAGAACTCAGTGACAACGCAACAACAATGTTGAAACAAAATAAAAGTGAAGGTGATCTGAGCGAGACCAGTGAAAACTGTGAGCTTCATATTTCCGAGGGTTCCGACGTTGAATGTGAAAAGACTGAAGATGACAAAGACTCGGGGAAACCGAATGGAGAAGACAAAGTGAAAACTGATTCTAATGACTCTGATCAAAATGATATCAAAGAAACAGAGAATGTTGATTTAGATATGGCAGGCAACAATAGCCAGGAAACTGGCAAGGAAAACAAAGTTCATCAGGCATTGGACGCATCTGATATCGGTGTCGAGGAAGGAACTGAAGATACTAAAGACAAACAAAGTGAAAGTGCTAACAAACCTAACGACATGGAGGTCCCTGTTGATGGAAGTGGTGAAAGTCCAGCAGACGACAAAATGCATCTTCAGGAGGAAAATGCAGAAATGAACTCAAGTGAAAACGAGTTATTAGAGCCGTGCAAGGAAAAAATAAGTGAGACATGCTCAGCTGAGACATCACCTGATGAGTCTGGTGAAAACTCAAAGGAGTCTGTGAAAGGTGAAGATACAAACAGTGTTTGTCATCAGAACAGTGAGAGCAATGATGAAACTGCTTCAAAGCATGTTGAAGAAGAACCTGATGACAAAGGACAAGATAAAAAAGAAAATGATACTGATAAAAAGCAGAAGGGAGAAAATTTAGAGAGTGATCATGGTAATTGTGACTCATCTAATGAGAAGGGTAGTGAAAGCATTCCAGACTCAACAGAGAGTGAAAAGGACTTAAAGGTTGAATGTGGTGCATTGGACAATGAGGATTCTAAACTTGAAAATGTTTCTGAATCAAAAAATAAAGATGACAAGTCCGGGGAACATTCTAAAGAAATCACTGAAAGTGGTTCTAGTGTAGATCCGGAGTCCAGTATAATTCAGTCACCAGAAAATGTGGATGAAAATATCATTGAATCACAAAGTAAAAATGACCAGTCAGGGGAACATTCTAATGAAATAAATGAAAGTGGTTCAAGTGTGGATCCAGAGTCCAGATCTGAAATTACCAAGACATCAGATGTGGATGTGGATGATTCGGAAGGTAAAAATGACCAGTCCGATGAACACTCTAATGACAAAAGTGAAAGTGGTTCTTGTGTAGATCCAGAGTCCAGATCTGAAACAACACAGTCATCAGACAATGTGGATGATTCAGAAGGTAAAAGTGACCAGTCTGATAAACACTCCAATGACAAAAGTGAAAGTGGTTCTAGTGTAGATCCAGAGTCCAGATCTGAAACAACACAGTCATCAGATAGTGTGGGTGTTGAGCCTAATGATATTTCTGACAGTATTTTGAAAGACAATGCCTCTAAAGACTCTGAAAACAGCCTTGAATACACAAATGGTGACAGTGAGAGTGCACAAAGGGAAAACAAATCAATAATTGAAGCAAAAAAGGATATTGGTACTGAAGTAGACACAAATCTGTCTGAGAGTTCTACCAGTGTCAAGCAAAAGATAAATGATGACATTTCCAAAGAAAATCAAACACTGGATAGTGATCAGCAAGTCCTAGAAATGCAAAATGCAGATAGCCAAGAAACAGAGGTATCCAATGTTGACAGATCCCAAAAGGATGGTGTCATTTCTGAAACAAACCAAGCAGATGCACAAGGTCATAGAGAGAATGATATTTCAGAAGAGAGTGCAAGTACAGAAATTAATGCTACACAATCTGAAACTGTCACAGAAGTTTTGAGTGAAAATGATGATAATGATGATGGTTGTGATGAAACATCCAAAGTAGAGAGAAAAAAAGTGATAAACAATGATCAGTCAGTTCAAACTGATGAAAGAGAACTGGAGACATCATCAACACAAACAGTGATGAAAGAATCAAAAGACCAAAGCAGTGAAACACCTGCCAAAGAAGTTGGCTCAATGGAAACTCAGACTATTGACCAAAAGGTCCAGTGTGAGCACAAAGAGACTGAAACGGATGTTACAGACCATATTCAGAAGACTGAAGTGTGTGATAAGGAAACCTCTATTTCTCAACCTGAGAGTGCAGAGCAATCAGTCCAAACAGAAGCAGAAAACCTGAACTGTGTTCAGGAAGAAGAAGTGCTAGATGATGATGATGATGAGGAGGAGGAGGAGAAAGAAGATGATGCAGAAGCATCAAAACAACCTACCCAGACACCTTTCATAGAGCAAGCAACACAAACAGATCTACAAGAATCCGTTTCTATGATGATCCAAACAGACAACCAACCCACAGAGAAAGAACAGGCGGTATGTACTTTACATTCTTAAGTAACTTCAGTCTAGGTCTTTCCCTTCACTCTCTTGTTTTTTTGCGTCTTTAGCAAGACCTTGGTTTGGTCTTGCACTGAGTTTCCCTCAATGAAATCTCTTGCGGAATACACATTAACCCATGTCACCCTTGTTTGTTGGGGAACAATGTGATTCATTTTTTAGGCAGTATGTTTGGTAGCCAAAAAGTCTGCTTGTCCTTTGATCCAGAAAGAGGCACAAGCGGTACAGGGGTGATGAAAAATTGTCTTCTGTGTGATTTCCTACAAATCATCAACGTGACCTGGATCTGTTCATTAATATGTTTGTACTGATTAGTTTTTAATGGTTTTCAAGGGCATGCTGCCACACAAGTCTGGTCTGTTGAAAACACAAATAGACCCTTTTAGGTAAATTATTAAATTCTAAAGAAAACAGATTTATCTGTGTCATGAAAGGTGTATCATATGTCGACCTAAATTCTGTTTGTTTGTTTTTTTAGAGGGAGGGTGGTTTACTTCCAAATAAGGTGCGTTCATAATCGTTGCAAAATCATAGTTCTTCAAGGACATGGATTTAGTATGAAAAAATATCAAATGATAAACTGTTCTTTAAATTCTGTAGAAGATCTTCCCACATGCCTTTATGCAAAAACGTCCTCCAAACAAACAAGAGTTTTAACTATCCAATAACTGTCAAAATGTTTTCCTCTTCAGATAACAAGTGGGTTCAGAGATATTTTAAAGTACAGGTTCTGAAATGCAATCCATGTCATAAGAAGAGTCAAAATAATTGATGATGTTTTGTTATCTCAAACTCTCAGTTAATTTTTGAAAAAAAAAAAATTAAGGTTCACTAAAAATTCCTGTCAGAATATATTAGACTTTCTGTTTGATGTTGTGTGTCATAGAGTAAGACTTTGACAAGGTACTTCTTTGTTGCATTGAACAGTGTATTGTCTTGTTTGAAATTTTGCTGTGAAAATGACTCATTTTGCTGAATGTCTTTGACAGTCAGTTGTTTTGCTAAATGTATCCTTGACAGTCAGTTGTTTTGCTGAATGTATCTTTGACAGTCAGTCAGTGACTCATTTTGCTAAATATCTTTGACATTGAATTGTTTTGCTAAATATCTTTGACAGTGAGTTGGTTTGCTAAATGTTTCTTTGCTAAATGTATCTTTGCTAAAGGTATCTTTGACAGTGAGTTGTTTTGCTAAATGTATCTTTGACAGTGAGTCAGTGACTCATTTTGCTAAAAGTATCTTCGACAGTCAGTTGTTTTGCTAAATGTATTTTTGACAGTGAGTCAGTAACTCATTTTGCTAAATATCTTTGACAGTCAGTTGTTTTGCTAAATGTATCTTTGACAGTCAGTTGTTTTGCTAACTATCTTTGACAGTCAGTTGTTTCGCTAAATGTATCTGTGACAGTGAGTCAGTAACTCATTTTGCTAAATGTCTTTGACTTAGAGTTGCTTTTGTTAATTTCTTTGAAAGTGAGTTACATCACTAGCTATTGTGGACATCAAACTTCATTAGGATGGTTTCTTTGTTAGTGAATTCCAGAATCTTTGATAAAGTTCTCTGATTTCAAATATTTTTAACAAATGTGGACAACATTGAGGGAGGAAATTGAAGGTTTGAAAAGGTATCCCACATCATGAATTGATTAAAATCAGAATAAAAGATTTGTAATTAATTAAAAAACTGGTATTTAATTTTCAAATGAACCTAATTGAGGCCATTGAAAAATAGAAAAAAAAATTAAGAAAGGATGAATCATTTTGGCTAATTTTCAGACCTAGTGGCTTTAAAGTACATGTACCATATATACATTACATTTTATTTTATTGAAAGTTAAATGTCTTAGAGAAATATCATCTCTCAAAATTAAATCCCCTTGATGTGGGAAACATAAATGCATGATGCATAGCAATGTCAAATGTGATATAAACAAACAATTTTTTATCACATGTACCGGTAAACATTAATTTTATGAGTTTAAAGCACAATTCATCCTTGAATGCTACCATAATTTCCATATTACTCAAGTTTTTCTTCGAAGCACTCTCTGAACTCTGATATTTTAAAATGTTTATCCAAAAAAGGTTGAATGCCTGAATTTATTCAACAGTTTTGTTTGTCTTCTGTTTACTTAACACCTATGTAAGAGTGCAGTAGAATATTGACACCTCTAACTTGGGGGAGATGATTTTAGGCACAGGATTTAATCCTGATCAATGTCAGAATGTTGCCTGTTTTCCCACTGTTTTCGACAACGGAAATGCTCAGGTTTCTCTTAATATGGCACATTGTAGAGCTTTGTCCGCAGTTTTTTATGCTAGATTCACGATCTGCTACATGTCTGTTTGAAGCACAGGGTTCTACATTTACGGCTTCACAATGAATTGTAGCTCACTGTTGAAATGATACAGATATCTTACGTCTGAGAGATAGTGAGCCTTCTCTGAGTGAAGGATGGTATATTTTGTCAGCCAGGGTTAGAAATTCAGTGAGTGAAAGCACGTCAGTGTGTTTGGAATCTATTTCTGTAATCACCAATGAATTGATTATAATCTAGAAGCATTACATCATTGACAGTTAAAACACAATCTTTAATTATTTTACTGGTATTCATAAAGAATTTATGGTAATAATAATAAGTAAAACTCATGCCAGAACTTCATCTTTTGTTTATCCTTCCATGTTTTCAGTGTTTTTGGATGAAGTAGTACAGCATCCCAGACAAAGATGAACCTATGTTTTGAAAGCAAATGTCAAGGACTTATTGTTAAAGGTCAATGCCACTCAGAATTTGGAGTGCTGAAGTGCAAACGTTGCAATTTTTCCAATAAGTACATTTTTTTGTGCTCTTTGGTAATTGATATAATCTTGCTGCACATTGTTTTCTCCATCTCCCAATGACAGATCATGCTGTGGTGTGATTTCAGTAGGATGATGTCTGGCAAAGCTCAGTGACTCACTGCCTTGTGTGTGCAAGGGGCTGGTTCCAGGTTTTTTGTTTGCTACTCAGATAAATGAAATCTTTTGTTGTTCAAGAAAGTATATATTTGTGGGTGTCCCAACACTAAAGGTACGTAATGTAGCAGTTTAGGTTTCAAAATAACTTAACACAATGTACACACAAACAAAAGGTTTGATGGCAGTTTAAGATGGCAGAGTTTGGGGGTATATTGATGATATCATGGGGAGTAATTGAAGTGAGCTAGCACACAATGTAGATATTATCTACGTCAGCAGTGAGCTCACAGTCTCTCCCTTAGAGTGGTACATGGGAGTCAGACACCGGAAACTATGAATGGTAGCTAGTAGAAGTCATGCCAGCCAGAGAGAGGACATGTATGAAGGTATTTAATAATATATCAGAGACTTTGGCCAAAGTTTCTTGCTCTTTTCCAAACTGATTGGAGGTAATATATTTGGTACAAAATCAAAATTTTAAAGTGGCCAATTTTTTTTTACTTTGCTGACAGAGCCCATGCAGTTCTGTTACTTGGCCAAAGATATATGAAAGCACTGACTAAATATCTCTTATGTAGAGATACATGTCGTCATAGTTTTTCAGAACTAACTAAATTAAGGTAAAGGTGCAATCGTGCATATATACTGTCTGTAAACTATAGTGGAGACATGGGCTCAGTTCCTCTTTTAACTGACTGTAGACATGCCATGTTTGATAGTTGATATCTTCATGATTCACCCCTCCTCCCCCAGACATTGGTAACAGATTGAAACACTGAAAAAGGTAGTTTCTCTTCGGGCATTGACACAGATGGGATGAGTGAGTTTGAATTTTTGAGTTGATTTTTACCTGAGGTACTGGTATCTCCTTCTTTGTCCATGTCACATATGGTTTAAATTGGAAATGTTCAAGGCTATAGGTATTTGGCTTGTTTCAAATGTGTCAGTAAATTTAGTCTATTTTATCATCTAAAACATCTGGACACAAAAAAGAACTTTTTAAATGATATTGACGTCAAATCTATATAAATAAATATATTAAAAGCATAGGGAATTAAAGCTGTGGGTCTGTTTTCATAGGTTTAAACTACCATTTTAATAGATTTTGAGAATTTTCTTTTTTTTAAGGATTTCAAATTATTCGAAGATATTCATAAATGACCAAAATGTTGATATTGTTTACATAATGCCTGTTAATCTAAAATTCAGAATGGCTAATTTCAAATTGAAATGCAAATTTAAGCACATGAAAGACCAAGATAATGAATATGAAAATTGTGACCCAAAATCTTTGCCAGACATGGTGTCACCACATGCTAATGCACTTCTCCATTAAACACTGGCTCCAACATAGGTGTATACAGGTATTAGCTATAGGTACAAAAAAAGGTGCAGGTCATTCATCTGAACACTTCTGGCTCTTTTTGACTTCTCGTGACATATATATGGTCATTTTGTTGATTGGGGACATCTTGGATACAGCAGAGTCATCATTGGAGAGAGGAAGTGAAGAGTACATTGTCTGACGTCTGGGAAACACGACTGAGTGACCACTTGACCACCCCCCAAAACCACCGAGTGGGGAAAATCGGAGCCAAAGGAAGCCACACAATGATTTGGCATGTTAACATTATGACAGCTTTGAAGAGGCTCTTGACCTGTAAGGCTAACTGATGCATATATACATTTACATGAGGCTCCTCTGTAAAGCTTCTTCCATTAAATTGTTTTTATAGATGGAAATATAACTTTGAATTAAAATTGGGGAAACAATGAAAAAAAAGACAATTATGTACAGGTATATTGAGAACTTTGAATGAAGAAGGAGAAAATTTCCTGCATGGAAGTCCACACTTTAATGTCCATCAACTTCCACTTATTCGGGAAAACCTTAATTGGTACATAACAGGAAGTTACTACAGATACACCAGTAAATTTTATCATGGACACTAGCTGATGCATAGTTCTTCTGGACTGTGACAATAAAGGAATATTATCTAATCTTTTGGGGCTTGGGGAGTATATTTGCATCTAGTTTGGTAACCAAACAATCAGCACAGTTATAATAATTTGGTTTTTGGTCCTTTATTGGCCTACTTTACTTCTGGTAAGCCATGGAGTGTTGGTTACAAATCATTGCTTCTAGTTCATTTAATTTGCAAAGATATTTTCAGCAGTTTTGAATGTAGCTGCTAATTTGTATGGTTGAGGTTTTTTTTAGTCTACACAAAAGCTGTTTTCAAGGGTGGCAGACAGTAATTTCCTTTTTATTGAAGTGTTTAAAAGGTTTAAATACAGTCTGTGTGACCCCCCCCCCCCCCCCTTCCACTGAAGCAAGGTCATTAAAAAATACACACTATTACACTGCGGTAACCTTAAATTGTCTAAGTTTCTCAGGGTCTGCATCATTAGCCATGTCAAATTGTAATGATGTGAAAAGCCCCTTTTCTTGTTGTTTATTATAGTAATGATTTTTTCTTTCTATTCATTTGTTGCTTTTTCTTTTGAATGTCAAGTTTTCACACTTTTTTATTTTCTGGTTTTTTAAATATTTAATTAGAAGACACTTATATGTAAGCAATTGTGTAAGATGACAGATGATCCATATGAATAAGGATAGACACTAAAAATTACTGAAATATAATGGTAATCTACAAAATTTGGAGAGGTGTAAAATTATTTGAACTTGGTTGCATACATGTATGCTGCATATCCTGCAATGATTGAGTTGAAGCAAGAATAGGAGCCCCACCCTAATAAACTCCTCTCTACCCCACCCTTTGATATTCACCTTGCAGATATTTTTGATATATCCCAGAATTTGATTTGTACATTCATTGTTTTTAAAACTGCCCCCTCGCTTATCATTTCAACAGTTTACAAAGTGATTGGGACTTATCATATTGAACCATGGGATGAACAAATTGCCCTGGAGAGGCTTGTTTATAAAAACAGTGGTTTAAACACAGGAAAATATGTTAATAAACAATCTGGGAAGTGGCGGTCTTTTATATGGTCTTAATGACAAAATGACATACTACACACCAAGACAGAAAACCTCGAGTTGACCCAACCCTTACTTATTCATAGTAGGTTGATACTAAGTATAATAAATTGTAAAGAGAGATAAAATGAAGTAATGATAGCTTCGGGGATGGCATCAGTTAGGGCCAAACTGTGGTATACTTATATATATAGACAGAGATATAATTACATGTGTAAATATACATGAAGAGCTCCCATCTGTTTATTACAAGGCAGTGTACACAAACGTGAGACCTAAAATACATAAATGTTAATTACTTCATAGCGAGTCATCGCGTTCTCTTAATTCTTTATTCTTAATTTAAAAAACCACATAACGTAGTGTAAGCTCCTTAGTGTTTTTCAATTCTTTGGGAGAGAACCATCGGTCACAAACATCCTCTGGTTTGGGGCATTATAATGATCGCAGTGACCCCGGTGCCTTATTCATGAATTTATACAAAAACAGTTTTAGCGGTCAGATTTGACGATGTGGGAAGAAAAGGGCCGCTTATTAGGAAGTATTTACCCAGTGGCTTTATAACAGAATACCGGCCGTTCTCTCTTCAAGCCAATACTACTGTGTGTGTGTGTTTGCTACTCAAACATTCTAGTGACTAGGTTCAATTATCGATAGGCTTGTGTGTAGTGTGCTTGGATCGAGCAAGACCTTTTCTCTACCTGGACTAGCTGGCATATAGTGATATTATGCTTTGGTAAAGGTGAGAGATTGTTACCGGTTGCTTGACTGTCGGACGACTTACCATAGCGTATTAAACAGAAGAAGGAAATTATAGACGAATTATGATTATACAGTGTGCTGTTTCAATATCTGCTGATCATGGTGAACTTTCATTGCCAAGGATGAAAAAGGAGTTAGTTCAGTGAGGATATTCAGAATGAGAGGATTTATTACGTGATTTTTCTTTTTTCTTCTCAAAATGGAAATGAATGACAAGGTTAGATTCAATGAATTTGTTTAATGAGGCAGAAAAAG
Source organism: Magallana gigas (assembly GCF_963853765.1). NCBI lineage: Eukaryota > Metazoa > Mollusca > Bivalvia > Ostreida > Ostreidae > Magallana > Magallana gigas. The sequence goes on from NC_088854.1 coordinate 41,734,390, forward strand.
AAAATCTATTTAGCTTATAACACACTGGTTAAGAGAAGTGCTGAATATATTTGTAATACAATCTATGGATATGGCAGTAAAATTCAGGTTTTGGATCAGGAAACGACTTGATCAATGTTTCGGCTTGTTTCATTTACATATATTGATCAAATGATTTAACTGTTGCCTTCTGGCAATGATAAGTAGATTCGCCAAACATTTTGTTCATATTTGTATTGTTAATGCAAGTGTTCTGAGGTTGCCACTACATTTAATTGTAAAGGTAAATTGATTGTGAGGATCAAAAAGGTCATTTTATGTTCTTATATTAGAGAGAAAGAGAGAGAGAGCTTGAAGGCGATTGTTCCACGTAGTAATCACAAAGGAAAATTCTTTTCAATATCAAAAGGGTATTAAAAAAATTTATGTCTGATATAAAGTGGATCCAGAGTATGTGTCAGCAAAATTAATATATGCCAGTCACATTGCTTCCTAGATAGTACATTTAGTGGAACAAAGATCTCTCACTTTGGTAAGTGGATTATATACCCCTAGAAAAGCATTAATAACTCTCTCTCTCTCTCTCTCTCTCTCTCTCTCTCTCTCTCTCTCTCCTGTCAGAGGATGATCTCATTACAGAAATTTCATTTAAAATCACAAACATATCAATGAGGGCCCAAATGAACAAGAAAAAAGTCGGTGTTTACATTGAATCATGCTTTCTTTCACCTAGTGCCCTAGTAAATTAGCAGACTAGTTCGTTAAGCAGTCAATGGGGACATGTGTCTCCTTGACTTCTATCACATTCTTCCTAATGACCGGCAAATCTTTGGTCTGTTAAGTGGCTCCAGAGAAGCGGGCACTCAGAGTTTTTGGACTGTAAATGCTTTTATGGCAATCAGACAAATTAGGGTCCAACAAGAATAGGGTCAGCAGTTACCACTAACAGTGCAGACCTTATAATCTGAGAGTGCAGGCTGGCTGAAGCATTTACAATGTTTGAACAGTCTGAAAATCAAACATAGCAGGGAGGTTACACCTTCTGGGGCATTTGTAAAACTTGTAAAAACTATTTTGGAATTCATGCAAAGCAATAGAAGATTGTAGTACCTTAAGTATAACAAATGCTGAGAAACATGTGTTGTCTGCAATGGTGCTATAGTGCAATCTCTCTCTGAAATCGGTGAGAACTTCAGAAGATATAAAGTTCATTAGAATGCATGCACCTGTAGCTGCAATAATGAAAGTATCGCCTTCTACTTGGTGCTTGGTTCAGGTGTAGCGAAGATTTATTGACTGGTTTCATTCTGATATGTGCTGTATTATAATGAAGGCAGGAAATGGTGTTGGCATATATAATGGACATGTATAAATTGTTATTGGTTTTATAGAATAAATATTGTATTTAGGGTGGTCCAAAATCCAGATTCTACATTGGAGGCCAATGATTAGTATCATATTTTACTACATAATTTGTGTGTATTTAAAAATCAATCAATTTCAATGAACTTAAAGACTTGCAATCTCCCTGTAGCAGCAGTGTGTTACACTGTTAATCAAACAATAGGTTTTTAACTTTGTTTTCATGTTTCCTGATGCAGTATTAGTGAGGGACTCTCTGTCAGGTATTAGAGAGGATAATTGTGATTAAGCACCGGACTTATCTCGAAAAGCAAATCCTGCATGCAACAGGCCAGTCTCATTGTGATTGATGGGCCGTGTTGCTAGGTAATTAGAAATCTTCAGTCTCCTTCCTGTTTTGATCATTTCTGTTTTTGGTGGCTTCTTTCTTTGATCCAGTGATGCAAACAAACACTTCTCTTCTTGTTCATTTTTTTATTTATTTTTTACGTAAAAGCACATGATCATGACAGTGATTTTTTGCATAAAATTAAACTTGCTTCCTTGTGGTTTGTAAACTTGTTAATCTTGGTCAAATATTCGGTGTTTTATGTGCTGCGTATAGCACTCCTCTGCTTAAATGAAAGTTTATATATTCTTTGTATTAAAAAACAAAAACAAATTAGGTTTAAATAAAAAATTTGGAATTGTGTTTGAAGAAGGAAATTCTAGTGTCAGAACAAGACTTTGTTGGAGAGGGACTGAGGGATCTTCTATCATACTCTGACAGGCCAGTTCGTTTTATGTTCCGAAGTTCTTTATTGCCATAGGATGACCCAACATGACCCTCCGGTAACTAGAGCGAGGGTGATTAGTAACATATTAATTAGCATAATGGATGTTCCGAGCAATAAAACTACTGGATAAGGTGACCTTTTACTCTTATATGATAGGTGTAAAGAAAAACCAGGTACTTAATAATGTGTGTTGTTACTCAGCACTTTTGGAAAACCATCTGTTTTAGTCGTGGCAGCTTGGTATTGGCTATTGTACATGTATCGTAGGGTTAGGATACAGTAAACACACCAAAAAAAAGTCATTTGTCTCCATAGAAAACAGATCTTGACATCATGCGTCTCATTAAGCTTTGTAGATTCAGGTGTTTCAGTGTTTTCTTTCTAAACATTGAAAGTTTCTTGCTTCCATGTGCTTTAAAGACGTTTATGGACACAATTTGCAAGAGACTTTTAGTCAGATTTTTAACCTTTTACCCTAGTCTTTAAGTCTTTTTGAGTGTGGTGGACTACTTGGGTATTATGTAAACACATTATTTCCTTGAACATGTTTATAGATCTCTGTAAGAAAATTATGTTATTGTAAATGTTGAACTCTGATTAGAAAAAGTTCAAACATGGTCTGGCAGTTATGTTTAGTTATAAAACTCCTTTTATGTTGAATCAAAGAGAGACTGGAAATTGTCCAAATTCTGTAGATCTTTTAACTGTTACCCATATTGATTACATAGTGGTTTGTAGTCCCTTAATCTTCTGTATTTCATTCCGGAGACGTTCTGTTTGCATTTCATCAATACATGTGAACTTGGTGACTGTTTAAATTTATTTTGGGATATCTTATAAAATTTGTGCATAATTGGAAATAGAACATAGAAGACTCTATTGATTGTAAGGGTAAGGTGTTTTCAAAAAGATTGCCGATTTCTATAAATTGTATTTTATTGATTGAAATTTGGTGTAATCTTTAATATCGTTGTATTTAAATGTAACATTACAGATGTTAGAATCAGTTTTGTATGACGCAGATGTTATGATCCAGAAATAACAGAAAGTGCAGACGTAACACCTCAGTTCATTCCAAGATTGTTTTTGGGTTTTTTTGTTCCGCATTATTTTGTCTTTTCATCCGCAATGAAATATTTATCTGATTGCGCTATTGATGATGAATGTCGGCAATGTAATAATAATTACGGGAGATCAATACTACAAAATCTCATGTCAAAAACAATAACGTAACAGTTGTAATCGTGATTGGTGGGCCCTCCGCATATTGATTGGACGAGAGTCTTATCATGAATAATGTAACAATACAGGTGCTTTATTCAGGGGAGTTGAACGGTGGTGCAGTTTTGAGGGGTAGGTCACGATTTTCTAACACCCCAGTTACTCATTCCTTTTATCTTTATGGCAGCAATTAAGAAATACCCCGTGTCATTTGTGGTTCAGATTTGGGAATTCCTAGCTGTGACCATGCAGTCTTTGTAAGGGGAAGTAACTTGATTATGGGACTGTTACACAAAGGAGTCAGTAGTACTGGGTAGCTTTTTTCCCCCTCTCTTTGATGTGGTTTAATTGATTGATCCTCATGCTACCAGGTTAAACTATTTATATCCAAAGTATAATGTGACACACACACAGAGGTTACCATAACAACCTACACCCTTTGTGAAAGATTCCGTGTTATTTTTCTTAAATTTCTTTATGTATTGGGTGGCAAGGTAATTGCTATGAAAATTTAGGCCACTTACTTTCAAGAATCTCCTGGGGTATTTTTTTTCTTAGAATAGTGACATTTTTTTCACTGCATGCATGCTCTAAGTCTCTTTGTGGTTTTTTTTTACTTCATTATCTTTTGTTTCACAATAATATTCGTAATGACATAATTTTCCTCAGCAAGCCAAATTAGGGATGTATGTACCTCATTTTTGCTGGGTCTTTTTCCTATTATCTGGTCATTGCAAGTATAAAAAATAAAAATGTCATGTTGGATGTTATATAATACACTGTAGTATCTTTCTTACGAAAAAGATAATAATCTTAAAAATCTGTAACACTTCCTCTTGGGGTTTTCATTTCAGTAGAGGGGGTAAGATTTAAAAACCCATTGAAAATATATATATTTACAGTGTGCACAGGGCTGGAAAGGGGTTTCTTTTCACAATAACAATAAATCAACTTTCTCAGTAATCAAGTGGAAATAAAACACAAAAAGCCTTGAGTTCAATGTTCACCAAATCTCTGTTACAAATTACCTACATTTCTCTACGTTTTGAGATCAAATGCTTGGAGCTTAGGCATGTATCTATGATCTGATTTAATTACCACACCGCTGTGTTTAAACATTGTTCAATGTTTCAGATATTTGTTTTTGTTTTTTCCTTTTACTTCAGGCCAAATGTTTTTTTTTATGGACATCATGTGGTTCTGATCAAATTTCACATTAGCAAACGAAAAAATTAGGAAGCTTTACTGTCTATTGTCTGGTCTTAAACATCAAGGAAACAGAAATAGAGAGAAAGAGAGAGAGAGAAAGACTACATGATAATATCTATAACATTCAATTTCATGGTCCAACAAATGCGACCCTGTTTTCAACATTGACATTACATAGCAGTTTCTTTTGCTTTATTTACTTCTACTAAACAAAGAGTAAGGGCTTCTTACAGGATCTGAGCCTTTCTACCTTGTAGTTCAGATTGATTTTTCAATATCAGTGGCTTTTATTGTAGAAAGTAACGTTACCTACGTCACACGGAGTAATAATGGGTTTTTTAGCATCGTCGTATTTATGAAAAAACTGACAGTGATTTTTCCCACTCAATATTACATGATTTCTTAATCTAGGGGATATTAAATATTGATTGTTCGTACGGTGGTGAGTGTTTTATCAAATATAAGGCTCTCTCTCTGTCTATTATGATACTGATATTGATGTATCAGTGAATTGGATTGCTACTTTATTGCGATGATCATTTTGTATGATTTATTTTCAGCTGGAAGACGAAACAGACATGCTGAAGGATGAGCTGAGTGAAGCCAAGAAAATGATCCGCGACCTGCAAGCCGAGCTGGCCAAGAGCAAGGCCAGCAGTAACTACATGGTGACCACGCTCAAGTGTCAGTTGAAGAAGAGCCACGAATCGCAGCAGGCCCAGCGGTGTCAGTCGGACAGACAGATGGGCGAGGTGCTGGCTCATCTACTCTACCTGGAAGGACAGTTAAAGAAGGACAAATCTCATATCAAATTTCTATTAAGACAGAAGGACGACATCATTCAAAAACAGAAGTGTGACATTGAGGAGTTAAAGAATACGAACCAAAGGTTGATCGAAGCGGTCAGGGAACACTATGCAAGAAAAGGGAAGAACGGACTGTCGAAGGAACACAGTGAAAGCTTACAGAACGCTGAGGCGGAGGTGCCGTGTAGTCCAAAAGTGAAAGTGAAAAACAGGGGTGCGTTTGGTTCAGTGAAGGACATTATATGGAAACATAGAAGCAGCTTAGATCTATCAGAAGCAGGTATGGAAATTCAGGGGAATCTCAAGAAAGATCGACAGTACAGCAGTCAGGAAAACCTGTTTTCATTGGGCAGGAGAAGCAAAGAAGCAAGAGAAAGCAGAGACAAAAAGTGTAAAAGCATCGCTGGCTACCCTGATCATTCTTTGGAATATCTTATTCCTGAGGAAGCGGAACTGCGTGATATTTCTTTGCATGGAAGTGCTTCGTCCCTGAAAAAGGGTCAAAAGAGTGGACGGAATGTCAGTTGGGGAAGTGATAATAGTGATGTGAATAATTCTTACGACAGTAATGGCCATCTCATGGTATCCCCGATGATGTCAGCGGGATCCATGCCAATGCTAAATAAAAATTCAAACTTGGATCTAGTGACAAAAGATCGGCCTCATTCCATCTCCAGCATCGAAAGTTTGTCTCGCGAGAACTGTTCCTCTCTTCCTGGGACCCCGAAAATGGAAGAAAAAGTACCGCATCCAGTGCCACAAGAATCTTCAAATCCATTCAAAAACCTCAAGACTATCCTGAAGCGGAAAGGAAGTAAAATGAAAAACAAGAAACGCACGGTTTCACTCTCGAACAGTGCCAATCCGGAATACGAGGAAGCTATGAAGAAACATTTCGAAAAGTATGAGATGTCATAACTGTGGTTCATTTGGTATAAGGGTACCTGTTCAGCATCATTGTGCATTATTCTTCTATTTACATTACTATCTATAAACTCTAGTCTATCAGAAAAAAAAGCAATGAATACATTTAATTATATGTGTAAGAAACTGGAATCAACATAATGAAAGGTTTCAATTTTTATTTTTTCTTTGCGTTACTTTTTGTTTCAACGTTTAATTAATACTGATTGATATGCTACATTTGTTTCAATAGATTAAGATTTTTTTTGGTTCTAATTTCTCTGATGCTCCATCGTTATGGCAAATACTCTGAAGCTACTCCACTCTACATTAGTGTTCATGTAGTTTATAATTGTACGATATACAGGGCTATTTTTGCCCTATTTTGGCTCTACTATTCTCCCTAGTTGTCATTTGGAACCATATTGTGATTGAAAACAGTAAACTATATCTCTCCTCTTTAAATGAACCTTTGTGAAGACAAATTTGAAACAGGGCAAAATCTTTTGGTTTAATTGTGCAAAAAAATTGGGGTCAAGGTATTCTTTTTTGAGAAGTGGACCTTCATCCAATGCCTGTCCACTTCTCAAAAGAGAATAGGGGCAAGGGTACCTTTGTATAGAGTACAGCTTCCCAAATCAGATAAGACATTCTTCCACCCCCCCCCCCCCTTCCCCCCTCTGTATTGTTTATACTGAACATGTACAATATACCTGTAATTTTTCAGAATTTATATTATAAACAATAAATTACTGACTTCCATGTACTTGAATATATTACTGGGTTGGGGGGGGGGTACTAATATGTTTTGGTTCCCATGCAGTAAGTAATTTGTTTACTTAAAACTTCAGAAGTGTTCAACAAAAATGTACATAAAACCAAGGATTAATACCACACTGTATACACCTACTGGAGTGATATCATAAGAGGGGGCTTGCTCATTCAACGCATTTAAAAACACCAAAACCTACCACAGAAGTGTTGATAGTTTAAACATATACGTGTAAACTTTTTTTTTGAATTGTGTGTTTATATACACTTTGATGGTATACATTCAATGACTTTTAAAATTTAGGACTAGAAAAAACCCTTTAAACTCCTCCAGCCAGTAAATCCCAACACATTTAGAATATATCACTCTTATAAATTTCAAAGCCAACATATGTCAATTTTTTCACACTTTAATATCTTAATTGTGTTTTTGTAAATGTTTTTTTTTTCAAAATCTAAGAGTGCATTACTTTAATGTTTAAAATACATGTTAAGTATATAAAAGTTTATCGCAAACATTCAAACCTAAAACTAAATATTGATCGATACATTTATTTCATATGTGGCTTTAATAAAAATGTTTGATTTTATTCAAATAGAGACAAATTTAAGGAAACTGATTTATTTGGGTTTTGAAAAATTTCCTGTTCATGTATTAGAAATATCTTCCTTGGTCACTGACAGTCAAATGCGCTCAGTGACCCCTTTTATATCAACCAACAAAATACATCATGCATGTTTAAATTTCTCATTAATTAAAAGCGAAATTCATATTTTAATACTGGAGAGACCCCAACAAAAATTTAAACAGCTGTTCTGCTTTGTTAGACAGAATTTGTCAAATTTATCAAGTTGTTCAAACATTTTTTTTGGGTGATATGATAAATGGCAGAAAGTATAGAGATGTAAGTTTTAGTGGTTTAAATTGTATTTTTTTGTTAAGAAAAATCTAATTTTATGTTTGACTTTTCTCCTGTACCACTGGAATGTTAGAATATAAAGGTCTTCAAGTTGACATTCCTGATTTCTAAATGTCTTTGTAAACCAGAAAGGTGCTAGCGTGTTCATTAAGATATTTCTGGATTACGGATGACAAGAATTTATTTCGGTTTTTTATTTTCTTCTACAATGGATTACGTATATATATGCTTGTTACGACATTGTACATGTATATGTGATTGTTATATGCTTTGTTTCTTAATTTTTTTGACTTTGAGCTTATTAGTGCCTGCACACAGGATTTTGCTGTGGTGAAAAAATTGTTTTGTACAGTTATATATCTATATACATGCATAATGAATTCATGCATACATAAACCAGATCTTCTCTCTCGTACAATCTTCGTTTTGTTTTAACGTTTCCTCGACTAGGAATATTCATTAAGCCGTAACAGCTTAATTTGCACAATGATTCATCGGGCCTCTTAAAAAATGTTGGCATTAAAAATCAACGAGCGCAAGAACTGTATGTGTATTAGATATATGTTTAAAATGTTTGAATGAGCTAGTACCTAATGGGTCCTTTATATTTCTACAACACCACGCATTAACTTGGTTTTAATTGAGAAATATATGACTTGGATGTTCCGCCCTTCATTACTTAGGATACACTTCACTTTTAGTACTGGTTATAAGCATACAAAAAAAGTACTGCATATAAGATCAGAGTAAATGCTTGTACTTTTGAGGCACTCTTCCTGCAGTTTGCTGATTAAACTTTTTGATAGTGAAATGCATCAAACAACTGCATATATAATTTTCTCTGAACCTCTCCACTTGTGCATGAGAAAAAAGAATTTCTGTCTGTCCATCTTCAGGGTTGTTTGCAACTGTTTCCATGATATATATTTCACCTGCATGAAAAATAACCTGTCATATATTTATTCTAGTTTAAATGTCCCATTGTTTCAAACAAATATTTCTCATAGTTAGATCTAGATTAAATATACATGTGCTAAATTTATAAACGTGCATATTTTGAAATCAAGATTAGGCCCAACATGAATTGGTTTAAAATCAAAGCATAGCCTTCTATGAGCAATCTGTCTGTAATCTGTCTGCAGGGTTTACCAGTAGTTTGTGTACGGTTCGCTGTTGAACAGGTGATCTCGCAAAGCAGGTGTGATACTAAACACAAACAATTTGTAAGGTCCCAATCCCCTAGCCAATAGTCATATTCTACTCCCCTTTGCAAGATGAATTGAGTTCATGCAATTTATGATTGATGTTTTAAAATAGCAATGCTCTTATAGCTTTAATAACGCATACTCTGTGGACATTTTTAAAATCAAACAATTTATATGACAGCGAGTGAAAGGCAAAACTTGTTATGCAAATCTTGTTCAATTGTGTTTTTCTATATAACAATGGCGAAACATTAACCAGAAAGAGTACTAGTGATCTTGAAAAATAAAGAAGCGACTCTGACGGGATCAAGGGGACAAAACAGCGCTATAATGAATTAAACATTTAGAAACGCTGCGTGTCAAAAACAATTAACAAGAAACAGATACACAGACTGCATCAGAGACTTTGTTTTTTTTTAAATGTAATCTTGGCAACCCTTTATACCATTTATTATCAAAATAAATGTATAAACCCCTCCTATTGGTTGATGTTTGAACCAGAGTCGTTCATTTTATCTCGAGGAAAATTACTTGAGACGAAGTGACAAAACACCTGCATATATCAGGGTCTTTACACATTGCATGTTTTAATTACACAAACTTAAACTTGCAGATAACAAGAGGTGTGGCCAAATTAACAACCAATTCAACGACTTCTTCCCAAAAAAAACATTAATGAGCCCCGACCTTCTTAAATCACCACAACCACAAAGTACATGTACGCACAGTACTAAAATCCCAGAAGGCTTTGTAAACTTCCTCCCACAAGATGTTTTTTTTTTCTTAGGGACTTTGGAATTAAGACATTTGGGTGGGTCTGGACCCATAGGGAAGTGATAGGGCGCCTCATTAACCCCCCAGAGAATAATTAATCTGTGAAAGTCATCACTCACACTTAATCTATTCATCAGATTCTGTTTTATGTAAATCAGTCTTGTGATTGATAGTGGAGAAAGCACCAATATGTTATGTTTTTGTTATTTAAAACAAGCAAACACAATGTAACCACAATACACATGTATTCCTGTATAGTTCTTGCAGAATGTTGCATAATAATACAATAAGTACCAGTATACCATTCCAATTCCTTCTGTGGTTATACAATGACAGTACCGTTATCACCATTTTAAATACCCCAAAGACTTAGAAAATTAATTAATAAAAAGCCTTGACCTGAAATAACATGCACCATGAAATTTAATGCAGTACTGAGGTTGAACAGGCATTTGTTTCTCCCCATAGTACATGTACTACATGTATTACATTAATGGTTGGATGGGGGCCATAATCGCAGTGGTTTCAAAAATGAGCTAGTCGTGCTTACCAGAAGAAACGCTCAATAGGATGAATACAGTTTTCAGCACAAACATTATTAAGTTGCCCAAAATAAAAATAAAAAATTATAGTTAAGTTTCATTTCTTTGAAACTTTGAGAATATTATACCGCCTTGTTCTAAAAATAGAATATGAATGAAAAGATTTTGGTATCAAGTTTATGAAATGTACGTTTAAGAGTGGTGTTCAGGTTTCAATTTAATCAGAGAAGAGGTCAATGTTTTACTAGGACAGGAAACTATCTATCTATCCCTCACTTCCCAGTAGTAAATGTTAGTATGCATCCGGCATAGCAAAATCTAGACGTGTCAGTATGACACAATTGTCACACCTGCAGGCAAGTTTAAAGTACATGTATTACAAGTCAAAGTGAATTCATCAAAATAGAGAGATGCGTGCTAAAAAATCTGCTCAACTACATGCAGAAACTTTGAAATTTGAAGAAAAAAAAATTTAAAAGTTCTGAAGAAATTTGATATACCCCTATGAAACTCAAACTTAATTTTGATTTGTAAATCACGTATACTGTGTAAAGCTAACTAAAAGTCTGCAAGAAGTTGGTGAAACTTTTAAATGAATTTATATATTTACTGTTAAAGTCAAAGAACCATAACTTTGCTGAAAGTGTATGACTGTATAAAACTAGCCAATTCATCTTGAAAAAAATCTGTTAATAAGCAAAGAAAATTACATATTCAAATTACAAATTAAAATTACACCCATGTATCATGATGGAATAATGAAAAGAGGCGAACATAAAGATGCCACTTTGGCAGTTTTATAGTGCAGCATAAACATTTCACTTCCACTATTACATTTAAACGACTTAAGGAAGATTTCCAAAAAAAAAATTGTGGATGGCATTCCAAACTTACAAAAAACAACTTATTTATTCAATTCAACCCCTCACAACATTTCAACAAAGTAAAAAACTTAATATTGAAGTTGAGATTCTAACAATGATTTATTATCTTAAAATTGAACACATTAATTTTTTGACTCATCAATCAAGTGTACAATGATTTGTTATTCCACACCATGAGAGTCTCTTATCAGTCTCTACTTTGTTTTGTTGGAACTATTTTTTGTCCGTTCAGGCCTACAGAGGAGCTGGTGTAGGTACACTCATGAGCGGCGAGTCGAGTTGTTCCTGTGGAGTTGCTGGACTTGGCTGCCAGGCATTGATTTTGTCTGTCAGTTGTTGGTAAATAGTGTGAACACATTCACTATGCTGTCAATGGCAATAGAAAAATTGTGAACTTGGGTCATACAGTGATTCATCACTAACAGAAAAAGACAAGTACTGGTACATCATCGGAAACCCAAGGCCAGCCTCACATACACAGTGACTGTTGGCTAACTCCCTTAAATTTGCTTGGTTTTCATGACTTTCTGATATTTATTATTCTCAATCAATCCACAAATGAAAAAGGGAAGATATTTAATTTTTAGAGTTGAAAAATAAATGGAAATCAAAGTATGAAAAAATTGGAGAGATTTACTTCACAGAGATGGTCTGAAGCCAATCAAAATTCCAATCAAAAAGAAAAATTCAGCTAGGCAGCCCAGAGTCACAATATGACTTTAATTTCACTGCTACTTGTAAGCTATAAACCAGGGGATATAACTCTATATCATAAAGAATATTCTACCTCATTGTTGGGCTGTGTGCCGTCCAAGATGGCCTGCAGTCGACCCTGTGGAACTTTGGGGTGTATGTACCACAGCAGACGAAGAAGATGGCGGAAAACATTTTCTCTAGATATGCCAGGCTAGAGGATAAACAATGAATGAAGTTAATGTGTGTCATACTGGTATACTAAATCAAAATTCTATCTTTAATTATTTCCAACCAGCTGATTATACTTGCTAGAACATACTGATTGGACCTTGCATACTGGTATATATTTTAATATCACTTTTAGGTAATCATTTCTCTCTTTTCTTGATTTCTTCTTTTTTATTTTAAGTAAAAAGATGACAAAGTTCTTCTTGTAAAGAAAAATTTTTCACAAGTACAACTGTTTGAGCAGATGACACTCTTTTTTGGGACATTAAAAATGCAATTAAAATGAATACTCATTAGTCAGTTAAATTGTTACGTCCTAATTATCTTAAGATTAGAACCAAATAAATGTTTTTCAATCTGTGTATATGCATATGTACGTACAAGGAGATAATCATCAAACACAACACTGCAGAAATCGTCGTGAGCGAATTCATCAGACATGGCGATGAGGAATGAGATGAGAGAGTGCAGAAAGGTATCTTCGTAAGCACGCTCGTTTTCACAATGTACAAGAACGGGGATTATGTTACATGCTGCCACCCTGTCCTTCATCCTGGTCACCTGGTTCAAGAAGAGAAAAGAGGACATTTTAAAAATTCTTGAAATCTGTCTTACGTAAGGGAACTAACTCTAAGAACTCAAGAAGAGAAAAGTGGACATTTTAAAAATTCTTGAAATCTGTCTTACGTAAGGGAACTAACTCTAAGTTAAATGCATAAAGTCAAGACTATTCATTGTTAATAAAGGTGAATTTTTTTACCTGCAGAGAATAGTAGAGAGTGGTGAAGCTGGCTATGGGATTCTCTTTAACAAAAGTCAGAAACAGATCAGAGGGAGCGGTGGCACTAAGGGGTGGCTCCTCGGGTAGCTTGGCCGACAGGACCCGCGTGTGGTCCTCCACCATTAGCGAAGATATCATGGGCAAGAACTTGGTGAACAGTGATGATTCCTAAATACAGGAAGAAAAGATGGCTTTCATTTACATTTTTAAATATCATTTCAATGATAAAATATTAGGTCACCTTGTTTCAGTATAATAAAAACTCTCTTGAAATTCTAATAATATTTGGAATTTACTTGAAGAAAAAAAGGTTTAAAAGTCTCACACTCATTCTGTTTATCTGGTGTTTTTTTCTACTGTGTTAAAATTTTGAACTGAATTCAACCATTGACATTACTGGCACATATCTTCAAGCTTATTTGAATAAACAATCAACTGCAGTTGAGAAAACTCACAAAACGTGTGAACTGCAATGCTGCCAGCTCAAATATAGTAGCAAGATAACAAACTTTCATTATTGCTTGTGTTTAATCAGATAGTATCCAACATTTTCCAGCAAATTTCTACAAGTGCACAAAAGTAAGTCCTACCAATTTTGGTTCCCTAAAGAGCTGGCTGTCAATCATGTCCCAAGACCCCAGACCAAGTCCCATCATCCTCACCAGCAACACAATCTCAGAGCTATCCTGAAATTGGAAGAATCACTTTATACTAAGGGACATTCCGGTACCTTATAAGTCACACCAACTTTTGTGAACTGAATGTTAAAAACAAAATCTGTTCAATGAAATATTTAGTAATACAGACATTATAATATTTTCAAAATGTTGGATGAAGTACAGTTTACATGTAATTTGATTTTCTTTGTTAATTCAAGAGATAAAGACAAAATAAAACTTATGATATTCATCATTTGTTAAAAGTTAAGCTTCTAAATGCATACCCTTGGCAATGACTCATTATTCAAACAGTGCTGCAAGTTCCTCATCATCGAGAGCCCAACTGTATTCATGGAGAATGGGTCACACAGCACCATGGAAAGATCCCTAAAAAACCCATATTTTTCAAAACTTTACACGCATGATAATAGTTCATGAAACAAAAACATTTTCTCAATTTTTTACAGAGAATAATATAGTTATACCAAAACAGAAGTTTCATACTGTATTTATTTCACTTTTTACAATGGCTACAGTATTCATTTATTACCCAAGAACAAATTCTTGTCCTCTTCTGATTCCATCCAAAAAGCCTTGCAACTCTCTGGATCTCTTACTGTCAATGAATTTATCTCTAATGCATGCATCAACACACCAAGTAAACTTATGACAGGGGTCTATAGAACAGATGTCATTAACTTCCTGGTCATGAAGAGCCATCAGAAGTTCTGCTCTTAGAGTACAGTAATGCATATTTCTTGTTCTTAGAAAAAGAGTTCTCAAAAACTGCAAAACCATATCATACAATTTGACATTTTTGCCGACCATATCGGCAAGTCTTTGAACTACTTCGCTCTGTCTTCTTAATTTTGGAGATGCAAGGTAAAATGTCTGAGCACTATTTTCATGTGAGAACAGGGAATTTTCTTTTTCTTTGATATATTGTGACAACAAAGGTGAAACTTCGTCTCCAAAAAGCGCCTGATTGTCCGACCAAATTTGTCTTTTCACTTCTGTAGCTGCTTCTGCATATAATTCTTTATCGTCCAGAATCTTCTCCAAGTATTCATCCTTGATTTGGGGGAGATGTTTAAGGATTGCCATAACTACTGGTCTTAAACTTTTCACCTTTATCACTGGGAAACTTTTCTCCAATAAACTCTCCAGTTTTTTGTACCTTTCTTCATTATCCCCAGATGCTACGTCCGATATCTGCTGGACTAATCTTTCCCGTAACTCTTCAAGAACTGAAGAATGGAAATCAAGTCGCTTTATATCATGCAAGTCCACGAAAGGCAACGCAGGCCTTAGTGATGGCAATAATATGCCATTGTCAGTTTGAAATTCCTCTATTGCTGCAAGTGGGTCGGCACAGTTTGTTAACGACTCGCGGAGGAATTCTCCACCAGGTATTCCGAGCTCTTCCAAACCTGCCATTGTTTGGGAAATGTTATCAAAATTAATTCACTGAATTTTCTTGGGTATTGGAAGCATTTCATCCAGATTCTTCCACTTTCGATATCATGCAAATTCGCGATTTTTAGCCCCTCTGATTTTAACTTTAACAGCTAAAGAGTTCTTGGTAAGGGACGTCACTCCTATGAAATACCTTTATTACCGACGTTCTCTCTCTCTCTCTCTCTCTCTCTCTCTCTCTCTCTCTCTCTCTCTCTCTCTCTCTCTCTCTCTCTCTCTCTCTCTCTCTCTCTCTTCTATGTTCAATCAGCATAAAAAAATACATAAGATTCTTTTTTTTTTTTAGTTTTAGGTGCTGATTAGAATTGTGAAAAAGGGGGTGGGGAGTCGATTGGGGGGATTCGTTATAAGCACAGACCTTTTTCAATAGGAATATTTTAAGGTATTGAATTTTAATCATCTTATTTCGATTTTTTTAATTTAATAATTCTAATGCAATCCATATCATAACTTTAATGTATAAGCTGATTCAATAAGTTCGATAGTATTCCTCGTAAGATTCAAAGAATGAAACCCTTAAATAGAAGATGGGCATACTTTGAGAAAAAAAAGAGAAAAATTTTTGTTGGAAACATCTGTTCTATGACATTTATAGCGGCAAGTCCTCATTAGAAATTTTCATCAATTTAAATTAAAACGCTTTACAAAATTGATATGCTTTTAACAAATTCGTAGATTTTCAAAGTCAACCAACTCTCTCTCTCTCTCTCTCTCTCTCTCTCTCTCTCTCTCTCTCTCTCTCTCTCTCTCTCTCTCTCTCTCCAGCAAACAGAATCACTAGTACCATATTGAATTCAATACAGTTTAGCAAAAGGATGTAGCTCTCACTTGGGAAAGAAGAGAGAGGAATACCAAGAAAAACTGCCCTTTTGCAGTTTTTTTTCCGCCAGTGCAACAACAAATCTGTGCTTCGTTTTAACATGAAAGAAGCAAGCCATTTATATATACATGTACATGTACTCTGTTTTACCTAAACAATAAAACGCATTTATTTTTTTTTAGATGGGGGGGGGAGGTTCATGCAGACTTGATGGAAGCAGTACATAACTTGCGTCAAAAAGAATTAGTATGCGATTAATATTTTTTGTAAAATCGTGCATGGAAAATATTGTAGATTTGACATGCACAAACACCATATGCATAGTAAGATTCCGTTTAATTTTTTTTTCCTTAAAAAAAAATTTTTAAAAATGTTATATGATTCCACAGGGTTTGGCATGAAACTAGAATGCAATATGAACATACATGCATTTCGCTTTGGTTTAAGGATTACTGATGTCGAAAAACGGGCATTTTGTTGCATACAACATTTTTCTGGATACACCTAGCTAGCAAAGGCATCAAAATGGATAGTTGGTAATTACGCAGAATAAAAATGAGTTGACGCTATCTGCTCTTAAACTGCTTTGAAATACATTTCACTAGCTTTGAAAAAAAAGTCATTTTTAATCTTTTGTTTGATTTGGTTAACATACATGTATTATGTAAAAATTATAATAGAGATTATTAAACGCTCGTGATCTTTTGTTATGTCAGTAAAAATGTTCTGGACAGAAACACCAAAACATTACGGAATGTCAAAGTTTGGATTTGACTAACCATGGAGAATTAGTCTTCATTATCTACATTCCAGGAGAATTGCATTTTATTTAATACACATGCAACTCATGTCAGTCGGCAGACACCTAATTTTTTATTTACTAATATATTTTTTCTCTCTCCCTTTCCTTCAACAAATGTTCATCCCAAAGTCCCATAAATCTGCTTGCTATCTTGTATTCTTGCTTGCTTCTGTTATGGGCGTTGAACCTCTTTTTACAATTTACAGAGCTTTTACCAATGACTCTGTCACTCAAACATATTTTGTTGTTGTTTCTCTGTCTCCATTCTGGCCCCAAAATTATAAATGTGAAACATTTGCTACATTCTGATATCTATCTCAGACAAGTTTTCATTGCTCGTTCTTTTTCCATTGCAATTGTGTGGCTGTTTTGTCAGAAAGATATTTTTTTTAGGGAAAAAATTGATAGCCTTTTGGAACAAAAAATCGTAAATGAAATCATTTATTGGTGGGAAAAATTAGGCGTTTTGACATCTAAAACACACTGTTCGATTTTTTTCTTCGGCATGGTCAAAGTGTCACTTGTATGTTTCTGAAGCAAGTGGCCCAAGTGTCACTTTGTCGTCCATTTCAAGAAATGTACGTCTTTCCTCTCTTTTGACAAGAGAGATAACCCTTTTTGAAAATGAATGAACAAAAAGTATTAAGCTTGCTAACAAATTTCAAGCAAAATTAAATGTGACAAGTTGAAATACGGTAGCAATGAAAAAAGGTTTTAAATGACAGAATAAATAAGTCAACAACTATACAATGTCGTGTAATGTTACGAAACGATTCGACGTTCTACTGAAATTGAGCTGGGATGGGAGAGTTGAAATATACGGTGTCTACACAGGTAAATGTGTGTACCTGTGTTTTTCACGTGCCCATTTGTACTGATATGTAATATTTACCTATTACAACGAGAAACCATCTTCATAATGGCCGTAGTCTAATTTATCACCGTGTTAAAACTGCGGAGGTGTAAATTTCACGTTATATTGGCCCATATAACTGCATCTGTCATCCTGATTTAATTTTATGAATGTAATGGTGACGTAATTAAAGGTCTCACACACATGTTGCATAACAGTATTTTAACTGTCTGTTCACATAGTGCTGACTGAAGACCGAACAATCCCATATAGTCTACACTCCTGCCCAAATCATGGAAAGGTAAGGACTTCATTTTTATTTTTTTTCTTCTATCGATAATATGATATATATAGATAATAAATACGTGGATAAGATTAGATTAACTATACATGCGATAAGCTGTCAATGTCAGACCCCTTTCCCCTTAATAATCAGGTGATTTACAGAGATCCTGACCCCCAAAACGCCTTATCAAGCCATCAGTCTTTGGAGGGGTTTTTTTACTTCTTTTATTAAAAACCTTGTAAACATTGACCCCCATAACTTTGTCACTGATATCGGGGGTAATTCTCTAAGTTACCGCTGGGTAATCAAACGACTAAACCATCGACAGTTATTCACTTCTTGTAAAGCAACATTCCTTCAGTTTATGGATTTTTTGCTATTGTTGAAACATCTGATGAGATTAACATGGGTTGGAAATGTACCATATCGCATACACAAAATCATCCCTAATTCCTTTTCTCTCTGAATTCTACCAGTCAACATTTGGTGTGCAAACTCATGGAAGTGTGTTATGTACAGAACTTTATAGGACTAATGTGCGTTTGTTCGTTTGTTTGACTGGACAGAGCAAAGAATGGAAAGTAGCATGTGTTATAGGAAATTCCCAACGCAGACTTTGGAGTTTTGTGCCTAGTGTCAATAGAAGATGTTTGTATAGCTGAAAGTTGGACACAACGATACATTAGCCTAACTTCTTATCTTGTTTACTTTCAATATCTAGCACTAAATTTATGAAGTTTAAGAAAATATTTGCCTCTTCAAAAGCCTTCTTTAATGGCAGAGACCTTTGAAGAGTTGTTCAGTGTATGTCAAAAAAAAAAAAGAAGGAAAAAAGTTAATGACCGAATATGCCTTTTATTCCCACAGCAAATGTCATTTTAAGAAGTTTTATTCAGGTGGGAAATATTGCTGCCCTTTAAACTTTATGAAAAATAATAGTAAAACATTTCGACCAAATAACATCTTTGATAACGAAAAACTTTTTTGTCGATTTTAAGTTTGAGATGGGTGTAAATTCAAAAAAATTCTTATACTTTGCAAAGACATTTGTAGTGAAGAGATTCTATTACTGAGGAGAAATCAATGGGAGATACCTCCCTTTTAAAAATCTGTCAAAAACTTTATTCACACATTTTGAGAATAACAAAAAGTAGAGGTGTGATAGGCGGCCTCTGAATTTCGCGACTCTGCATTGACAAAGTGACAACAAAATCGTAGCTTATTGCCGTCTGGAAGCGGGGACAATATTCACCTGTTTAGAATGATGACCCAGAGGCCGTGCTTTTTTGTACCCAACTTGTACACCATCCAGGAGTTGCAAGCAGAGAGATTTTATCTGGAGCAAGCCATAGATAGACTAGAGAAGCGGTAAAGTACTGGTTGGACGATTTGATAAGTCTTATAAGCATTGATTGAATCTAAAACTTGGGCCACTCATATTATTTGCAAATGTCCTAGATGTGGTAGATGACACATTGTTGCATTGATTGTCAAAGGTACTGCTGAAAAGATAAGCAATACATGTATAAGTATTTTATCAGGAATTATGTAAAAATATATCCTGCTCATCAAATATGAATTCTTTTTTGTATATACATGTAGTCTCTTATGCTTGTAATGTATAGTATTTAAAGTGATACTGGGGTTTGCAACTACAAAGCCAAGCTCTTGGGCAAAAAACCTAGATAAGGTCACTTTTGATCCCTCTACCTTCTTTTCCTTCTTTGTCACACAGAGATCAAAAGTGAATGCAGCTAGTCTGGGTAATATGGCCCTGGAGCCAGCTGTGGTCATTGATAGGGGATAAGTAGAAAATGACCATTATCTGGATTTAGACTACTTCATAACCACTTAAGATTACATATGTCTTGAACACGGTATAAGGTAACCTCTACAACCATTGTGATTCCATAAATCTAGTAACTTTTAGCTCTTCATAGAAAAAGGATCCTCCCCTGTATATATAGTATGTAATACAATTATTTTGTCAGTCTGCCATATTCTCGCATGAATACACCTTCTATTAATCAAGAAACCAAATGACCCTTTTTTTTGTGGTGGTCTTTAGGACACAGATTTATTTTATTTCCAGCCACAAAATTTTTTTATTCCCCTAGCTCACTATATTTCTTTAATGATCCTTCAGTCTGAAAAGGCTCGAATTTCACAGTCCAATAGAACTCCGGGAAAACTTGTTGATGGGATGTTTATTGGGGAAGCGATTATTGAAAGTCGCTTGTTATCATACAGAGGTGAGGACACTTGTTGTGAGATTGAAGGAATTATTATTCAATTTAACAGTATTACAGTCCAGAAATGCCAAAACTTGGCCAATAGTTGGCTGGTAAAATCTTTATAGTGCCAATGTTATCAGCGAAATGCTAGTCCCTGCTTGGAGCCCTCGCTATTTGATAGTCGTAAGTCCTGTATTGCTTTGATAATTGGGAAATAGTTATATCAAAGCAAACAATATTAATTTCCGCATTAAAGTAATGGGCAAGCAGGTCTTATTCCAAAAGGAAGAAATGTTTTTATCCAGGTTGAAATAGAAGAAGAGGGAGCAATTTAATATTTGTGGTTTGATCAAATTACGGGTACCTTTCATATACTAGTAAGTAATTGTCCATTTGAGCATTTGCGAAATATGGTAAATATGTTTTGTCATCAAATAAAGCAGTATTTAATTAACGTAATTTTCAATGAAAGTAAAAAAAAAAATGAAATTCATACTTATATGTACATGTAATTCATTCAATTCCTTATTTATGGAATAATCCATTGGTACTTTACTAAGTTTCTGATCAGGTCCCCCCTAGATGTTAAATTTGTCAAGACAATTATGACCACTTGGCCAGTGGTCAACTCTACCCTGGGAGGTGGTTTTGATGTTACCTCATTCCCATATGTATGTTAACCTTCATATAGAGGTGTCAGAGGTAATGTAAAAAAATTCTATATGTAACGGCCCCTGTGGGTTGGTTTTGCTTGTACGTATTTTCTGACTTGAGGACAGTTAAGGGGATGCAAATGTTTATAATACAAGAGTCTTTTTGTTGTTTGGAACAAAGATGACATTCTACTTTTACTACCGATTGATTCCAACCTGATTTACCTTTTGATGTGCTTAGTGTATCTAAATTGAAACCTCTCTACATGTATGTAAACATGCCTGCACCCTTTCAATGCTTCTTTGATGTTGTTAAATCTATCTCAGTGTACTCAGGAAAGGAGGGAGGGGGAAGCAGCATTCATTTGATTGACATCATTAATTTATGAGCACTTTCATCACGTTTTTTTTATGGAGATTAAAATATGATGAGATACCTTTAAAATTCTTGGCTGGAGACAATTAAACAATCTTATTCTTATCACCGGGACTATCAGACATGTTTATTGGAGGCAGGCTGGGGACTTGCTTGTGACTGATAAGGCCTGCAGATTACATAATGCAATCCAATGAACATGCACTGGGGGGAAAAAAGCAAAGAAAAAGGAAATGCCTGACTCAAAAGAAATTAGCGTTAAACAAGTAAACAAAGTCTAAATCTTTTGGAGTTCATTAAAGAAATATATAACATTGGATACTACATAAACAATTGGGAATGCTGAACATCACGTGCAGTAAATTGCAACATGAAGGCGATATCGTCAGATTTATAGTGAGGATGTGCACTTGTCGAGAGCTATTGCTGGAAGGACAAGCTAGGTTTTTCCTACTAGATGATTGATGAATTCCAGCAGAGTTTGTCATAATGTCGTTTGATTTGGAGATTGTCGTATTTGGTGCAGAGTCCACAGGATTTTTTTCAAGTGCATCATCATTCAACTTTCTTTCCATTAAGATAAAGTATGAAAAATAAGTTCATTTCATAATATTGATTATTTTTTTTAGAAATCCAAGCTGTATGTGAGAATTTAGTTTCTAAATGTATAAGCTACAGAAATGTTTTTATTCAGTTAGTGAGCTCTTATATTTTGAGTGATCTGAACATATTTGACTACTACTGGTAGCTTTGTAACATAGTATGTATAACGTGATGCACCCCTTATTCTAAATCCTTGGTCTTACGGTATATTGAAGAGATTATGTGTATATGGCTCTCTAAGATCTTTAATTAGTAACCGAAACATAATTCAATAGAACAAGGTTTTATGGTGACACATGTTTTGTTTATTGCTCTTAAAAAGTCATAAAAACGCTTATCTTTTAAAGATACATGAATAGGCACTTCATCTGCTAATGAATAACATCTTTGAACTGGGTTACTGAGGCCCTTAGTAAGCTTGCTTGGGAGTTTCCCGCGGAAAGTGAGCTACCTAACGAAAGGACTGGGAATCATCTAGCATGTTGAAATCATTCACAACCATTAAATATTTATGAAGCTGATGGTCTTAAGACTCCTGTATATGAATTGGGGTGTTTGAAGAAGAAAATTGTCTGGCCTCTAAGACAGCTGCTCTGGACACACTAAAACAGTTGTAAATACTCTGACAGAAGCCAGGTGTGACACAAAAGTGAAGAGATTCTTAAGGAAAAAAGAGTTTATTTTAATGCATTTTTAATTGTGTAACTTGAGTGGGACTTTTTGCTTTGATAAAACCTCTTTCTTTTGCAGCGAGTTTCTTCAAAACATCGCAACTTCATGAGTTTCTTTCGATTTGTGCTCAAAAGAATATCGAGTGCTCAAAACAAGAACTTTTGAAGTTTCTGTGCTGAAGTAAAAAGGTTTTAAAAAGTATTGCACCATTTGACTCAATACTTGAGCAGATTGGTTATATATACGAAATGAATCGAAGTTTGAAATTTATGCACGATTTTATTTTTAGTCACGACAATATTTACTTCATGCCATTTTGCATGTACGCGTCTAAGGGGGGTGCCTGCCATTTTGATGGCATATGATATAACAAATTTTATAATTTTCTTCTTTATCTTAATTCAGTCTTGTAAAATAACAATTTACATTTTTCACCTTGGAGAACTTGAAGATTAGCTTCGTTTTTGCGTGCAATGTTAATGTGAAGGAGTTTCCATCCGTTCTCATGTGGTACGGAATACTTCCACATTTTATTAGAAATAAATGAAGCTGAGAAGTTTTTTGTTTATCCTCTGAACTTAGGCAGGCTAATTTGTGGGTGGGTAAGATTGACACATTTAATTTGATGATGAACACATGCACTCAACCCTTTTCGAGTTTATATAAGCAACATCTCGACCTAACAGGGTTAATCATAGGCACATGACAGGCATAAAACGACTCCCGACCAAAAGGCTTTGAAGTCTTTTGAAATTTATTCCATTTGTGTGCAAGTAATTTGCATGAAATATGTGCAGTTTCAGATGGAAACTGGAGATACCATTTGCAATGAATTGAAAATTTTCAACAGAACTTTTGATGTGTATACATGACATTTTTATCTAAATTTCTGTCATAAGTAGACCAGCCTGATAAGTATTTAAATTTCCATTCAGTTTACGGAGGAAGCTCTCTTGATTGATTGCCCTAAAGTGAATAATGTTGAATTTGATAACTTTTTGTTATTCTCTGCTCCGATTTTGAGTACTGGTAATAATTCTGTTATTTGCCAAACCAAAGGGACAGAAAGTGCATGGGAAAGGACCTTGATTTGCATTGAAGCTTGTGAGATATCAAAAGTTTTTCAAAAAAAACCCTACGTGAAATTGTGAACATTTAGATAGGGAAGGAAGTCTCACGACTGATGTAATTTTTTTATCCAGCCAATGTGTTTCCATGTTTCCTCTGTGTATAATAGTGACAGTTCTAGGAAATATGCATTGCAATAGGTGAGAACTGATGGGGATTTTCATGCAGACTGGTCTTTCGTGAGCTGCAAAGATGCACATCTGTCTGCGTGTTGCATTGCGAGGAAATTGCATAAAAGCACTTTTGTTTTGCTTATCTGGATAAGTGACAGAGCAATTACAGACTTTTTAAGCTTAAAAATTAGATTACTGATACCAAGTGTATTCCTTCTTCAAAAAAATCCTGGAGGCAGAAAAAGAAAATGCCTTTTTCCGTATACTGGTAGGCTGCTTAAAGGGAAGATTTTTGTCTTATATTATGTTAATATTCGCCGAGCTGTCAGGATTTAAGATATCCCTTTGTTTAATGGTGTGTAAAAATGGCTCTACATCGTCGATCAACAAAGGGAATATTTCACATTGAATCATTGATGTACGGATTCTATCTCTGATATGAACACCTTTCCATCATATAAAATCCGTTGCAAATAAAAAACTGAACTAAAAGCTAAGTGGAAAGCAAACAGTCCGGAACAGATCTTGAAAGAACCACAAAAAAGGGGGGTCCACTGGATTTAGGGAGTCTGTAAATAGAAAGCATGTTGGAAATGGACTCCAACGGAAACTGTGAGGTGAAGGAGTTCCGGAAAGGTCATTTATCCGTTCCTGTTCCATGCCTGGATACATTTACTTTTGACTGGGGAGGAGGGTATGGGTAAGGATCAACCCTGTTCTTTTCATATAATGTTTTAATTTTTTGTTTAAATCAAGGTCAATATTCTCCATAACAGTTCAGAAATACCTTAGATATATTTATTTTATACAGCCTTGGAAATGGAACCTTGAATTTTTGTATTTGAAAAAAATTGTGCTTACAAAAAATTGCTCATTAAAAAAACCCCAGAATCAATTTTTTTAATGCATTTAAGGTGTATAGATTTGTGGCAAGTTTGTGAAAAAAATATTAATTCATATTGTAATGTTAAATCTGTCTCTATAAAGAAAGCTTCCAGTATTGCAGAAACTAGAAGTGAAAAATGAATGCTTTTAGATTAAAGCTTTTCTTTAAAGTTTTCCCTTATAATCCTTACTTGAATTGATAACCCCATGTCACCCCTGTTTGCATAAGGTTCAATCATTACTTATCAAGTGGACTATCAAGTTTTGTTCAATTATCTTATACATGGCTCCATGCCTCACAGAAAGCCATGCTCCAGTTCAAGGAAAATGGTGCAGTTTGCACTGAATGGATCGCTATCTGAGGGATATTTGGGAACTGAGTACTTTATTTAATACTGTTATGTTATGAACTATGATGGCTTTAACAGACCTACTTTTGAAATTGTACGTGTGTGGAGAAATCCCTGAAAATGTATGATTCAACCAAATATTTCAATGACCATTATAAGTTACACATTGCTGAATGATGACTTAATTTCCTGCAATCATGAAAACTAGTATTCTATGTAGGTTATGCCTGTCCACTTCTCAAAGGAGAATAGAAAACTATATAGCAGACTTTTTAATGATGGAGTTAAGAAGAATGTATTTATGGTACATTAGTTTACTTTAGCAGTGAAAGAGGTACATTTATTCACCTTTATTGGTAGGAACTAAATCAAATGATAACATTTTTATTTGATAAATGAAAAATAAAAGTCAAAAATTAAATTTTTTTACTGTGAGCAGTTACCCACCAATGTGCATGCATGCATTTTAATCTGTTAAATATTTTTTGTATAAATCAATGCTATTACCCGGTAGTTTTAAAAGTTGCCCTCCTTTAAAACAGATAGAGATCCATAAGTTTTTTGAATTGCACTCTAATAAAAAATTTGAATTCTTTTTTATTTGTCATCAACCCAGCAAAGTGCAAGCATTTGGATCCATTATCTTTTTATATATATGAATGCTTAAGTTATATAAGTTGAGACAACTTATATAACTTAGCATTAAAAAGGAAATAGTGCTTTAATTTTTTTTAGAAATACATTCAAATTGAATAAAATCTTTTGAAAATTCTAAAATTTAAGCACTTATCTTCTTTTAAATGTCAGAGAAATTGGAAGCTGTAAACTATTAGATTATTTATAGATTGAAATGATTGCTGTTTTATTTGATTTTATCCATCCATGCCATGTGGAAGGTAAAAACGTCTTCCTCTGTGATTATAACATTCGCAGGAAGACGACTGTTAAGGTCAATCATGTGTCACCGCTAATCATGGGCATGGATATGTTTTTTTCCTGACGATTTTGCATCTCATTCACAGAAGTCAACAGCTGCATGCTTGAATCAAAGTACTGAAAGTACTGTTAGACGGTGGTGCCGTTTGAAAGTGGCATATTACATGTATGGTAATTATTGTTCTCGAAAATCCACAGCCAGTATCTCATACATGTACTAATGCTTAAATTATACTCGCACAACTGGTCGTGAGTTTCCTACATGGATAATTCTGTGGAAATCGTAGTTGTGAACACAATCCACACTTTGCAAATGTTGTGTCTCTTTATCGTCATCTTTTGGGGAAAACCCATAGATTTTTCACAGTAGCCTTTGTAGTATAGAAGTTCGTATCCATATGTTTGTATCTATATGTTTGTATCTATATGTTTGTATCTGTATCAGTTGACATTAAAACTCCGTTTTCGGTAATACATGTACTACATATATATGTATTTTGATTGCCCCAGAATGACTCATTAAATATGTTGGTTGCCACCACATATTGAATGAATAGATTTAATCAAATCCAAAGCATTTTCATCACAGTACGCCCAAAGAAGGGGAATTTTGGGTTTTTTTCCCTTTTGACCTTTGGGTTGACACCGCAAAGGGGAACAACTTTTGAAAAGTGTGGATTGGACTATTGTGCTTTAAAGATATTGTAGATTTCTCAAAGTAACGAGAACAAATAAAGCTTTGGTATGATAAAATACTTATCAGGTTTTTACTAACTATTTGGGCATACATGTAGTATGTTTATTGTCCCTCTCGAGAACATTTTCCCTCAATTTCTTCAAAAAAGTTGCAGTCTCGTGGACCATCATACTTGCTTTTGTCCTCATAGTCAGTTAATACATTTAGGTGTACAGAAAACGGAATGGTTTACAAGAACCTGTTTGATAAAACTGGTATTGCTTTTGGATTGCACGTCATCATGAAACAGAAGAGTCAATCAATATTTTTATCTTCAATTTAAGTGGATTATTTCCATTTGCTCACTAAATTTGAAAAAAAAAATATCATACAATATTCAGTCGCGGCAGTTTCATTAATTAACGTTTTAAAGTACATTTGTCCTATTGTATTTAGCTATAGATTTATTCAAATCATTTGAATGAATTTGGTAAAGTCACATGTATATTTTATCGCTTCTCAGTACACTTTAACGCGGATAATTTACTTGCTACATTAAACTTTTCTAGTTATTCAAAATTAGTTTTTAAAAACACCAAAAAGAAAAAATCCAAGTTGAACGCATGTTTTTCTGTCCGTACAGCTGTGTATATGAATTTCATTTTATTCTTTGCATGTATATGTACTATACAATAGAGCTAGGGTTCGCAAATCCCGGCAATATTTCCGGAAAGCTATAGTTATGTAGCTCAGCAGAATACTACAGTCATCTATGAAGCACATTTTTTGCCTTCATGTTTCATTATTTATCGCAAATATAGCATGGATGTATATGCTTCGGCCGATGTAGCATTTCTTTGAGTGATGACACTTTCTAACTGGTGTGTATTTCGATTGCGAGTCGCAACAAACTGACGCTTTTATATAGGCCCGCCTATTTGTAAATGGAAACAAATGTCGAAGAAAGCTCATAATAGAGTTGTACTCGCGAGTTAAAAATTATTTGAAAACAAAAGGGGCGATATTTACGCACATGTGTAAATAATGTTATCTGTTAGTGAAATAATCCCCCCAAAACCAAAGAAAAGGTTCTCTAATAGCAGAGACGGGCGCATATGAATTAAAGTCACAGATTGTACTTCGCTCATCAAATTGCGTTATTCAGTTTATTGTGAAAAAATTCGTCAAGAACTCTTTAGTGAACAAAATTATTATATCTTGCATTACCGTTCACAATGTACCATAAATTAAATGTATATGGAATATTGCATGAGTTGAACCGATTGTTTTTTCTCACAAAAAGCTAGCGTTTGCTGCTGCAAACTATACATGTACAGGAGCTGACAGGCCGTGAAATTCATAAGACATTTCACAGCAAATGCCTTTAATCCCTTTATTTCTTTGAAACATCGTAAAATGTGTTTATACATGTATATATATGTAAATTTGTAAAATGGCGACTCGATTTGCACGTAAATTTTACAATCCGAGGTCGATCGATTAGCGCGTTTGAGAGAATCAGCAGCAAGTAAAGCGTTAACATCAGTAGTAAATATTGTCTGATGAATACTGAGGTGCCTGTAATAAAATTAATGTTCCTACAGACTGAGTGGGTTACAAAATTAGGTACATGACAGATCAGTCAAAAATTAAACACATTTGTATCGTATATTTCAAGTTTTTGGTAAGTTAAAAAAAGACATGCACACTTGTGGACGAAAGCGTGCCATTGATCGGTTAAAGTTCAATAAAATGTAATTTATGTAATATTCATTAATATTGTCAGTATCTGTTGTGAATTCTTTGGAATAAGCTACATCAAAACAAATATTCTTCCTCAACTAAACTTAATTCGTTGAAAATGGCTGAATTTATCGATGAAGCCTAATTGCTGAAATATGAAATGGCAGACCTGTTTAAATAGTGGGTTTCTGACAATTGTTTACATCATAAAAAACAAGAAGTGATAATTGTGAGATCCCTTAGCCAGTTATCGCAGTGATATAGTTTATGCAGTCCTGTAACCGAGTTTAACGTCACAAGTGGCAGTTGGTGCATAAATTATCGATACTGTGTAAGCAGACAGGGTAACGGCTCATTTAAAATAAAACACAATTTCATAAATTATTATATGTACAAAATAATTAGTTTCTATAATGCTTAAAATATCTGATAAGATTAAAATTAGTTCTCATACTTAAATCGACATATAGATAAAACATTGCGTATAACACTGCATACCTAACAGAGTTATCGTTCCTTATCCGCTAGGGTCCCCGTGAGAAATACTCTTCCGGTCAGGACCGTAGCAATAGACCGTGGCTATTTATAGCCACCGTCTAAAAATGGCTCAAAAACTTCAAATACTGAAGCATGTGTTTTCAAATGATTGAGGTTTTCATTTAAAAGTATATGAAATAAAAAATAACCCAATGTGGTTTTCCATTGTGGTGTAAAGAGAGAGAGAGAGAGAGAGAGAGAGAGAACTGATTTTACAAGTTTATCAAAGGAGCATTTTTTCCCCAGAGTATATACCTGATTTGATTGGAGTTAAATGCTACCAAATTCCAGGCACACAGAAATTAATTAGGTAATAAAATAATAGGGGCATTAATTCGGCATTAGGTAAATAAAATGTCAGAGATTTATAGCTTTTTTGCATGAGTAGACCTTTCACGGGCTGTGTTATTACCCTCCCGCTATTATCTGCCAATCCACAGCTTCTGGGGCCTGAACATCTACAGCAGTTAGCGACCAGGCATAATACATCTGTCAGCGGCATCTCCTGCGGAAGCCTCCCAGAAAACAACAGTTTGTAACGCAAAGAGGAACGAAACTCTTAAACTAAACCTCCAACGACAAAAAGTTCACTTTCAGTGAAGATACATGTGTCTGTTTTTTTCCCTTTAGCAAATTTTTTAAAATTAAAAAAAGGGGTCTAATTTCTTAATTTCAATAAAGATTAACTAATAAAGTTAAGATTATTTTACCGTATTTTTAATTTTTTGTAGGGGAACATTTTTGAGAGAAAACGTTTTTCATAGAGGAAAGCTAACAAGATTCTTAATTAATATATACCGGTAATTTAAAATGTCAAATGCTGAACAAGGCATATTTTTAAAACAGATTTATAACCATTTGGTGGCCTGTATATTAAATACATGTAGGTTATGGTTAACCCAGTAACCCAAAGAATGTAAGGTTTTGAAATATGAATGCAAAGTCTTTTATATATCCCTGTACATTAATATCGTACTGTTCGTAATCAGAGATCATATTTTGGCTGATTGCGAGCCTCGTGACATGACCTTTGGTGTAGTTTTTTACATTGAATTGCTCGGCAAAGTTTTTCTCTCTTTTGTCACCTGCTGGTCTCGCTCGTAAGGTGTGCTTGAGCTCTAATTGTAACCATTCTGGATGTTAATCCAAACGTGACAGCAAATTTGACAATGTCAACTATAAGAAAGAACAAGGACTGAATAAGAGGATAGTTTTTTTGTACTGTCTGCATGTTTTGGGTGATATTTTAAAACACAAGTCTGTGCTATTGACAGTCTTGAAGAAGAAGAAGAAGAAGTGTATATGCCAAAGGTAAGGCTGAAATAGATTTGGTTTGATGCTGATTTTTGGTAGATAGCATTGGCGAAGATAGAAATGTCTTGATAGAACAAGATTTTTGATAATTGATTGGCCTTATTGTAGGTAAATCTTTATTTAGTGCACAAAAGTCATCATGATTTTTCAATTGTTGTGTTTGGAGGACTGTTTTTTTTTGTTTTTTGTTTTTTTACTTGCTGATTTTACTAATCAATCTTTATATTCTAAAATTGTCGATCTATATTGTATTTTAATTGTCAAATTAAGACATAAACAAATTTGTTTCGGTTCATATCAGATAAATGTCTGCCATGTTAAACTTCACAGAGATTGTGTATTCATTCAGAATTTATGGAGGTCGAACCTCTTTGCATTGCTTGCCTTCCATATCACAGAAAAGCTCTTTGTTTTTGCTCAATCATTCATGCTTTTTATCAACACCTTAAAAAAAATCCATTCAATACATAATTACATATGTTTAGTTGAAAAAGTAGACAGCCACTCATGCAATATTTTATTGATAAGAACATGAGCCTTCATTTGTAGCTGTAATTTTTGGAATTAATGATTGTCGTATGTTCCGTGATAGATATTGTAATATGGTTCGTAACATTCTAAATATAGACCGATAACGTTTAATACATGCAATGAAGTTTATGAAGGTGTCAGGTTTTGTAACTTGAGTCTACAAAAGATAGGACTGTCTGCTCAATCCCATTTTTTTAGTCACTTTATGTATTATTATTCTCCATTTTAATAAAAGTTGCAAAATACCTCCCATACCTGACATCATGGCATATCAGCATTTAGTTCTTTATCAGCTGAAGGTAAGAGAAGTTTTGATAACCATTACTTTGTAAGATGGGAGATATATAGTAAATCTAGTAGTGAGATATTTGCCATAGTGAAGAGGTGACTGTCAGTTCTATGCATTGTAGGTTCTAAATGGTTTTAACTCAAATATAACATTTGCATCTGTCTGTGAAATAGTAGAAGAATCTTTAATATCTAAATTTTTCTTTTATTTTCTACAAATTAACAATATACGTTGAATAATTTGACCAATGATATTTTGATATTATGATATTTTGTCAGTGGTGATAAGTTTTTTAGTTGAATGATTAGATAGTATCAAATTGATGATCAAATTGGGGGGGGGGTGCCCCTCCCGACCATCGCAAAATTTAAGTTTTATTCTAAACTTACTTAAAAAATGTCTCCGACCCTCACAAAATTATCCCCCCCGACTCACCGGGACTAAATTTCTGGATCTGCACATGATGATATTGACATGTATCCTTTTATTGGTCGAATTTAAGGCATGTCTGTGTGAGATACAGAATATTAAAGGTCGAAGTATGTGTTAGCTGTTACTTATATTTTACCTGGCCAGTTTACCCTTATATTTTTAATACCAGTAAGTTCAAATAAATTTTTATTTGAAAAGCAGTTTGTTGAGTTTGGGGAGATTTTATAGATGAATAAAGATTGACATGTACATTTTCCAAAGAGTCAATCTGATGAAATTTTGAGGTTTGCTGCTTCAATTGAACAAATTCATTCTGAAAGAGGACATAGTTCACAAACTTTTGTAGCAACCAGAAACCATCTGGTCCAAAGAATTTTCACAGTCAGAGTTCAAAGTGATATTTATAATGGGTGTTTTAAATGTTTCCTAATGCAACTCAGTGTAACATGCATGTAATCCAATTTAGAAAGTAAAAACAGACTAAATGGAAATATACTTGAGACGTAAGGTGCTTATACATATGTTTGAGTTAAATCTACTTTTGTTTGGTGGTTCGCCCATGTATATATGTATAGTCTTTGTCGAGAGTAAATATTATTGATTTCATTCACAGTCTGGTGGATATCTAACTTGGATTTCGAAGTTCAGTGTTCATATTTTGACATCTGTGAACTTTTCTATTCAAATATGACATGTAGATTCATAAATTTTTAACTTGGTTTAAGTAAATGCGATCAATTTTATGGATTTTATTCACTGAATGTTCGGTTGAAGTCATAATGGCTGGTGTCTGCTACATGGATTAATTTGTAGACATGTAAGTAAAATTGATTTTTGGTTTAGTGTGCAATACGTTTTTCAACTGTTAATTAATGAGCATGTCCTTGAGTTGCACTTGATTTGGGCAGGAAAAATACATTTAATTGAAAGTTCTGTGCAGTTGTATAATTGATAGACCATATACCTGAAAAGCGTGTACTGATATACACAGATATAGAACACCTGAGAACTACTTGACTTCACTTGTATATCATATTACATAGAAACATATTTAAAATGTGTTTATTCTGCTTTCAATTAGGATTTGTGTATTGAATAACAAGAAATGGAAATTTAGTCCATGTTAATACTATACTACTAGGCAAAGCAGAGTTTTATAGTGAGGGTTTATAGATAGAGTCTCCTGTTTCTACCTGCATTTATACTGTGTAAATGATCAGAAGTTGGACTAACAGCTGTCTGTTTCAGTAATCCTATACGCTTTTTCTGTTGGTCTGGCCTTTTGTTGACAATATTGTGTGTGTAATTGCAGCTCTGTCAGATATTGACAAAAGTGTTTATTATGCAACTGTCAACTTGAAAATGCAAACATTTCAAGATTCGTACATGTATATTGACTCTGCCTATTAATGCCCCTGACTTTAACCGACTTCACTTTATAATGCGACCTGGAGGTACACATTTGTAATTTATTATGACGTTTTAAAGAGTTCTGAAATATCTGGTAAAAAACAGGAAAAGCAGAATAATTCTACTTTCGAAAAACACTATGGCAATTAGGTAAGACTTCAAGCACAGCTTGCATTTAGGTACCTTAAGTAATGAATGGTAAGGAATCTTTTTTCTTTTGTGATGTGCTAATTGGTTTCATCTAGTCTATGCAGAATTATGCTTTGAAAATTTCATAATGACCTATAAGCATTAGTAGTGCATTGAGTTGTTGATTTTGTTGCATTTGATGGAGGGGTTTATAAATTAATGATAAACAGATTTCACATCTAATTGATGGTACCTTTTGGAAAAGTAATGTGTGTTTGTAAGTTTAATGAGAAGGAGGTGATCTTATAGATGTATTTTATACAGAATTGAGTCGGCTTTGATAACTCTCAAAAGTGAGGGCAAGCTAGTGTTTATAAGTACATCTGGAAGGTGTATACAGTTGATTCCAGGTAGGTCAGACTCTTTCATTTTATTTGTCTACGTTGGGGCTGGAGGATGTACAATGCATATTTAAAAGTTTTGGGAGAAGAAGGTAACCATCCTCACCATAGATGTAACAATGTCAGTTTTACACCTCAAAAGGGAGGGCAGCTAGTACCTGTATTAGTTCATCTTGATTCATTTCTGTCATTGTTTGGGGGGATGTGCAAAATCAAATGTATATCTGGGTGCCAAGGTAGATTTGGTATGTAATTATGTCAGGAGTACATAAGTAAGTATTATGGTCCATTGCTTCAGGGGAGGGAACTGGCCCACAAAACAAGAGGAGGTACATGAAACATGTGGCCAAATCTATTGATTACTGGCATTCCAAGCAGCCCCCATCTGTTGTGCGCTCTGACAGGCTATATGTATCAACAGATTCAGTCTCATAATGATCCCCTGTGTCCATCAATCCTAAACTTTACAAATTACAAATGGGTGAGTATGTTCAGTATGCTTTATCTTATATTAATTAATAACACTTCTCAGATTTTTTTCCTCAGGTTTGAGGTGATCAACTGCAATGGTTGATAACTTTTCAAAAATATGTAAAGAAAAATGAAATTCATTAATGCTTATCGCTGTTTTCCAGAATTAGGGTTTTTCCACTCTTTTCAAAACTTTGAAATTTTTTATTATATTAGTCAATTTCCTGTATGATGCATGGTTGCGGGTTTTTTGTGTTTTTTTACTGATTTGAATCTCAGGAAATTTGAATTTTTGTGTGTGTATAACTTTGTTGCCTGCTGTTTTCATGCAGGTTAAACATAGTTTTAAATTTTAGGTTATAATTCAAAGTCCCTGTGATCTTTGATTTATAAAGACAGTTTCTCTGTTTTATTGATTTCCATTATTGGATCAATAACTTTGTAACACCCACCTGTTAGTTGTTTTCCTCTTAAATGTGCAATGTTCAAGTAAAGCACAAATAAATTTCTTGAGTAACTTCTTTTAATATCCACGATTTTTGATAACAAGGTGATTAAACTCACAGTCAGTCGAACAGCATCCTAAAAATATGATATTCCACCAAAAAAAAAATAGTTACTCGTCTTTTTAAGTTTTATAAGATATTTTTTGATTCTTTTTTATCGATTCACACTGACAGGTGGTTGATATTACCCTGGCATGGTGCTTTATGATAGGTGGGAGTTTGTCATTAAAATGTTCAGGTATTGCGGAGGATTGAAGTAGAGGCTTACTGGGATCTGTGCTATATCAGGGGGATACTACCCACTATCTGACCGTCGGAGCTGTGTCTTGGCACTGATTAAGAAGCTCTCGGAGATTTATATAAATTATCAGGGGCCTCCTCCGTAAACAGGATGCTGGGTCGATTCTCTTGAAGATTTTTTTATTCGTTTTAATCTGGAGAAAAAAAAGCCTAGAAGATATTTTTTTTTTTAAAAACGGTGTTCAATGCAAACTCGAGTATTGAATGCTATATCTCTTGACGTTTGAACTGGTATTGGCAGATCAATTTTGCACAATTATTTTTAATGTTTTTTTATTTTTTGACATTGAGGTTAATGAATATGACGACTCAACGTCATGGAAACATTGATAAGGAGTGGTCCATGACAAAAAATGTTATGTCAGAGAAGATGGAGGATATTTTTTTTTTCAAACTGATTTCTTTGTCTTTCTTTAAAAGATTAATTGGGTTTTGGAAGCTTTAAGTTATGTTTTTCAATGAGATCTTTGAATCTTGCCCATTAATCAATATTTACTTTGCATAGAGTCCCGAGTTTTATTTGTTAGAATGGACAGGTTGTCAAAATTATAGATTTCGGAACTTTATAAGTTGCAGTCAGATTGGGCAGTATAAATGAATTTCGCAGATGTTAGTTAGCCAAATTTTCTCTGTACAATTTTGGTTTAAAGTTAATTGTATTACGTATGTATTTAGCTATAATCTGTCATAGTGCTAAATGAATAAATGTAAATAAATGTTGATTTAAAAAACAAAATAACCGTCTACCGGTATATACAGATCACGAATTACAAATAATCAATTGACAGCAGGATGGATAGGTAATCAGACCATTAAGGTGGCTCTATACACCCACAGTTTATTCCAATTTTCAATAGAAGACCACAAAACATATACTTTTCAAATATTAAAATGACGATAGGGATAATATAGGTATTTTTAAAGAATTTTTTAATGTTTTTTCGTGTTTTTGTAAAATATTTTTTTAAAAGACAGCTATCAACAAATTGAGAGAAATTATTTTGTCATATGATGGATATTTCCTTCGGACACATAAAAAAAATATATCGCTTCTTAACATTCAAAAATGTTATTATTGCAATCTTTTTTAGTATTTCCCCAAAACATAATTTTTCATATTTTCTTACTCTGTTGAAAAATCATCTGAAAAAGTTGCTTGATGTTATAAGAAAATGTATTTTAATATATGTGACATAAAAAATTGAATGAAAACCATTGCAAATAAACACAAAAAATATTTTAAATTTTATTTGGTATGAAAGTTCCTCATGTACGGGTTATCGTTCCTAAGTCCCAAGGCCCAAACACCTCGGGGACTTTTCATTTCTGAGTTGAAGAAAATTTAATTCCTAAATGTAATGTTGGAATGATAAATACATACATATTTCATTATAGACTTTGCCCTGTATAAGTGAATATATTCGCTTTAATGCAAAACTAAGTCAAATAAATAAAGGGGAACATTGACTAGGCTAATAGGATTTATGTATCCCAACCTGAGAGAAATTCAAAGCAACCCTCTCATCCCCGTGAGGTGTCGATATTAATGTGCATTAAAGTATATTATAATTGAAATATTTTCACCTGTTTAGAATTTTCACGGTATTCAACCAAAAAATACGTTTTAGAAATTTTTGGAAAATTAAAAAAGTTATTGTTCTCAACGGGATTCGAACTCATGACCTACTGGTTTGTAGTGAACCCACTAACCCACTGCACTACAGTGTAACATATCGATGATGCTAAAGAAACTCTTTGAAAATTCATACTTGATTTTATTGTTTATTTCAATAAATAATACCACACAATGTGAAGGTGTCACATACCACATTACTTGTAAGTAATGAATTTTCCAATTATCAAATTAAATCTATCCATTTAACATATTTTTCAAAATAGCGGTTCCCATACAATTCACCTCAGTTTAAATCAGCCAGTACCGGAAATGCATGTTTCCAGATTTACTTTTTTTCGTACTGCGTCATCAAAAAGTGGTGTATAGAGCCACCTTAAAGACAATAGATGGATAAGACTGAAACTTATTTGTTTGTTCATATATAAGGAAGTTATATTCACATATCGGTAAGTCTCAAACCTGATATGTCCCATACTTCATTAAGAATTGGTTTGGTTTATGCAGAAACAGATGGGTTGTCATCATTGGAGGTAGAAATTCTTTACACAGTCAGAAATATGAACTAAATATTTACAATCTTCTTTGTTCGTGTTTATTAAGACATAGCTAAGGTAAATTCCTTCGTTTGTTACTGTCCATGAGGTCTGTTATCATATTAGCTTGTTGTCCAATTACTTATGATGGTTCCATAAATTTGCTCCAATAGGCCATTACCCTTTGTCACAGGGGTGCAATAGACATTGCAAAGGTTACGATCAATTAGGACTGGTCTTTGTATTGTCACAAGATTTGTGATAAACCTTGACTTAAATTGCCTTCTTTTGAAGTTTGATGGATATGTTGAGCGCTCTGTATATGTGTATTGTGTGTGTTTTCGGAAGAGAAGAAGTTTGAATGTACATTTTATGAAGTTCGACACATTTCATTTAACGATGTCTTAAGATCTATGGATCTGGCTGATCAAAAAGAGATAAGGGATATTTATATATATTTCTAAGTATAATTTTCTAAATCCTTGAAAAAAGTTATCAATCTGTTCCGCCGGCAGCATTAAAGGAATACAGAGGAAATACATGATGCAATCAGCCGGAAAAATATTCGGAATTAAAGATTATTTCATTTGATGCCGTTATGCACCCTGGGGTGGTGCTGTTTTGGAAACCTGTCGGAATAGATGACTGATGATCTCAGATGATAATCCAACGATCAGATTGGGAGGAATCTTTTTTGAGGAATCTCTGTCTTTACCTACAACCCAATCTGTATCTCCTGTCACTGATAATCAACCAACGCAGAAATTCTGTCTTTTTCTGGAGATTTTTTTTTCTTTGCTTCATTTTTAACAACCGTGAAGCCTAGTAAATTTTCACAGTGAGGCATATGAAGTGATTAAATAATTCTAGGGATTCGTTATTCAGAAAATGATGTCAAGCATTTTGGTGAGGAGATGTATTATTTGACAAAGCATAATTTATTTGTGCAAGAAGTGGTGGCAAAAGTAAATATTTGGAATGGTTGAGGATTGATGGGACGATGTTGGATGTTGAGCATGGATCCGGGAACACGAGACACCTGCTGATTTCCTTGTGTGGACATTGGGCGGGATTTTACTGTAGTAGAAAGTATATCGTAAATGATGCAAGATTAGTTGCTTAATTAATCATTGAAAAAGAAAAATGGACATTCAGAGAAAAGGAAGGCGAAGGTTGGAAGAAATTGAACAAAGTTTGCTAAGGTATGAGGACCAGCAGAGAAATTAATTAAGAGGATTTGTTGTTTAAAGGCTAATATAAAGTGTAACTGTGTCTTTTTATGGTCAAAGATATCTGGCTGGAATTTTTAAAATGTTAAGTGCTATGGTATGGTGATCGTGAGAGGGATTGAGGCAATTTGTTGTCATTAATGCTGATATTACCGGTATTAGTTATGATGTCTTTTAATTAATGGTCCAAGGTATCTGCCATGACTGAAAAATTTATAATACCAGTACATGTATATTTTTAAAAGCAAACCTCTAAGTTCTATGATTTGTTCCACAGCTGTATTAATTAATTTTTGCAATTACACATGTACTTGATAATTTAATTAGAGCACCAAAGTTATAATTTGCTTTTTACTCCTTGCTATTGGCTGTGTTTTTTATTTTTAATTGACATTTGATTACGAATTTATACTTGCTAAATGTACTAGCTAGTATAATATGTTGTGTACCGTTATGTAACATTACAAGGAAATACCGGTATATGGACTGTGATATTGATTTTTATCAAATAAGACTAAAAATAATAGTTCCGTATAAAATTGTTCTGATTCAACATGTAGATGTAATATAAAACTTCATATATGAACCTGGCATTTGCACACAAAAAACCAAGAGCAAAACAAGCTTTGCCATATGTCGATGTGTCATCAAACCTAAATCCTATATACTGTATATGTATTGTAGCTACAGATACTGAAACTGAAAGGTGTTACCGTAATGGCTGGATGAAGTTTTATCAGTTTGTGGAGTCTTAGATTTCCAGATATCTGACTCTGATTTGTCTAAATGAAATGAAAAAACTTGACAGTAATTTGCTCTCTAATTTGTTTTGGATTTGTCTTGGAAAGTGACGGCTATAGATTTGTCTTGAAGCTACTCATGTTTGTCTGTGTTATGTCTTGTGGAGTGGACAGAGTTTAAATCTCATAATCTGTCTAATGACCTGTGTTGTTTTTGAGTGGCAAAATTTGACATAATCTGTAGCTGTTATGTCTTTGAGTGTTTATAAACTTTGACTTTTTCTTAGTCTTTCAGTACCATAGACAAAATTTGACTCTGTCTTGGAATGGGCAGAATTTGGTCAAGTTTCGTTGGAATATGACTGCATGAGACTGTCTCTCTGTCTTGTAGAGCCCTGTCTTATAAGGCATTGACAAGTTTAAGTTTGACAGAATCAGTTGATTCAGAATTGTCCTGGAGAACAGTATTTGACCTATTTTGTCTCCGGTTTTTTTAGAACTACCGTATCTGATAAGGACGAAGCCTGTCTGATTTTTTCCCCAGAATTGTCTTGGAGAGAAAACATTTCAATAACTCTGTCTATGTTTTGTAGAAATGGTTTGGTATGACAAAGTTTGAGTAAATTTAGTTTTTTTCTTTTGTAGAATTGTCTTGGAGAGACAACAGGTGATGGCCAGTAAACACATCCCCATAGACACCTGGCTGGAGGCCCTGGGTATGAAAGAGTACGAGGGGGTGTTCCGAGATTTCCACGGAGTAGAGGTGGGTCTTCAAATATTGAAAAAGGTATCGGTTTAACCCTCTTCCAGATAGTGGAAATTTTTTCGATGTCATATCATAAAGTATACTTAATATTTTATCAGTTGCTTGCTCTATCAGTCTGGGAGGCATCAAAACATTGCAGACACCTCATTTAAAATAGGTGGGGTCTTAATAAATGTCCAGGGGAAATATTTTGAATGATACATAGCCAGTGGTATTCCCAAATGTTCAGAGAGCAAGAGAGAGAGAGAGAGAGAGAGAGAGAGAGAGAGAGAGAGAGAGAGAGATTATGTTTTGATGAAGAATATCTTAATCATTCAATTATTTTCTAAAATTCTTAAAGGATCTGCTGAACTTGACAGAGGCAGATGTCAGGAATCTTGGGCTGAAAAATAGTGCTCACCGAGCCAAAATAATCTCCAGTCTGCGCATATTGAAAGAAAAATATGAAAGAGGTATTTATTAGACTGATAAAGGCAATCATTATTCTAATTATCTCCTTATATTCCACTTTCATGACATAACATTTGGGTTTTTTTTAAATTTTTGTTTAAACAGGTTATCGCAAGCCCAGGGTTATACAGAGAAGTCACAGTGCTTCTGCACAGTAAGTAGAGTTATTCCCCTTTTCAGCACATTCTCACAGATATATGCATGAATATTCAAAGTAATATACAAAATAAATCAGAAGTGATTGAATGTGTCATTTATCATGTAGAAACGAGGAAATGAACATATATATGGGGGTTAGGAAATGAGTAGTAACAGAACCGTGTTGACACTGTACAAATGACTAATTAACTCCTAATTAATGCATCAATAGTTCAATAAATTAATCACTCACTGCATGACAGCTGGTGGTGACAGAGCTTTGTACATTACTGCTGTTTACCTGTTAGTGGTCAGGTGTAAATACCAGGTAAGTCTTGTTCCCTCGACCCTCTCCCGTGTATTTTGATGCATTAATTACCTGAAAGATGTTTTTCTTTACTTGTTCTTTGGTTTTTGTTGGTTTTTTCCATTTGTATAACGGAATTTCTGTGCATGTAGAGGTCGTAGATGGGCCAGCATGGCTACTCTACCAGTGTCCGTTCCCAGTATCCAAATTCAGTGAGTAAAAATGAGCTCTCTCTCTATGAAGAGCTTATTGTTTGGATGTACGTGAATTTCATTTATTAATTTGGATTTTAATTTTTTAAGCACCTGTTTGAAATGAAAATGTGTGTTTGGATTTTATTTTGAATTGTGAAGAAAGTTCAATGTTTGTTGCATGAGTTTGTGAAATTTTACATCACTTTTTTCTCTTTTATGTTTTTCTTAAGATTGTGACATGTGTGGGTTTTTTTTTTCAAGTTTTTATGTTCACTGTCTTAAGTTTTCTGATTTTAAATAAATTAAACTTTGAGTACTTTTATGAATACTTTTTAGAATCTAAATATAAAAATTTGTTTACTGATTTGTGACAATATTAGACAGTCAACATTGAATCATTTTTATCCACAAAAGGACATGCATATACTTCAAACATCTCCATAACTAGTAGATCTGTTTTTACTTTAAATACAGAAAGTACATGAAAGTACATGCTTGTTGACTTATTCACGTTCCCAGGAAGTACTTTAGTAGAGTTGTAATCACTGTGCGTGTGCCTGTGGTTGACGAACATAGGTCCCCATCCCTGGTACTGGCTATGACCAATTACCCAAAATGACCACAAAATACCTACCAACTTATACCAAAGTTATATAAAAAGATACACACTATTACAAAACTTGATTATTATTCAGAAAATAGTAAAGATTAAGATTATTCTTTATATGTAAAAATGCCACACTTGATATTGTAAGTATATGATTTTAATTTCAGTTTTCTAGCACTATAAGAGATATAGCCGCAAAGGAACCTGATAATTTGTAAAATCAGTTTTAGTTTCTATTACGGTTAACATGCAATATGTTAAATAAATCCAGCTAAGAAGGAAATAGAATTGAATGGTACATTTGTTTCTTCAATTGGAATACCATATCTGGTTTCAGAATCTGTTCATTTCGTATTCCAGAACAAAGAATGGGCTTTATTCTCAGCCAACTAGACCATAAAATTTCCTATGTGACAGGAATATCAAATTTTTCTTAATTTACTTCAGGTTATTTTGAAAAGAAAGCCCAAAATCATGCTATTTAGGCAGTCATTTAAAAATTCCATGTCATTTAAAGAAGTAATTAGCCCCAAGGTCTGCGATATCTTAGACATAGGGTGATTTTATGCAACATACAGGAGAATATACCTGTGGTGTATACATGGGTGTTACAGTCCTATGCATGCAGATAACCTGAGCTATTTACACGAGTGTTATACTTCAGTTTGGAGTGTTTGTATGGCCATCTTCTGAACCATGTCATTACAATGTGACACATTCCTTTCGCAATCTTAAGGTAACATTTCGCGTTCTCTTAAAAACATGTATAGTCTTTATCAAGGGATGTCGGATATAATGGGATTAACTCTTGAATGGGTAAGAATGGGACAGTACTACTAGTACTTAATTCACTTATACTGTGTACCTTGAGGGGGTTTTAATTAATGCCCCGTGGAATGTCCAAGTATACTACTAAGCTGCTATGTATAGTGACATAATTACTGTAATTTCACACTTGATGGCTAATTAGTGTCCACAACTGACCCTGGACTGGTTTTTCTTTTATCATTGATACTATACATGCAAATGACCCAAGGTAAGGCATAAAGGTGAAAACTCTTGATAGGCAGGGGTCGTCAAATCTTCAATGTCAATAAGCTTTAGATCTTTTTGGTCAAAACTAGATCATGCAGAAAATGCATTCAGAAAAGTCAGCCTTGGTGTATACACAGGTAATCAGAGAAAGGTGGCTTGTTGAGGTTTTCAGTGCTTTGAGATATGGGAGCTAGAATAAGAGATTCATTTTACACTGATTTAATGTGTTAATATTTCTCCCGTGATTATCAGTAGCCAGGCCTCTCCTTCAAGTGTTTGTTTATCATTCGAGGATAATCTTAGTGACAAGAGATTGATGACATATTTTCTGTTTGGTAAGGTTATGTTCTATGATTGATAAGACCTGAGAATCGAGTAACGCAGGCATAATTTTCTCTCATTCTCCGTCTTTCTCTTCCTTAGGCTCTCCTGTTCACCCAGTAACAACAACTACTTTCCGGACTATCAAGTGGTGAACATATCTCCTGAGAGATTAGAGCACGATTTGATCAGTGAACTTCAAGCAGACCCATCGGAACTAAGACACTGGCCCTGGTACCATGGGAGTGTAAGTCGACAACACGCCGAGAAAACTCTGTCCCACAATGGTGACTTCTTAGTGAGGGACTGTATGTCACAGCCTGGAGACTTTGTTTTAAGCTGTTGTTGGAAAAGTGCTCGTTTACATTTCATTATAAACTCTCAAGTGACCGAGAAGAACAATCATATTCCCGAGATAACTTATTCGTTGGAGGACGATAGGTTTTGTTCCGTGCAGGACCTCGTTCAATTTTATATGTCCCACAGGAAATGTGTGACTAAAACATCCGGAGTGTTACTTTTGAATCCCATTGGAAGAACAATGCCGTTGAGTTACTACGACACCAAGTATGGCTTTGCCGGAGCAATTCCTTCCGGAGGTTTGCACGCTCAAGGTCACAGTCCTGGTGACAAAAGAAGTCCGTACCACTCGCCTCACACATCTCCGAAAGTGAGTCCCCGTTTACAGAGGCGACCGGTGAGGGCTGGGAGTCAGCCAATACTCAAAACGGACCATGTGCCCAATGTGACAGGCGGACAGATCGATAGATGTGAGAGTACGCCGAGCATCAAACAGCAATTGTCACCGAATCCTGCATATACGGGAGGTCTCCCGTTTCATGTTCAGCACCAGCGATCAGGAAGTGAACCTTTGATTGCATCACCTAATGACAACATGTCCCAGAATTCTTCAAAGTCCCAATATTTGTCTGTGCAACCAAGAATGGCCCCCTCTACATCGGACAGCCATCTCAACAAACCCCCACCCCCCAAACCAAGCAGGATCCCCTCTGTCAAATACATTGGGAAGGACCGTCCAAAAATTACTGTCAGGAATAAGCAGCTGTATGAAGATGATGACAGGGATTATTCTGACTATTCTCAGGTAAAAGAACCCCCTAGCTGGCTCACTCAATGTCAGCCACCAAACTACAGCGGGAACTTAAACACGAATCATCAACCATCGAACAGTGAAAGTGATTATGACAATAATTACAATAATGTTCATTTTGAAAACAAATATGCCAAAGACCATCCCGAGACTCTGACGATAGAGTTGCCGGAGAAAATCAGGAAAAAGGTTCCTGGTTCGCGGATGTCTGTGTTAGAAGCTAGGGACTACGCTGAAATTCCTCCATCTCCTCTCACCCCTAAAGGGAAACAGATCCAAGTGTTAGGGGAGGAGGAAGATTTTAGTGTAGAGATGAGGAAAAAAACATTGAAGTTGCCAGAAATGGAATCTCACATGAGTCTGAAACCAAATGAATTTAATTCTTCGTTATTTCACTCGGACAACAAACCTCTGGAACCCTCTGTGCTTCTGAAGGTTAAGGAAGTCCTGTTGGAGAATAATACTCAGCGCCTGGCCGAACACATCACAAAGGTGGACCTGGATTACCTGAAAGTCCTGAATGAGGCAGATCTGGGATTGGGAGTGGTATCAGGATTAGAGCTACTCACCCTCCCTCAAGGGAAACAACTCCGGCAAGACATCATTGAGAGGTATGTTTGATTGATGAAGACAATACCTATGTTGTTTTGATAGATTAATATGTTATTAATGTATTGAAAA
This sequence comes from Magallana gigas, assembly GCF_963853765.1. Taxonomy (NCBI): domain Eukaryota; kingdom Metazoa; phylum Mollusca; class Bivalvia; order Ostreida; family Ostreidae; genus Magallana; species Magallana gigas. The sequence continues at coordinate 41,778,780 of NC_088854.1, forward strand.
GAGGAAAATCCCAGTTTTTTAAATCAACAAAATATTAAGTTATAGTAGTCTTCTTTTCAAATCTTGCAATGAAAATAAAATCCCAATCCCCACCCTCTGCACTTCATTTAACATGTAACTACCGGTACATTTTAAAAGTTTTGACCTTTAATGGAACTTAAGGTTAGTTTGTCTTGGCCCAAAAAAAACGGAATTATTTCATATGCAGCATTAAAAAACTGTAGAAACCATATAGAGACATTTCAACGCTTAATTAAACTGTACAGTGAATGTTTTATAAATACATGTATGAAAAATTAATTTGTAGGCAGAACAAAACAAAGTCATCAAATTTTATATGTCTCTTCCAAACATAGGTGCTATTGCATGAAAGTGTTTGTGATGGTGACGACTTTGACCTGCGGAAAAGTCACGGAGCGTGCCAAAATGTTGAGTCAGTGGATACAGATTGCTGTGGACCTGAGGACCACATTTGGAAATTTGTTTGGCTTCGCAAGTGTTATGGAGGGTCTCACATCAGAACATGTAAGGAGCTGAAAGGCTTTTTTTGAAGTAGCTCAATAGCTATTTTAAGTAGATTCAAAGTTTGTCAACATTCCCTCCTTTCATTTAATGAATACTTTTCTTATTTATTAAGGAATTACTGTAAATATATTTCTCATTCTACTTTTATGACACATAGAAATTAATTCTTGTATTTGCACTTTTAGAGAGCCCTCATTTTATAAATCTTTTGATGTTAAGACAAGTTACTGGTTATTTGAAACCACGAAACAAACCTTTCATTTTAAAGGATGATGCAAACTAGCGAGCAGAATTTTTCGTGAATCATTTACGTAGGAAGTACTGTAAGATTTCAAGTGTTGTTAGGCATTCAAAGCCTATAAATAGCTTTTTGTACTTATATTTTGATCTACCTTTTTTTGACAGATTACCCGACTACGAGACACCTGGTTAATACTACGTCGGAACCACACTAGCAGTGCCTTCCAGTTTGACACGAAACTCAAGTCAGCTTACAAATCGTTAATGGATGGTAGTGGACTCCTACCGCTACAGAACGTGTCCATCCCCGACATCGCACCCTTAGTTTTTCTACTGGAGCGGGATGAGTCCAGTCTTACAGATTACCTCCCCTGGGAATTATCTGATCAGAACAGTGGATTGGATATTTTATTGATACATTTAGATACTGCAAGACTCATCACCGCTCAGTGCGGACTTTATAAAGTGACGGCGGAAAACGTGATGAAAACTGTGAAATTCGAGGACCTTATATCCGACGTCTTTCAGACGGAGTTTCATCTGAGGATTTTATGGGGAGCAAAAGGAGCGACTGTGGAGAGAACGGAAAGACAGAAAAAATACGAACAATTACTTGCCGTCCTGTCGAACCGGGCGGAAGCTCCTGAGGATGATGGGACTGCTGTTTAAAGGATTCCCGCTGTTAACAAATTAACAAAACATTTATCAGTTGCCTGGAATTCTTACTCGCTTATCATCCAAAGAAATTTTATGCAGCAAATATTACTTTGTTAGATGATATGTATATTGTATAATTATATACATTTTTAATAAATTGTAACACAATATTCTGATTTATTTCTTTTATTATACGCATTTTAAATGTTGATATTTGAATTGTGTGGTTATAAAGTCTTCAGTACTTCTGAAAATATTCATGTTCCATATTTTTTTTTTTGAAAAATTAATGCATGTTTAGTGAACATGTATGCAAAATTTTACTTATGAACTACCGGGTATATCTCTTTTTGCAATACAAAAACCTTTACACAAGTAGAATTTGGTACCCAGAAGTCAACATTTTTGTTGTTTAATTACACAAATTTATACATCATCATCAGTATATGTATAATGGTTCAAAATCAAGCACTGTCTGACTAATCCATTGCCTTATGAGGCATAGGAGGTTTCATCAAATTATAACGTGAAAAAATACAGATTTAAACAATAAACTGCTTTCTTTGATGATCGATTCATGTGCGTTTTGTAAAAAAAAATTCTGCAATGACCTCTACCTTCATAACCTGCCTGAATCATCAAAGAAAGCATTTTATTGTTTAAATTTACATCTTTTTTAACATTGATAAATTGATTGAAAAAGTAAGTATAATTACCTAATTATTGTTAATCATCATAATTATTTCGTGCAGCTTGTGATTTTTCATAAATTTCTGAAGGTTTTGACAAATCGATGAACTGCTTAGAACTGGATTGTGTAGATTTCAGTCCTGTCAGTATCTATAGCTGTAAATTATTCTTCTTTAAAAAATGAAGGAAATCATCAATAGTGGATGTAAATATATGACCATGAATGATACAGAACAAAGATTAGGATGTAGACACAATTAATTCTGAATTCTTTCTTCTTTAGGTTATCAATGTTAATTATGAAGAAGTATTTGCCCAATGAAATCAAAAGAAAATGAAGTGCAAAATAATGTTTGTTAAAATTCTAATATACCTCTATATGCATTACCTGTAGCCCATGTCAGCTGTCCATATTTTGATAAATGAACAAATATTCTAGGTACCCTGACAATGGATGATAAAATCAACAAAAAAATCAGGTGCATTTTGAGGGTCAAATACCATACCAGTAATTATAAACAGCAAGGAAAACTCTAACTTATATACAAGCGCTACATATACTGTTAAAATATATTAATGTCTACAAAGATTTATTTACAGTCACTGCACTGTTTCCAAATACCAAAGCATATGTATATATATACATGCAGTAATAGCCTCGTATCAACCTCGACTTCAAACTAATCTCACTGTATGACAGGGTGTACTTGTAAGTTTTTTCAGCGACAAGCAAAATAAGAGCTGGTACATTAATCTAAGGGAGTTAATTGTATGCATGGTCTCAAATTATATAACTTGCAGTTTACTGAATTTAATACATTGTACTTGTAAGTTTTTCAGTGACAAGCAATTTAATAAGAGCATCACTTGCAGTTTACTGTGGGAACATTTTTAGCAATATAATAAATATTGATGTTATGATATGTGCTGTTTGGAGTTTCTTTCATTTTATATATACCGTAGTAGATATAAAAGTATTGAAATTAAGCAGGCTGGATGGCTGTGGTCATTTTACAGAATATAGAAGATTTCTGTTTAACAGTTAAAAGATATGGGAAACATTTTAAAGAGAAAATATGAGTAATTTTTCTTTACTATACCCGGTAAATACCCCCTTGTATCAGTTTACAGCAGAACAGATCACTTTTTATTTAAGGTAGATCTGATGGTGAATTTGTTGACCGCCAAGCTCCTTAAATATTGATATTTATTTTCATCTTCTTCTTTTTAATGTTACAGTATACATGTACCGTACATATTGATTTATTTGAACTAGAATGAAGAACTAACACATAATGTAGAATACAACTCCTTAACGAAAACAAAAACAACTTCAAAACAAACACCACTTTACAGGACAGAGGTGTTTATTCATCTGTGACACATAACAATTTCATTAAACACAGGAAAATGTCAGAGGAAACCTATCCCAATTGTCATTGTTTACAATGAGAACATTTTCCGCAGTTCTGTTTTTCTTTCACCCATACTAAGAGATGGAAAATCAGAAAATTTTGGGACGAAAAAATGACAGAAAGACCGGAGTGTATTCTATAACACCAAAAAATTCTAGCTACCAATAGTCTACTCCTTTTTGTAGGAGCACCATAAAAAGTTCCCACAATATTGATTTTTGGGAGTTGATTTTAATCAACTCTCCTATGCAGTTACTCTGACAAACCGAAAGTGAAACAGTGTTTGGACCTAAGCACAAATCATCACAGCTGACAAGATTTAGTTCTTGAAAATAATCGATTAATTCAATGTAAGGTATCTTGAAGCATTGGTTTTTAAGAAACTTATTTATGAATACCTTGAAAATAGTCAGATGTTAAATAGTAGGAACAATTTACATATTTTTTGCAGTCGTATGTATTCATACGCCAGAGTTCAATAAAGTCTCGTTCAACCATCGGCTGTCTCCGTAAATCTCCAAGCAGAGAGTCATTCTATATTTAGAGGTCGCGTCATCAAGCTATCACGTGACCTGGTGTACACATTCTCTTGTTTGTTGGAGATTAACAGAGACAGCTGTGCATCTTGTTGAACGAGACTAGAGATCATTATTGCTTGGATCCATACAATTTTTTGAATATTTCGATTACTTATACATAGGTTGATGGAATCAATTCTATCTTTAATCATTACACGATTCATAAGGGGTTTTTCTCAATATTCTTGTTGGAAAAGTCAGAGAATTCATATTATATAAAAATGTGCGTAATTCATAGACAGATTATAAACTACTTGCCAAGCAAAGTAACATCGTTGATTTTAAAATGAATAATAATCGATAAAATCAACTCCCGTCAGTACTTCAGTACTTTGATTTTTATAGTAAGGTACCAATTCAGAGGCTTTTTGAAAGTCTTGACACTTTTCCACATATCAAAGACAGACACACAAATATAAAATGGTAGGATTTATTGATAACATGTACTACTACATGTACAGTACTAGGTACAAAAACAATCATAATAATACATACTAACAGTATTGTTCAGTAATACAGCAGTTTAATGCGAAATAGCGGCTAGCCACCAAATTCTGTTTATATAACATATTCAAATTTTTGCAACATCAGGGTATGTCCTTTCTTTGAAATTCATTATTGTAAAAATAATGCCGTTTGTATGGGGTCAATCAAGTTATTCTTAAAATGAGTATACCTGAAGTTTTTGTTAATTGATGAGTGGTTAATCATGACCCCACATTTTTTAAAAAGATGCATCGACAGAACAAACATTGACACTACAAACTGCATGCAATCTACACTGTATAATGTACAAGATACTTTACTGGTTCTTATTTTATTTTCTTTTTTTACATTCAATTGAAATTTAAAAAAAATCAACCTGTAATAGTCATAAGGAGGTACAGTAATACATTGAGCATTTCAAATAAGGCAAAGTTCTCAACCTGTTAAAATTGTGAAAAAACACAAATATTTCAAAAAGAATAAAAATTTCTATCAAGAACGCATTTCTATTGGTCATTACACATGATGAAGCGTAGTAATAAAACAACTCAGATTTTTAAAAACAAATTAAATTTTTTAAAAAAATCTTAATGTAATCAATATACAAACTTGATGGTCTTAAAAAGTATTTTTGATTGTTTAAAAGCAGTCACTCAAAAATAGTTTCCTGTCGAAATAGAATAAGCAAATGTTGCATCATATATGCTGCACACAGTTAATGAGGAAGGACATTACAGTCACATTTCCTCTATCAGTAATTTTGGATCAATAGGACACAAGATTGCCACACTTTTTTACATTTTTGAATCCGTTTCATCTGACTAGATGACATTTTTTTGTGTGCTTGATGATGTTGTATGAAAAGTTACACTGATATGAAAATACACAACATAGATAATAGTATTAAATATAAAGTATTTATTTACATATACACGTACACGAAGAAACATGTACCTATATATATACGCAAGCTGCCAACATTTCATTACAGCCCAACAAATTTTTATTTTTTGATTAACTTTATTTTGTACAGTATCTTATAACCAAGATAACTAACAGTATTCATAATGATATCAAAGATTATTCAGCGTATGGATGGTAATATTTCATTTACTTCAAAAGTTACATAAGGATTAAATCAGGGGAGATAATGTCCTAAATCTACACACATCAACTCGTGTCTAGATGTCTTGATGGAGATGTAATACAACAGGTTGTTTAGTTTTTAGGCCTTAGTTTCTACAATGGCGCGGACTTCTTCATCCAGTCCAGCCTCTTATCTTCTTGTTGCAGCCTTGATGTTCTACAAAACACAATTCAAGATATTGAATGTGAGCACTAAAATCTAGGAATTAGGAACTACAGCATGTAAAGTTAACAAATTTAGTGATTAGTTTGTTAGGCACTGCCAAATTGTTTGTTTTGAAAAGGGTATTACATATACTAATGACCAAATTTTATTCAAATTTTGTAGAAAAAATAAAGAAGAAAATTGAGTGCTTTCCCTTTCCACATCTTCCAATAATATCTGTATATTTTATGACCCAAGAAATTAAAGAAGATATTTTTTTCTTCAGCAAAACAGTACCATACTTAAAAGTTTGCACACCTATTGGAAGCAGTTACATTGTGAATTTAGCCTTTGATTATTTTTAGTTTATTAACATAAACTCTTAATGAACCTTCTGGAGTTCAAACTTTATATCTAAAATTCTGTTCATTTCAACATGACCATGAAAAGTTGATTGTACTCTTAACATCTGGAAATCTAATACCAATACACTACAGAACATTACATCATCCATGCAGTATTAAAATGTAAAATAACTCAATAACAAAATAAATGACGAAATAGTCTCGCAAAACACCGGATAAACTTATTAATCATGAATATGATTGAGGCCAATTGGTCTGGCAACATTTCTCTACATGTTTACTATTAAAAATGTCATCTGTTGAAAATGGTCACCTTCTGCCAGAATAATATTTACTGTTAACAAGTAAATGTAATGACATGATTAAAATATGTTTATGAATATGCATGTTTATGAGTATGCAATAATACATGTGTTATTTCCATGGAATTTTAATATTGAACACATAATGATTGTAAATATATTTGTTTATCTTAGGGATTTGTGATAAACAGCTGAGAAAAATTAACAGGAATATTAAGATTATGATATAAACCCATCAGACAAACAAGTTTACTACTATGCAAAGAAGGTATATATTTCAAACAGCCACTTACACTTTATGGTGTGCTATGAAGTTAAAAATAACCATTTATTTTCACAGTAAAAATATTCAAAATTTGGAAGATATTAAAGTTAACCATACAGAAACAACTGAATGCTAGTAAGCCTATTGTGTTATACTTTAACTCTTATTTTATCACCCTCATCAAAATTACCATTCAGTGGAAAACAAAGGTAAATTTGTCAATAGACAATCTGTATGTGAATTTAACACACTTTCAAATGTTGCAAAGAGTGTTTGAAAAATAAATATATATTTCCAAGGCAAAATTAGCAATAAATGCAGAAGTAATATATCTAAAGAATATAATGGGCTATCAAATATTTCCACAAGCCATGTGTAACAAAATTGTCGTTTTTTGTATATTGCAATCTTCTCCATGTAAGAAACTGTAGCTCTACCTTCTTTCGACCAGAATTTCCCTGAAAGGCTACAACTCTGCAGCTACTTTTGAGCTCATTGAAAATATATATTTATTGCAAAAACTAACTTATTCCAATCTAAAGCCACTAAAACAGACTTTTACAAAGCAAACTACATGACCCTTACTTTAAAATTGAAAGGGAACATACTGTAGATTCCATACTTTACACAAGTATGGTACTCAATTCTGTGATTCAAATGTTTTGCATCCAATCGAGATTTTATTTAGTTTATATCTGTCAAAAAAGTTCAATTAAAGATTTTAAAATTTGCAAATGTGCTTCTCACAATAATTTTTTTGTGAATATTAATTCCTCACATTTATTAGGAGTCATCAGTAATGATGCAAAAAAAAAACAAAACATATTTAATTTTTCACGTTATCACAAGAAAGCAAAAATATATCCGAATAAAAAAAACCGTTGTATGAAAAATATTTCATTCCAATAGTGCCTTTCCATACTGATTCTACAAGCATCACCATTTTGCGAGTTTAGCACAGTGAGTAAGCTTTAAAGGTTTCTGATAACTCGAGAGTTTACTACAGGTACACAAGTCTAAAGGAATCCTATAGCTCTACACGACACCTTACAACTTCCATTTTAAAAAAAAAAAGGATTGTCTTGCTAGTTTTATCGTAGTATCCTTCATGTTTGTTGGCATAAATTTAAGTCAAATTCCATTTTGTTGATGTGAAACCTCAACGACAATGGGGCATCTAATTGCGATAGGTGTCGCGTTCCTTACTTTCATCGTCTTATTAAACAAAATATGCACAACTTGGTGTTCAAAGAATAATTAAAAACTACAGTTAAATACAAGAAAAAAAATATATTTAAGCCAGATACAGGTCTAACGAATCCTATGCCAAAAAAAAAAATCCTATGAACTTACCTTAGCCATATTCTAAATTAAATTTACGTATAAAGAGAATAAGTGAAGAAATAACACATTCACAAACTTAATTCTAAAGCAAGAACTCCATGACACCCAAAATACCTGAGGACTTTTAATAAGGGGAGACAAAAGGCTGCTATTCTTCACCTCTTCAATTAGGCCCATTCAATTTCTCAATTGGCAAAATTAACTGATTGAAATAAATCTAAAGAAAGCCTCTTTTATTTTGTAATGACATCTCTCCACTTCATATTGAAAGCCCTGTGCCTGTTTATATCTTTTTTGGGGCACATGTTACCTTGGTGATGTTGATTCCGGTCAGGTTCTCCACCACGTGTGGCATCTTCTCCATCAGGGTCAGGACCTCTCCGGAGAGCTTGGCGGCGCCCACGTCTCCCTTACCGCTTGACACCATGGTGATCTTGCTGGTCTGGCACAGTGGGGCGGAGATCTCAGCAGCGATCTGTTGAATGGAAAGCAAACATATCAATCACATTAAAAAATATATAGGTGTTGTTGTTTAAATATATCTATAGAACCATTTCTACTTTTACATAACACCCTGCATTTGTCTAACCCCAATACCTCTCAAATATTCATCTGAATATAACTCAGCCAATTCAGTTTATTTGCATTTTCATGTTTAGCTATTCATTTTTCTACAAACCAAATTTCCTTATTTTACCCAATAAGCTTCGTTATAACTTTACGGAGCATCATTTGACAAGTAGGGGAGTAAAAAAATACAATTAACAGTGTACAAAGCAGAGCACTTCAACAGAAGCTGACACTTTTTGTACAGTAAAACACGCTTATAACGAAGTGCCAGGGATGAGCAATTTTGTTTCGTTATAGGCGTCATTTGTTATATTCGCCAGGTTTTCAGCATGTAATAAAGTCACAGGGAATGAAAATCTCTTTGCTGTAGGTGTCGATTCATTATAAGCTTGTTCTCTATAAACGTGTTTTACTGTACTCTGACAAAAGTCATACAACAGTACCTTTGGCAATGTTTCCAAGATCATGTCGACCATGGCGGCATCCTGGTAGTCCTTCCAGGCATCAGCCTTCTTGGCCATCTGTTCTGCCTCAGCCTTAGCCTTGGCCTCCACAGCGAAGGCCTCTGCCTCTCCCTTCACCTAAAATTTACATTAATTGAAAGGTTAGAAGTTGTATGGAACTTAAATTATACTAAAATTGTAACTGTCCATTTTCACTTTATTGAATTAATTGTGAATTAATTATATTTGTTCATAAAATTCCATGTTCATGCTTATTTATGACAAAACAAATAACAGATATGGGTAACCCTATATCCAAGATATTTGACTTTTAAATAATTTGAATTTTTATTTTGCTCAACCATCTATAAGGAGATTGGTGTATACATAATAGTTCTTAATGTCTGTAGCATGTACAGACTACCACCAGTCTTGCGTCATTAGCAAACATTGCCACACCTGTGCTTTTATTAACAGTCTACACGAGTGCAATCAGAATTCATATGGTGTAGGTGTGCATAAAACACCTCACACTTAAACAATAAATAATTGAGACTGTGTAATAACTAATGAGCAATAATTATGAAAGTTAAATAATTATTGTAATAATATAATTGTAGAATGACCTATATCTTTGTGAGAGACTGCGGAGGCAGCTAGCATATGATTATGAATACTTCTAATTTAGAGTTATTTATGTGAACAAGTTATTTTCAAAGGATTATTTTAGGTTACTTTTGTTTTCTTTTATGTATTACATGTATATCAATATTCTAAACATTTGTTGTATTGTTGCATCTGCTTATCAAGAAAGGAACAATTTTTCAGCGCAATTGCGTAAAGAGAACCTGACTCTTGTAATACACATACATCTTCAATTGATAGTAAGCACTGATCGAGCATATGAAAAATTCCATTGTGGTGTTCATACATTATCACTGAGTTAATTCAAAGCTTTGATCTGAAAATATGCACTTGAGTTTCCTTTTAGTTGTCATTCATAACAATAAACACTTATTTCACCTTAATGGACTCTGCTTCAGCCTCAGCCTCCAAAATGACTCGGGTTCTGAAAATATAATTAATGACAACAGATGAATATCACAAATTCATATAATTTCTGACTCAAATAATAGTACACCATGTATCATTACAAGCTACGTCGAATTAACATTTAATGGTTGTGGCCAATTTTTAGACTGTATCTATCTCCTTCAGAAGAAGAGCTCTATATAAAAAATAAAGTAAAATGCTCAAATTTTAAAGGTAAAATATATGGATTTTCTTTACTCTCTTTACCAACTAATAGCTTAAAGCTAAACAAATCATATCTTAAAATTTAGTTAGATCTGATTAACTTGTTGACAATTCAGCCTACTCACGAAGGAGCTGATATTGAAACAATATCAACCTCCTCAGTTGTTTGATTGGAATTGGTGAACTGTTACATACCTGTTTGCCTCGGCGATTTTCTCTAGCCTGTACTTCTCAGCATCGGCAGGCTTGCGTACTGTTGCCTCCAGTTCTCTCTCACGGCGTGTGATTTCCTGTTCCTGCAGCTGAATCTGCTGGGTTCTCTCAATAACCTTAACCTGCATGTCTTCCTCTTTGATTGCTTGTTTGGTTTTTGCAGCCTAAAAATAAAATAGATGTTTGTTATGTAAATTCTTTATTTACTATAAACAAGTATGAAAATTCAGTCACTTGTTAACGGTATCTTTCAGGAGATACTTTTCTACATTGCCTGATATTTTTATTTATGATTTAACTGTTTAAAAAACTCATAGTGAAATGAGCCGTAGTAAAAACATGGCTGATTAAGCCACTAATCCTGAAAAATTAACTATAAATCCATTATCAAGATATGTTGGATTGAACCAATTATCCAGACTGGTCTTTTATCCAGCATTTTTAAGCACACACAATTACCTGCAGATCGTATGCGAGGTCTGACTGGGCTTTCTTGGTCTGGATTTCCATGTCATATGCAGCCTTCTTCAGTTCGAAATCTCGCTGTGATTTTGCAATGTCGATATCAGTGGAATACCTGGCAGCCAATCTCTTCTCCTCTGCATTAGCTTCCTTTAATGAAATAAATCGTAAATGTCAAATTCCCATTTCATTTATTCACATCATCAATAGCCAAAGTAAATGTACATTTTTTGATCTCGAAATGAGTACCCATTATCATTTTCAATATAATTATCATTCATACAAAATCGTTACACATTAGCAATACAAATCGATACGTGTATTTTTCTTCTTTTACTTGCAACAGGGAATACTCTGTATGTTACAAAAACACTTGTTAAAATTCTGGACATAACCTTGACCTAAGCTTCTATAAATCATTGCTTATAATTTCCTTTCATAAAAAATCATGATTGTATGCTGTAAACCAACTTTAACTGGCTTGCGAGAAATACTCATAATGTTCCCGAGAGCCTTGTCTCAGTGAATATTTGTGAACAATTCCTTTTTTATATGATTGTTATAACAACACTGGTATTAGCAAGGCTTAGTCGCCAACACTGGACATTGGTCATTGCGAACCAGTCCATTGGAAGTACCTGGTATATCGTGAAATAAAGTTGTCACAAATAACAGATGGTTTAGAGTCATTGTTTTTTGTTGTTTTTTTTTTTTGGGGGGGGGGGGGAAGACTTCTGTCAACATGAAAACAGTTTCTCTCTTTACTGGAGTTAGTACCCACCCTGATTCCTGCCTCCATTCTAGCCTCCGCCTCTCCCATGCGGGCGTCTCTCTTGACCGTAGCAGTCTGGGCCATACCAAGGTATTTCAGGTAGCCCTGGAAACAAGACCAATGGTTAATACAGGCATCTACATCACATCCAATATATACGTCTTGTCATAAATATGCTAAATCATACACAGTTATCTTTTTTTGGAAATTTGTTATTGATGTGTATATTAAGCGCAGATAATTTATTATATTTTGTGCCACTTGTCAAATCCACTTTCATTATTGATAATATAGAAGAAAACAACATGGCTTTGATGAGAAAAAAAATAATAATCATTTACTATGAGTTGGTTCTATATGATGACCATAAATCAATCTTTCACCATGCGGAAACAAACAGATAAGGAATAAGTTACATGTTACTACGCATTCATTGATATATGTATATTATTTTCCATGGCGAAACAAGAAACCTAACAAACCCTAGAAGGAAAACTGTTGTTAATCGATGGGACTGGCAATATCCACAATAATAAATTGCAAAGCAAATCAACAGAAAATCAAATCTTGACAGTCCATCAATGATATAGTTGCTACATATGAGTACATGTACCCCAGTGAGGGAAAATTGTACAAGCAAAGGTGTTAATAGGAAAGTGTATAAATTGCCGTCAAATTCCTTGACAGAAAAGAGTTTACAAAAGTAACAAAACAATATAACGGAAAACTTATAAGATGTGTGATGGCAGACCATCTCTTGAGCCTTTTCTAAGCATAGTGTTTAGGGATGCAATCATCTCAGTTTGTAATGCTGTTAAAGCCCTCTACCTACTGTTGAGGCCACCTTTGTAAAATGTTTACTAGCCCATCTTTTGAATGTCTGATGAAAATGTACTAGCTAGTCTTTTACTTCAATTAATCCTCTGAGCTGGGCACCATTCTTTTTTTTTTTTTTTTAATTAAAGAAATTTTTATAACTTTGAAGTATAGGGGTAAGGGACACCTGTTGAAATTAACGTGGGTAAAATTTCATTATCATCAAAATACTTTCACCGATTTAGAATTTTGCAATACTTGAACAAAATATGTTTTGAAAATTTTTGGAAGGGTAAAAATTATAAAAGCCTCAGCAGGATTCGGACTCATGACTTAGATTTGTTTTCAATGTTCTAACCCATTGCACTATGCTGTTAGAAAACAATTTTGGGATAGATTTTCTTTTTTAAAGATAAACTTGATTTTATTGTTTATTTTAATAGGAACTATGTCACAATATGGAGGTGTCCCATACCACCTTAACTTTTCTCCTAACTCCTATGATCCCACATCCCTACCCAAAGTTTTAAACACTAAGGTTCAAGAAAGAGCATCGAAGCGGTTTTTCAAAGATGGCCTCTGCATGTTTTTGATGACAAACAACAGATATTTTATATTTAACTTTTTTCTGCAGTGTTGGTTGCAAATCAAGAACATGAGTGCTGTACAATACATCAGCCAACTTAAAACTCAAAAGCAGTACACTATACAGTAAAACTCGCTTATTACAAACATGCATATACCAAATTCTCGGATATAGCAAGTTTTTTTTGAGTCCCCTGTAAAATTCTTAACAAATCTTTGCAAAATTTTACGGTTGTAACGAATTCAAATATAACAAATTTATAGATATAGCGAACTGATTTTGAGTCCCGTAGAAATGAATAAAAGCGAAGTTTAACACTTTTATAACAAAGTTCTTAACAGTTGAAAAAGTTTGCACTACAGTTTAGCATAATAGTTTGAATAAATTAATTTTCATGTAAATTTTTCAATTCCTAATCCAATTATTAAAGGTATCAAAGTAATGTATTTTTATTTTAAGCCTTAATTAGCAAATATTATAGACTTGCTAAAGAAAACATGTATATAGTGAATTCGCTATAATTATTATTACGAATTTGTTATACAGCTATAACTAATTACGGATATAATGAAGAATATCCCTAGTCCCTAGGACTTCAATATAACCGAGTTTTACTGTAGCTATAAACGTCAACATTCTATAAACAAAAAGGCCCATGGACCAAGTACACACTATGGTTTCATCATTATTCGTTGATTCAAAATTTATCTCAACTAAAGGTCAACTTTTATGCTTTAATTAGCCATACTTAATTGCATTTCTTGAATTTAGTATTAAAATGGGCAGAAGAATGATGTAGCATTTGAAGAAATATACCTATATCAAATAATTACATTACACATGGATATTTTGTACAATACGTTATTAAAATTCTTCACTGAATTGTGCTTGATGCCTAAGAAGATTAATGAAACCACAGCAGCTCACCCGACAATGTAATCGCTTCACACATACATGAATGACGTGTGGATTTAGTTCACAGAAATTTTGAAACCCTCATTTTCAAGTATTTTTCTCGGTTAATACCAGAAACTAGATGTACCATTACTGTCACCAATGATGACCAAGTCGATTCCCAAAGTTCTACTCCCAATTTCCAAATTGCATGTATATCAATCAAACATGAAGTATTGAGTTTAAAAGACGTATTGTTTTTGTCTTATATGCAAGATTTGAAACCAATAAATACCGGGTAGAATATTGAGGAAACATTGGTAAAAACGTTAGATGATTACCTTTGTTAACATTTAAAAACAGCACTGAAAATCGTGCAAACAAATTTTCTGTTTGTAGTTTATACTTTCAATTCCAAAACAAATCAATGTCTATAACAAGTGCCTAAAAATTATATCTCCACAATTTTCCAAGATCCACAAATCAAGTTCAATAACCTAAACTAAGTTTTCATACAAAACTAGAAGTACCCGTAGTACCGCCAATTCATAAAAACAAATTCTGCAGGGAAGTCTTTAAATTAATGTTATTGTCTACAATGTACATTTTGTAGACATCCATCAACTTTTTTTCATTTTCATTGCCTTTCAATCCGATCCATGAAGTTTTAATAATCCTGACCCCTTAATCTGTGACAGACAACTTTTGATCAAACTCAGACAAGTCTTAAAAAAGTAAAACATCAATTTATAAATACATGTGATTCCGTCGACGTGTTTCCAACCTTCAAAAGAGGAAATCATGGAACAAATTATTCTAAAAAGTCTATCAATTTCTAATATGTATATAATCATTTAGAATAGTATTGTGTAATGACTTTGGATATAAATGTATTTCTCAAAGCTCATCATATCATAATTCTAAATCTGGATTTCATTTATTCCTTTAATTGAAGAAAAATTTAAAACTACTCCCTTGGAAAGCAAAAATAAATTTTGAATTAAAAAAAATTGTAATTCAGAACATATCTTCAAAATTCACAAATCTGTTTTTAAGATAATATCACTTTTTAGTACCGGTAACAAGAAAATGACACAGGAGGATAAAATCATGAAAGAAATGAACATGATAAAATGAATATGAACAATTTTTAAGATATTTCAATAAAAGTACAGTTTATACCATCTCATTGGATGCGTTGGATGATAACTTCATTCTCATAGAGGCATTAATTAACAGTGATTTTGCCATTCATGAGATAAAAAGCATGACAATTAAACACTCAGAATGTTCACCAGACTAATCAAAGGCCAAAAAAAAAATTTGTGTGTTTCTGTGCATAATGGTCACTCCACTAGCCCCAATTTTTTTTCTCCAAGTTCTTTTGCTCTTATTAAAATTTGAAGAGTCTTTGGTAAAGTAACAAATTTTTGTTTGAAAACTGTAATACTAGTAGATGTTACACGCAAGCCTTTACTTGACTACAAATTATATATCGGCAAACTACGTACATGCCAATGACCATTGATGCAGTGTGTTCATTGTAAGAAATTTGCATTTGATTCAGACAATACAGTAAGCATGAGATTTGATTTTTTAGACAAATCTAGAGCTTATATTTAAGTTATCTAAAATCCCTACTTTCTTCTTTGAACATTGCTAATAAAGAAAGATGTGCATGCATCTATCAGATCGTAAACAGCACTTCCATAGCTACTCAATTTACTTCAAAACTTTTGATATACTGTATATATTTCATAAAAAGGGCAATTAAACATTTCATTTATATACTATGATGGTGTGAAAAATTGAAATGAAATATCCAACCTACCAAGCATATTTTTCTGCATATTTTTTCTTTTGGCCTAATCATGATTACTGTGGAATCATTTAAATTCGTGGGGGCCAATTTTTCGTGGAGTGTGACTTTTTTGCTCATTCATGGGGATGTAATTTTGTGGATGCTTCGGTTACTGTTTCAGTAACAAAGATAACTCTATCTAAAATTGTTTTCGTTGAGGATTTAAATTCGTGGGGGGGGGGGGGGGGGGGGGGGGGGGGATTCCCACGAATACCACGAAAATGGAGCACCACGAATTCTAATGATTTTACAAAAGTTTCTTAACCTGAAAATATGACGCTGCACCTACTACTTATTTGTAGTAGATCGGCTTGATAACGTCAAAATAAGCCTTGAAACAAATACATTACTCACTCGAAATCAACACTCCTTGGGTAGGTGTAAATAACATTGATCAGAAAATCTTATTATAATCAGTACATCATCCCCAATCCTTTAAAAATATGCAATCGAAAATTGCATTTCTCTGTGTGCAATCTTTTGTCCACACAAGGACTCGACACCATTGATGGCACTATAGTTATGGAGGAGCGAAGTTGTGATTTAGGCCAACCCTTTGTGGAGAGCATTTACCCTTTGGGCCTTGTTAATTTCAAGTTAATTGTTTCCATAATTTTTCGTCAAGAGCGAGTGAGACTGTAAGGATTCTAAAGAAACCATTAGATATTTATGTTAAAGGCCCAAATGGCCGTTGAAAAAAAGATTCTTTTAGCACTGCTACCACATTTGTCCAAGCACAAAGTTATTGAGAAAAGAATTTCGAAAGCATGTTAAGTACAGTAGCCTAACTGGTAACATGTAAGCTATAAAGTTTCAAATCAATCAATAACCCGTCGTTATATCGATTAATAACCTGAAATCAATGCACATCTTAGTTTTCACACAAAGTCACTTCCTGTTTCTGATAATCATTCTCATTTTTTTTTCAAAAGGAAAGGGTTAATTAAAGGGGTACACAACAAACATGCTGAGAAGTATTCCACAGTACTTGATATGGTTCTATCTGACAAATAAAAGAGAAACACAGAGCAAGATATAAACACGATTATAACCACCAATGAGATACATGTATTGTTGTTTGTATTTCTAATATTGACGATTACAATGCAGATATGAATCTGTAAATCACAACCACAATTAACTGTAGTATGGACGAATAATATAATAATTAATGTGTTAATTAATAATAACTATGTATCTCAAAATATTCAATATCTGACCACATACTGATAATACCCAGTCCGAACTGTTCGATTCATTTTCATCATCGTCCTGATTGAAAAGAATATTCTTAGGTAAAATGAAAAGGCTTCCCAGCATTTAAGAATGGGCTTGGGATCTGTCATCTTTGCATGTATTTGAACGTCTCAAAAACTGAAGGTTTTTTTTTTAAATTTTAATCAACTTTGGTATGATATCCAAGTTATTTCTTCAAATACTGTACACAAGAGACTATTAGAGAGATTTGTTGTTTAAAATACTGTTATCCTGACCTGACTTTATCATATGAATCTGAACTTAAAACAATGCTCTCAACAAATTATATACTTGTACAGAAGGGCAATGTAGCAGAAATTGATTTACTGTCAAGAAATGAAAAGGATATAGTAGACACATATTCAGTTATCAGACATGTTAGCTGTTCAAACAGTTATCAACCATTTAAGCTGTCTGCTCGAACAGTTATTAACCATACAAGCTGTCTGCTAGAACAGTTATTAACCATACAAGCTGTCTGCTCCGGTGCTTGAACCAACACAACTGCAAGTAACTGCACACAACTGGTATGTCACAAACTAAACGAAAACATTGTCAAGGAATCGGAGGATTTCAAAATCAGGTTATCAGTAACATGTAACTTCCACTGGAGTCTAACAGAGCTCTATCAAACAACTCATTTCCGACCTAAACTATAACAAAAATATGAAATCACAAACTCAGGACACATTCTACTTCAAGCCACTATGATTCTCAAGGGAAGAAAAAAGCTATTCAATAAATAAAAAAAAAATAATAATAAAAGCTGGGAAATCTAAATCTGTCCAATGCGACAACAGAGCATTCATTCCTCATAGTTACACTGTAGGGTTCCTGTAATCCACATAGACGAAGCATAAAGTAACAGCCAGCCATGAGATCAGTTATAAAAAAGCACACTTTTTAGAACAAAAATTATTATCATGTGTGTCTAATGTTAACTTGCAGCTAGAAGCTGATGGAAGACTTGAACTGTATAGAGGATGGGGGTGGGGGGAGGGACTGTTACCTTGTCGTCTCTAATGTCCTTGAGGGTGTAGGACACCACGCAGATGCCCATGTTGACCAGATCAGAGGACGCCACCTCGAACACCGCCTTCGAAAACTTCTTACGATCCTTGTAGATTTCCTATATACAAACACATAAATATCAGATACTGATAAAGTCAATGCACAAGTGTTTTCAATAACACTCACAACCCCCATTAACAACAGTTGAATAATTAAAGTCATTCGAGCATGTTTTAATGTTTTACATGCACTACGATGTGGAAAAATTTTTTTGGCATGAAGTTTACCACCAAAATTTCTAAAAAAAATTTCATTACCAACAGTTTTAATGCTTTTTTTTTTTGAAATTTTCTTCACATATTTTTTATTTTTTTATTCCCCCTCTTTTCAAAGGCATTACCAGTAGTTTTCATTCAAACAGCAACATTCTTGTGAACCTTGCATTTACAATATATATTACATTGATTCACAACATTACCTCTACTGTCATATTTCCCATAATGGCTCTCTGATGACCTTCAAGTGTCTCCAAGGCCACCCGCTCAATGTCGTGATTCGTTTTACCCAAAAACAATTCACAAGCCGATTCCAGCATCTCTTTGCTTGAGCCTTGAATCTTCACCTATACATTTTAAACACATGATTTTATTATACAAAAAAACATCATGAACAGGTTTATTAAAAGTTTGATCAGAATTTAAAACATCTAAATAACTTTAAAAAATTAGAAAGACTTTGAAAATAAATTGAACAGGTTAAATGAAGGTTTATATGAGATAGATTCTATATATCTATATTTGCATTTAAATTCCGAGTTTAGAAAGCCAGAAATGATTTCAAATTGTGCTTCCTGAATATGAATTATATGATCTCATTTTCCTTTATTATATGGTTTGTGCCTTTGGTGTATTATTTTTTTACCTGGGCAATCCCTGTTACTGAAACGGCCACACCAAGCTGTGTATACACATTAGGACTTTCAATCTGCAGGGTCATTGTATTTAGAGAAAGTCTGAAAATAATTTTCATACAACATAAAATAATTCACTCCTTTGTTCATTTGTTCAGTAATTTTCTAATAGTACATGAAAAGTATAGCATATTAAAATGGCTGTCTTATTGGCAAAGCCAATTTATAGCATAAATACCTCTATCAATGTGATAAAAAAAAAATAGTTGTTGTTAAATTTACATTTACTATTCCTTCCAAAACTATGTTTTTGCAATCAAAAAATTTATGAAAATTTAACATCAAAATCCTACCATGCCAAGTACATGTATACCAGATTTAAAAGTTGAAACAATGGCTGTATGGAAAGGTTCTATTATTCAGAGTCAATGGTAAAAATAAATTTGATAAGGCATGTAAGATTGTCAGTGTAAATTAAGTTTAACCCCCCCCCCCCCAACCCATCCGCCTCCCCAAAGAAAAAAAATAATGCATGTATTAAACTCAAGAATCACTCCCAAGTGATTGGGAACTTATGGGGACTTTAAGAAATTGAAGTTCAAGCAAATGTGACTATATAAAACCAATACAATATGGTACAACTTCAAAATCTATAATAACAGTATTTCACAATAAAAGAGTTGCATACTTTTGTAATTTCTGGATGACGGGCCACACAAACACTCGGCCACCAGGAATAAATGTTGACCCCGAATGACAACATCCTAAAAAGAAAATTACATGTACGTATGATATTATGCGATCAACATGAAAACATATTTCTTTTCTTTATATTGTCAATTTATCATTATAAACCATAATTTCATGGATCACGTTTAACCATCAATTTGAAAATTCAGGTATTTTTTTCTATTAATGTCATACAGATATTAGATATGTGTATCAATCGAACGCATGCATTGTCATTACTTTTAAAAAAGCTCAAAGATACTAAGAGTGTAAAAGGTTTTGATGGATGGGAAAATGTTTAGAACAGAAGGAATTTGGCACAGCTAGTTGGTAAGATATGACAATGTGGGTCGGGAGCAGTTCCATTTAAGGAGGCCCAGAGGACAAACCCCTCATATTTGGTATCATATTTTTGACCTCTTAGGCCAACAAGAATCTGAAATATAGTGCTTTTTCAAATGTCTACCAATATAAACTGCCAAACTTAACTGGAAAGTGCCGGAGTATTTTCTTTATTTTATTTTGAAAAATATCTTAAAGAGATTGATTAAGACCTGTGACTCTCTGCCATTATAGGTTCTTACCAGTAAGTCACCTCACCTAACCTCTTTGTGCCCGCTGGCACATAAGGCCCGTCTTACCAGTAAGTACCTAATGTTTAAACCTCTGTTTGTCATGTCTGTTTTGCTATATATTAACAGTTTGCATTTGAATGAGGCCAAATCTAATTATTTCTTAATACAAGATTTCTCATTAAGGGGGTTTTATTCGATGGTTGATTATGAGAAATCCTAATTTATCTTACTGTTAATTATATTTTAATATATTGCTATTGTCTCACTGAATTTGGTCCGGATTGAGCACAGGTAATTGGGTGGGCTAATGGGGGGGGGGGGGGGTTGAAAGGGGAAGTGATTTCACACATACAGAATTGTAGGTATCAACTGCATATCTTTATCACTGAATATGCTGCTGCAATGCTAGCATTATGTACAGTATGGAAACCATCATTTTGATAAATGTATTCATAAATTAGCATAATTCATATCATCAGTTATAAGTAAATTTTAAGACTACAGTGTACACTTGACCATTTAATTAAGAATTTTATCACAGCAATGATTGGGGTTCTTCATTGTGACTGCTGTAGCACCAGGGACGTTAATACATGATAATATAATAAGTAGGCCACAGCACACCAAATACAATAATATCCGTGTGCAAGTTTCCGGTCTGCGTTTTATTAGTGTGACCTAGCCCTAACTCTCGGACCTGCACGTAATTCATATTGCCATATTTTTATGATACTTAACAATGACAAACATTTGTTTCCTGGTAAATGGCAAAGGAAAAATTCATATTCACATGGGACCATTCGGCTACATGAGATATGCGCATTTGTTTTGAAATTATTGACTGTCACTGAAGCTAATTTAAATGTCCATTATTATCATTTCTAATATCAATTGCAACTTCTAATCAATGCAATTCGGAGATAAGTTATAAATTTACCTGAAACGACCATCACTTCGTTCGGACCACACGTCTCGAACCCCATCTTTGCTGTTGAAAACTGCCTTTCGAAATGTTACTTCTCGTACTCTTTCGCAATGGTCGGCCGTCTTCCTGTTTAGACATTCGGGGTGAATGTTTTCTGGAGTTTTGATTGGTCAATAGACAGAATTAAGCAACCCAAGCTGAAGATGTCGAAATTTGATATCCGTGGGTGTGGTTGCTGCACATCCCATTGTCGGCAACAGTGTCAATCCCTCCAATAAATACAGGAACACTATTTTAAAGGAGTTTGTGGCTGTGTGTGTGTTTGTGAGTGTGTGTGTGTGTGTGTGTGTGTGTGTGTGTGTATGGGGGAGGGGGGGGGGGGGTTATACTATATATTATCTTATATTAAGTCAATCGACATATCGTACAGAATTATTTTACATACATATGTAACTAAAATTTAATGCACAACATATAATGACAAATTATAGCTGCAAAACGTTAAATATATATAGCACGTAAGCCACAGATCATTAAGTTAATGGCACATGTACATGCATAAAAGAATAGTGATTGGAAGTCCGTCGCACCCAGGAATGTTGCAAGAATGAAGCATTCATTATTGAAATGATGATAATTAATGATTATGCGTAGCTGATGGCTTCATGTACGCTATAGGAGGAGTTGGCAATCGGTCTATCGGTGTCTACAGCTATATTTTCACCACATGGAAATGCTGTTTACTCCATATTTCTTATTCTTAACATTTTTAAGTGGTACCGGTGTGTAGAAAATTTTATATGGCAAGATAGTCAAAATTGAGAAATTTCCCATTTCAGAATTCTAACATGTGTGGAGTGCTGGAGCCACGGCCACAGCGGGAGGGGGGGGGGGGGGGGCAATGTATGTGTACAAGGGGGATTTGGAGAACAAGAGAATGGCCAGCCGTCTTATTTCATGCAGTAAATATGAAGCTGTATAGTCTGCAATGTAGACCCCAATAAGTATATCAAATTTATCAATGATATTGTAGCTCAGTGGAGCTTCCCTGTGTGCTTTGTTTGGCTTTAGTTTTCATTGCAATATTGCTAGTCTTTGTGCTCATTATATAACCTATCATATAATCTGTCATTCACTAAAGTTATTAATTTACTATACTGGTAGTTTGAAACTAATATCTGTTTAAATATTTTTTTCAGGTGGACAAGAAAATATTGTGGCCCTCCTGTTTTGTTTGAAGATTTTCAGTTTTAAAGAAAAATTTGACGTAACTCTGAAAACTAACAATGCATACTAGGTTTAATAATTTTGGCCCAAGTTTACATAATTTATGCTCAGGGTTTAAAAATTTCAGGAAACCAATTACAGCACAGTTACGTCAAATGCTTTAAAAGAGCTGTTTAGAGATCAAATTTAAAGCAAAATTTGACGTAACTCTGTGCTAGCTGTAATTGGTTTCCTGGAAATTTTTAAACAACATAAATTATGTAAACTTGGGCCAAAATTATTAAACCTATGCAATGTTAGTTTTCAGTGTTTTTGCTTCATTAATCTTAACTTAAACATGCTGCAAGTTTGTTTCTGTTTTACTACAATTGTATTGCCTGTGATTAATTCTACTATCAAAATTCAGTTATATAATACAAAATGGACCTTGATCTTGAGCAAGATCATAATTCTGAAGAGGTTGTTGAAAATATATAAGATCCTTTGTAAATCACTAGTGACCTCGACTTCGTCTTTTACAAAAAAACTTTGGTTTTCTCGAGAGGACGATACCCCAGTATACCCTACCTAACCTTTTCTTGTATATGACAAGAAATGGAGAAACACAGGGACCAAGCATGTTTTAACATTAATTTCAATGTAACCATAAATAAAGATTTCTTTATTTATGGTTACATTGAAATTAATGTTAAAACGGGCTTGGCCCCTGTGTGGAGAAACAGAGTTTGAGGACCATTGGGGTTTTATTTAGTCTGTAGTAAAATTAATAAATGGACCATCTTTGACCCAAACCCTTACTGTAATTACGGATTGCCACTCTTTGGGTGCAATGTAAACCAGGTTGGTCCAAGAGAGAGAAAATGTATATAATATCAAACTGGCCTCGGGACCACCAGCATGCAAGTTCAAGTTCTTTATTCCAAGAGACAAATATCTCATATGTACGAAAGACGAATAGGGCCACATAAAAAATATTTTTATCTCGTAATTACGAGAAAAGATCTCGTTATTATGAGTTAATTATCTCGTTATTACGAGAAAAGATCTCGTAATAACGAGAAAAGATCTCGTTATTACGAGTTAATTATCTCGTTATTACGAGAAAAGATCTCGTTATTACGAGTTAATTATCTCGTTATTACGAGAAAAGATATCGTTATTACTATAAAAGATCTATATAAAATGGTGCGTTTCTGAAAAGAATTCGACTGCATCGCCCTTTCAGTCTATCTTTTTCATTCCAGAAACATTGATTCAATTTTGATTAATATTTAAAAATAATAACGATCATTATTCATTAATTTCTACAGATCAAAATGATTGGATTTGACATTTTATCCTATCTGAATAGGAAAGAACTTCATGTAATTTTACTATTCAACTTATATATATATACATTATAATCCCACTCCGAAGTAAATACCAGGTAAACCTATAATCGAAAAACACAATTCTATTAGTTACAGATATCTTTAGTGACTATATATAGTTTCAGTCATGGATATGGATATACAGGATTTACCCGAATTTGTGTTTTATATGTTCATACACAACCTACATGTATATTGAAAATAACTGATTTTGTATAATAACATATTGGAGTCTGAAAACAAACACGTATCCTTCTTAATTATTGATAAATAATTCAATGAATTTACTAATCAATCTGCTTTGCTACTTCTTCTGAAATTTCTTTAAAACTGCTTGGTCCGATTTTATATCAAATTATGCGTACGCTTTTAAACGATGATTATGCTAAGTATGTGTATATCAATAGACATTGCAGTAGTTCATAAACTTTACATAAAGGGAATAGAATAATGATTCGTGCCATTTTAAAAAGATCTTTTCTCGTAATAACGAGATAATGAACTCGTAATAACAAGATCTTTTCTCGTAATAACGAGATCTTTTCTCGTAATTACGAAAAAATTATCTCGTTATAACGAGATCTTTTCTCGTAATAACGAGATCTTTTCTCGTACGAAATAACAAAATCTTTTCTCGTAAAATTTTACGAGATCTTTTCTCGTAATAACGAGATAATTAACTCGTTATAACGAGATCTTTTGTCGTATTAACGAGATAATTAACTCGTAATAACGAGATCTTTTCTCGTAATTACGAGATAAAAATATTTTTTTTTAAGTAGCCCTATTCGTTTTTCGTACATATGTTATACATCTGAACATATACATATTTTAAATACAGTAAGATATACAAAGTGTTCATAATCAATTTTGATTATTCATATTAAGAGTTCGATGCTTGTTTGCATAATATAAATATTTACCTACATGTAAATTACACAGTTCTTTAGTATTGGAGTTAGACAGTAACTGTATAACTTTATAGACACTTGGTTTTCGGGAGTAGTCTTTTTAAATATACATGTACTTTTCTCTTAAACTACGAAGTGATGGACAAATAAGTAAAAAGTGGAATTCATCTTCAATTTCATTTAAGTTGAAAAACTCAAATGTAAAAATCTCAGCGTTGTTGGCCCCAAGGCCTTGTATCAGCTTGAGAAGCTGGAAACAGCCTAGGGAAAGCCACTGATCTTATATTTTAAAAAGTTGATTTACTTTAAATGCAAAGCTATATTGTTCGAGTAAACTCACTTAATTTAGATTACTTGATGCGTATGCACTACCGGTATTTGTCGTAATTTTGTAAGAAAATATTTAAAAACGAAACGGTGGGAAAAAAATCAAATTGACAGCGATAAAGACTTTATTATAATGAACAAATTAATATCTAAATGGTCCAGTATCATGATTGAAATAACTTTTTTATCATCTCAGTGTCCTGATGATGCATATACGAATTAAGACCGTCATTTTGAATAACAGTACCCACAAAACATACGTACATGTATAATATTTTCATACGTTGAGGCATTTAGGATGATATGTTTTGAATATTACCATAATATGTGACAGAGTGTATACGTGACCATCTTTGAATTGGAACTTTTAAAGTGTCCTGTGCGTAGCATCGTTTTTAAAGCGGGGAAGAAGGGGCAAAGTTATTCTAAATCTTGAAGAAAAAATGATATATACTCCTAATATTCCAAATTGTACTACCTTAAAACGCAATATCCTCCAAGTTTAATCGTCTTCTTGTAGCGATAAGGCTCTGACTTTTTCACGGTTGGATGCATTTCGCTGTTCAGACCTCAGTTGTGTGAACGCGCATCTTATTTCGCAATTGAAGTATCTATGGTCCCGCTAAAATTATTACATACGAAGCAATTCCTCGGAAGGAACAAGAAAATGCTTACTAGTAAATACCTCAGTTCTTATAGGCAAAGTCGGCATTTAACAGGAAATCAACGTCTGATTGGTAAAAAAATTAGATTCCACTAAATAGCATGCCTATACAAAGAGTGTGTTAAAATTTCAAACATCTGCGACGAATAATTGCTGAAAAATCTTTGACGAAAATTTGTTTGAAAATCTAGGCTACAAATAAACAAAGCTAGTCGTCAATTAACGCGAAGTTGACTTCCGATTGGTAAAAATGATAGTGAACATTTTAGCACCACTGACAAGGATATTATCATTTTTAATAAATCTGAATATATTTATCAAGAAACTGATAAACTGAATCTTATTCCTAAAGTTTATATATATCTAGTTCGTTATTAAAGAACCCTGTTCAGGGTTATAAATCATGCGCTTGTCTCACGTCCAAGTCTGCTTGATATAGTTAATACAAGTATCTCATTACCAATTGTGTGGCATGCCTGCTGAATAATTATTCAAGTTCCTATAGATAACATTACGTAGCCTACGTTGTTGATATTTTGTTTCCAATATTCCAACTTTTATATTATATATAACATCATTGACGTATAAATGTCTTGAATTTTCAGATTAAATATCATTGTTGTTTTTTTTTCCTGTTGTGAAATCCTTGCAAGAGATTTGATTTTGGGAAGAAAAAATACAACATATAACGTTACATCTATTATACTATTATACTATTTTATGTCTTTCAATAATTATTTGTTTTGTAACCCTTATGATGAAATTTGATTAATAAGTGTAAAGGATTATTCCGCCTTTTTACATACATGTATATGTATTTGTCAAGTAACAATAAGCTACTATTTACATTCTATAATTAAAATTTCGAATATTCACAAAATAAACATCTTCGTTAATTGGCCATCTCCAGCGACTTCAGGTGCAAACTTCAATGCAAGAACCGATTCAGTACGAAACATTTTGTGTAAAACGTTGTAAGCTCATTTGAGAATAAAATTGTTCGCTTTATTAGCCATATCGCCACTTGCTTTAACAATAGAAAGTGTATTCCTTGGTACAACGCTACAAAGTTGAACTTTTCATTACAGAAACATGTTCCTGTGATATAAACATCAAAAATAAACTTCGAACGTACATATCCTACTTTCTACACAAGTTTAGATTAATGAGTCTTCATAAATAATGATCAATATATATGATTTGATATTCTGGGGAAAAGATCAAAGGTCATCCCATGGTGACAATGTCCATGGATATATTTTGGAAAGAGTGTAACGAGAACATGGCGCAATATAATGACGAGAATAACAATAGAGTTCTTCCGAATTTTCTCGTAGGAAGGCGGCGATGATGCCAAACCCGCTTCTGGTTAACAGCAGAGTGTCACATCGCGTTAAGATTTCATGCTCGATGAAAGCCTTTTGCTGACCGTTGCATAGATCACCACTCCTTGAAATATCCATATGAGTGATGGGCCCTGGTACCTCTAGAAGAAAATCTTGAAACTTTTGGCGCGCTAAATTCTTTACATCTGCAGAATCCGTTGCTATAAATAGTTTGTGGTTTGAAGTTTTGTATTTGGAAAAAAAGTCAAAGATCAGTTGAACATCTTTCTCTTTGATATCGGTGGAATCATCTGTTGGTAGAGTCTTGCTCCTTCCCTGACGCACATGCGCACAAACCAACTTCTTGTTTTGTACCTTTTTAGTGAAAAAATCCTCAATGCTACTTTTGACCGAACCCGTATGTCGCAGTAACATACGTAATATTGACCTGTAGATGTCTGGTCTTGGTGTCTGTAGAAGCCATGGCAACATCTCACCAACGCGTGGTCTCTCAGAAAACTCGTTTAAAAAATCCCAGTTTCCACGAAAATAAACCACTTCCGCTTTGTGAACCGATTCAAAATCGCCGCTTCGAAAATGGTTCCTGGCAATTTTCACTCCCGAACTTGCGTAAAAATTTTGTGAAGTTAGATCTTTCAGTTCAGATTGTTTCAACTTCCAAGTGACGAGGTTTTCATCAAAAGATCTAGTGAAATTGCAAGGATAAGTATCCAAGATTCTGAATTGACGTTTCGTAATTAATGACAGAATGTATGAAGAGACTATGGTCTTCATTCGATCGCTCCATCCACCGCATCGGCTGCCTCGCGACGCCCCAGTACACGTGTAGATGACATACTTATTCGGTGCTAGATCTTGGCGCATAAATTGGGAGTAGTTTTGCGACAATTCT
This sequence comes from Magallana gigas, assembly GCF_963853765.1. Lineage (NCBI taxonomy): Eukaryota > Metazoa > Mollusca > Bivalvia > Ostreida > Ostreidae > Magallana > Magallana gigas. The sequence goes on from NC_088854.1 coordinate 41,806,956, forward strand.
TTTTCCATCAACTCGCACCTCCTTCCTTTTCGTTGCGATGTTGCTAGCTGATGTTGCTGTTTTGTTGATGATGTCTCAGAGTGGATCAGTTGAAAGGAATATAACATGACCAAGAATATTACGAAAAGACATACCCACTGTAATGAAATATAAAACAACCAAATTATAATTATCCGACGAAATATTGATATTTTTTTTTAAAAGTCAAATACACCGATGTCAGTTTTTGATAACATAGAAACACTTGTTCTGCATGCATGGTTGGTGGGGTGGGAAGGCAAGGTTAGATAATTTGAGATAATCAATCTATTCACAAGTAGAATACATGTATTCGTTTATTTGATAGAAAGTCTTAGGATTAAGAAAACTTTTAAAGATTCTGAAATCAGTATATTTTTCCGTTTTCCTTGTCACTATGCATCTTCCCATTTCTAAACCTGATAAACTCCAAATGTGTTTTCTTAATCCAAACTTTATTCCTATATCATTGGTCGAACTAGCACGCTTTTAAGTGTAGGCCATACCCGCTGCACGTTATCATTTTATCCGCTCTGCCATTAAACTTTTCTAAATCAATTAAAAATAAAAACAGGACTGTGTGCATCAATTGCTATCAATAGACATTATGGATATATCCCCGAATTGAATTTTGGGCTTTTTTTATCACTCGTGTATAAATATCAAAATGCATATAAGAACAAGATAATGCAACATGATAATATCATTAAATACGTCTTTTTGGTACTTGTAAAATTGAAAAGATACAATGTATATTGCAAAAATGCAAAAGAAGCGTAATGCACGTACATGTAGTTTGATATGGAAAAATAGACACTAGAGCTAGAGTATATGAATCATAATAAAGTTAATATAGCAAGTTTGTTATTCATAACGGACCAAATAATCTAACATACCCGTGCTAAAGATATTGGCCTCCACATCCTACGCGCGTAGATTTGTCTGTGTTTGTACAAACCCCGATCACTGACCACACGTAACGCGGTGGATGTTTCCCTGGGGACACGGGCTTATTAAGTGTTACATGCATGAGAAACAGGAAGAGGTGCATTGCATAACTGATGATTTTTTTAAAATATGTTGTATCTGATGGAAATCTACCATTTCTATATGAAGCCACCGAAGTTCTTTATGAAAGAAAAAACCAAGATAAACACATCAATAATTATGGTAGAAAATTATTAGAATTATGTAAGTCATCAGGTCTACGAATTGTTAATGGTAGACATCCTGGGGATGTACCTGGTGACTATACTTATTTCTGTTCTAGAGGAAATAGTGTTATTGATTATCTGTTGACCGAAAGTTCATTGTTTTTTAGTATAGGCTAGTTTTCTACTGGTATATTTAATATTTTTTCTGACCATTCACCAATAAGATTTACTATCAATGGTATTTGCTTAGAAACACACCTGCATAGAACGAGTGTATCTTCGGGTAGAACTAATAGCAAATCAGTAACGTGGATCGATGACAATGCGGAATTTATATCTTGACTGAAATTACACGAAATCAAAATTTTCTACTCGGTGAATTAGATATTGATTTCAAAAAATCTTCAGATCCCAATACTTGTATCAACAATATATATATTCATTTCACCAATCAAAGGCCCTCAGGGGGCATATACATTAAAATAATAATAATAATGATATCATGATTATAACAAATAATGAATGAAATAACAGCTCACAATATTTGCAGTACATGTATATTGAATGACTGTGTCTTACCTAATACATGGATGTTTAAGTTTCCAAAGCACAACATACCATACATAAAAATCACGCATGTGGGAATATGAAACACGACAAACTCTTGTTTGACAAAACTTGTAAAAAACTGTTAAAAGAATACAAAGGGCTACTCCATACATACAATAATGAAAAATCATATGAAAACAAAGAAACACTTTTAGCTGCCAAGAAAAAATACCAAAAATACATGAAAAAATCAAAATATAAATACAAACGATATGAGGGGGACATGTTTGATTTTTTGAGAAAACACAATCCAAAACACTTTTACAGTTTATTCTCTAAGGGGAAAAGCAAGTCTGGTAAATGTAGCCTAACGAATGACGACTTCCAAGCATATTTTAAAAGACTTATTGAAGGTAACAGCGTTGACCACACAGAAAGTACTTGTGACTCTGTGAATTATAATGCCGTATATGAAGAATAAGATAAAGAAATTACCTATGATGAAATTAGTAGGGCTATTAAAAAACTAAAATGTAACAAAAGTTGTAGTGAGGACTACATTGTAAATGAGTTATTTATAAGATGTAATGTTATTTTGATGCCTGTGTTACATAAACTTTTTAACAAAATACTAATGTCAGGTTTATTCCCTGATCTGTGGACAAAAAGTTGTATTGTACCAGTACACAAAAAGGTGACATTGATGATGTAAACAACTACAGGGGTATCTCTATTTTCAGTTGTTTTGGAAAACTATTTACAAGTGTTTTAAATAATAGAATCCTAGAATGAGATAACAAATACGATATTTTGACTGATGCTCAGTTTGGGTTTCGACCAGGACTTAGTACAGTAGATGCTATATTTGTTTTGCAATCACTTATTAGCAAAACTCTATGTAACAAAAACGTCTATATTGTTGTTTTGTGGATTTTCAAAAGGCATTTGACTCTATTAACAGATGCAAGTTATGGGGTAAAATATATAAAGTGTAGAATAATGTGAAATCATGTGTCAAATATGGTGGTGTTTTAAGTGATTACTTTAGTAATGACATGGGTCTTATGCAAGGTGAAGTGTTATCACCACTACTTTTTGCTTTTTATGTTAACGATTTTGAGATAAACTTTATAAAAAACAATTGTCAATCCATTGAACTACAAATGATTAATATTTTCCTGCTAATGTTTGCAGATGACATGGTATTGATTGCTGAAACCCCTGCTGGGTTACAGAGTATGTAAAATACACTTAATGAATATACTATAGAATGGGATCTGAATGTAAATGTATCTAAAACCAAGGTTGTCATTTTTAGAAATGGTGGGAAAATGTCAGATCTTGAAAGCTGGTCATACAATTAACAAAAACTAGAAGTTGTGAATACTTTTAAGTATTTTGGTATGTTATTTAACTTCAATGGAAAATTTTTACAAACACAAAAATATTAGCAGATCAAGGACGGAAAGCACTTTTTGCAATATCAAACACTATGAAAAATTATTCTTTTAATGTTGAAACTCAATGTTCTGTATTTGATACGTATGTACATAGTATTCTTTCGTATGCCTGTGAAATTTGGGGTTTCCACAAAGCACCCGATATAGAAAAGGTACATCTCAATTTTTGTAAGAGAATTCTTGGGGTCAACAAAAAAACTACAAATAATTTAGTGTATTATGAACTGGGTAGATTTCCTTTGTATATTAGAAGAAAGCTACGAATTTTCAAATATTGGTTAAAAATTAAAAATACAAAAAACATTATCTTGAAGGAGGCATACGAAAGCATGCTTGTCAATAACGATAACTGGATGGTTTCCATACAAAGTGAGTTGTCTAGCATGGGTCTAAAATATTTGTTTTCGAAACTTGTTCAAATCATTGTAAAACCTACAAGATAATTGAGTGTAGAATATTGAATATCTATAAACAAAGTTTGATGTCATCTTTTTCGACATCTTCGAAGAGTAGGTTATGTCAATACCTTGTGGATAATTTTTGTTTGCAAACTTATCTTAGGAGACCGATTAATTATATTTCAAAAAAAATTATAAGTATTTTTCGAACTTCATCACACTCTTTAAATATTGCAAAAGGTCGACACAACAAGGTGCCAAGAAATGAAAGATTTTGCAATCATTGTAATAAAAAAGATTTAGTAGATGAGTTCCACTTTATGCTCATATGTCCTTTTTACGCTGAATTTCGAAAGAAATATATAAAGAATTTTTATTACAAAAAACCAAGTATTTTTAAGCTAGCAAAACTTTTAAGTGTTAACAATACAAAGGCACTCAATAATCTAGGAAAATATTTGTCTATATAGCGCTTTCAAAATGAGAGCGCAGCATTGTAATAACACTACAGTTTAAGCTACTTATCATACATTAATGTCCATTCATATTTTAAGAATTGTACATGATTATATTGTCTTAATATGTCCACTCACTTACTGTACATTGCACACTTGTATATAATTTTATATGTATTAAAATTAATTTTGTATTACGATGAGTAAGGATAATAAATTGAATTGAACATAAGCCACGATTTTACTCGTATTATAACAATGATATATGTTTTTATTTTACGCATGCTCTAAAAAATCATGTGATAAAATTAATATTCAATTGGCATTTGTAGATTTATAAAAGATCGCAAGTTAATTAATCTTATAATTATGTGTGCTTAATTAAATCGGTAAAACTGGAAGAGACTTAATTTTAAAGAGGGTATATATAAACGAAGCAGACGGCGAGGAGGTATTGATGCAGCAGCGTTCATGGTCTGAGACAGGGATGTGTACACAAGGTATATATATAATATTAGTGGCAACACATTGCAAATTAATTGAACCTGATAAATCGCGCAATGATACTATAACGTTGCAATGTTGCATGAGACACGTTGAACCATATAATTAATTGTTGAAAGTAAGTGAAATCACCTAAATTACTATTATTAATACACATCAGTACGTTAGCTTAAAGAAGCAGCCTAATGGTCTCATATATATCGAAATTTGAGTCTGACATGCACAATGATTTTTTCTTGCAGATCGTAATTTTCCTTAGGTTGCTAAATCAATCGATATATGGGGTTTAGATTTTATTTTCTGTCATTTTCTACAGAGCTGTGAATTACAATCAATTTCCGTGAGAAATAGAGGGAATAATACTTGGTGGATGTAAATATAACATTTTAAACATATGCTTGCATATACAAAACTTTTAAATGATCTAAAATTATTATAGCTCTTCCATAAAAAATGGCCGCAAGTAACTTGTAAAATGCTACAATAACCTGCGAGACGGCGAATGAATAATGCCAATACTAGTAGAATATCATGCAATTCCTTTTTGATATTTGGTGAAAGAGTAAGGCAGAAAGAGACAGTACGGCGCATTTTATTAAAAAAAACAGACTCGAAAAATTGTCTTCGGTATTTCTGTACTACTCATTAAATGTATGAAAATTACAAATTTCTCCTTGAAACCACTCTCATTATTTCATTAAAATCAATAATTATATATTACCCATAAATATATGCATCGCAACATTTTCGGGGTTCCGCCTTCTATGGGCTCGCGAAGATTCTCTTGCACATGTTTGTTGATAGAATTATGTCTTTTCTACTTCTTTGTTCAAAGTTTTAAAAATACATGTAACCTGATTTTTTTTTGTAAGCACGTATTTCGCGTTTTTAATATGTTATCATAGGAGTCGCTACAAACTAAATTCATTTTGTAAAGGCCCTGTCACACCAAGCTGCGTCCCAACGGCGTGTTCACGGCATTGTAAAATTCATGGAATCGCCGTAGGATCGCAAGGAAAATTCAGAAAAAATGTAGTTTTATTTGAAAATTTTACAAGTGGAGATGTCACGGCGTCCTGACGGCGACCAAGGCGTTCTTACGGAGCTCCCACGGCGTGTAACTGCGTTTCCACGGAGTTCTACTTTGCGATTAACTGCGCTCTCGCTGAGTCTCCGCCGAGCGCTCATGACGTGCTAGGAGTTTTTACCGCGCGTCCACGGCGTGCTCTGCGCGCTGACTGCGCTCACAAGACGTTCTTTACTTCTTGGTAGGTTAATATTAATTTGTACAATTGTATGGGAAACAAACAAGAATTTACAACTAGTAAATAAATGATTAAAAAATTGTTTTGATTTTATGAAAATGTACATTGTAATTGAAACATAGTTACTTCTAAACAATTTGTGAAGGACTGAATAAAACTCTTAGTAGTCAGGTCTACAAAAAAGATCCGTTATTTATTAATTTAGTTGTGCCGTGGGGGCGCGGTATAAACGCAGAAGAAACGTCACGAGAGCGCGATGAACGCAGCAACAGCTCGTTGGGGTCGCTGTGTGAACGCAGCTAAATGGAAAACAACTTGTTCAAACGTTGTGGATGCGCAGTGAGAGCGCGATAGGGACACAGTGAGATCCCAAAGGACTCCGTGAGGTCTCCGTGCAAGCGCAATTGACTTTATCACTGCGTCTACACTGCGATTAGCTGCGTTCTTTGAGCGCGCCTACGAAGCTCTCGTGGCGCTGTTGGAGATCTTACGGCGCTGTCACGGCGACCTCACTACGCTTCTACGAGTACGCACCGTGGCTCGGCGTTCTGATAAACACGCCATCAATCTTATTAAGATCTTTGATCCGACACTTTCACAATATATGTACCCACATGAAATGATCTATGATAGTTGCATTTGCATATCTAGGCATGCATGTATTATAGAGCCTATAGATCATTACTGATTAATTTTATAATTTTGTACATTTCTTATTGTAAAAATGGCGACATCAATCAACCAAACTGGGGCGTACAAGGCGTTGCATATCCCCCACTCGGAGCAATGAAGACGAAAGAATTTCAATTCAAATAAGAATATCAATTTTTGACTTGTATACATTGTTTTCAATATTGTGCTTTTATTCTATAAACACGACAGGTATTGGTTTCCAAATTAAGCTGCACATCGTTTTTTGCCTAAATCTTGGATCATTCACTGTTTTTAATTGCAAAATTAGGCATGGATGGGTCCTGACTCCATCCTAAAAGTACTTTTATTTGAAGAATAAGTTTATTTTGATTTTTATTCTTGGTTTATTAAAATGGAGTCTAGAGTCTACCATAATGGGTCAAATTTGTGATTTTTACCAAAAACGTTTTACTTTATTTATTATTGTCAAAGATTTAAATTTATTCACCCGCACTCTCATGTGTCAACGTAGCTCAGTGTGATAGGCGGAGGCTCGTAGTCCATCCTTCTCTATGGAGAAGGCGTTCGAATCGTATAGACGGCGTTTTATTTTTAATTCATTTGCCTTTAAGTAAAAGGTGTTCTACTTTTTTATTGATTATGAAAAAAATATAAAATTTCATTTATATAATGACAATTAGTACGTAATGTTCATGTTCTGTATATACAATGTCGGATAAAAATAGCGCTAGCACAGTTATGAAATCATGTTGTAATGCTTAGAAAGCATCAAATAAAACAAAGGAGATAAATACTAAGTACATGTATTACCTGGGTACGGGGAATTTGTCAGGCCTTGTACGCTCTTGTCCTTTGCACTTTAGAACAGTAAATGATCACGATTTTGCATAAAACGCTGTGCAGGTTAATTTGAAACCCATATCTGTTGTGTTTACAGAATGAAAGCATATGTTTGACCCACATCAATTAACGGCGCATTTTATTAAAAAAAACAGACTCGAAAAATTGTCTTCGGTATTTCTGTACTACTCATTAAATGTATGAAAATTACAAATTTCTCCTTGAAACCACTCTCATTATTTCATTAAAATCAATAATTATATATTACCCATAAATATATGCATCGCAACATTTTCGGGGTTCCGCCTTCTATGGGCTCGCGAAGATTCTCTTGCACATGTTTGTTGATAGAATTATGTCTTTTCTACTTCTTTGTTCAAAGTTTTAAAAATACATGTAACCTGATTTTTTTTTGTAAGCACGTATTTCGCGTTTTTAATATGTTATCATAGGAGTCGCTACAAACTAAATTCATTTTGTAAAGGCCCTGTCACACCAAGCTGCGTCCCAACGGCGTGTTCACGGCATTGTAAAATTCATGGAATCGCCGTAGGATCGCAAGGAAAATTCAGAAAAAATGTAGTTTTATTTGAAAATTTTACAAGTGGAGATGTCACGGCGTCCTGACGGCGACCAAGGCGTTCTTACGGAGCTCCCACGGCGTGTAACTGCGTTTCCACGGAGTTCTACTTTGCGATTAACTGCGCTCTCGCTGAGTCTCCGCCGAGCGCTCATGACGTGCTAGGAGTTTTTACCGCGCGTCCACGGCGTGCTCTGCGCGCTGACTGCGCTCACAAGACGTTCTTTACTTCTTGGTAGGTTAATATTAATTTGTACAATTGTATGGGAAACAAACAAGAATTTACAACTAGTAAATAAATGATTAAAAAATTGTTTTGATTTTATGAAAATGTACATTGTAATTGAAACATAGTTACTTCTAAACAATTTGTGAAGGACTGAATAAAACTCTTAGTAGTCAGGTCTACAAAAAAGATCCGTTATTTATTAATTTAGTTGTGCCGTGGGGGCGCGGTATAAACGCAGAAGAAACGTCACGAGAGCGCGATGAACGCAGCAACAGCTCGTTGGGGTCGCTGTGTGAACGCAGCTAAATGGAAAACAACTTGTTCAAACGTTGTGGATGCGCAGTGAGAGCGCGATAGGGACACAGTGAGATCCCAAAGGACTCCGTGAGGTCTCCGTGCAAGCGCAATTGACTTTATCACTGCGTCTACACTGCGATTAGCTGCGTTCTTTGAGCGCGCCTACGAAGCTCTCGTGGCGCTGTTGGAGATCTTACGGCGCTGTCACGGCGACCTCACTACGCTTCTACGAGTACGCACCGTGGCTCGGCGTTCTGATAAACACGCCATCAATCTTATTAAGATCTTTGATCCGACACTTTCACAATATATGTACCCACATGAAATGATCTATGATAGTTGCATTTGCATATCTAGGCATGCATGTATTATAGAGCCTATAGATCATTACTGATTAATTTTATAATTTTGTACATTTCTTATTGTAAAAATGGCGACATCAATCAACCAAACTGGGGCGTACAAGGCGTTGCATATCCCCCACTCGGAGCAATGAAGACGAAAGAATTTCAATTCAAATAAGAATATCAATTTTTGACTTGTATACATTGTTTTCAATATTGTGCTTTTATTCTATAAACACGACAGGTATTGGTTTCCAAATTAAGCTGCACATCGTTTTTTGCCTAAATCTTGGATCATTCACTGTTTTTAATTGCAAAATTAGGCATGGATGGGTCCTGACTCCATCCATCCTAAAAGTACTTTTATTTGAAGAATAAGTTTATTTTGATTTTTATTCTTGGTTTATTAAAATGGAGTCTAGAGTCTACCATAATGGGTCAAATTTGTGATTTTTACCAAAAACGTTTTACTTTATTTATTATTGTCAATGATATAAATTTATTCACCCGCCCTCTTATGTGTCAACGTAGCTCAGTGTGATAGGCGGAGGCTCGTAGTCCATCCTTCTCTATGGAGAAGGCGTTCGAATCGTATAATAGACGGCGTTTTATTTTTAATTCATTTGCCTTTAAGTAAAAGGTGTTCTACTTTTTTTATTGATTATGAAAAAAATCTAAAATTTCATTTATATAATGACAATTAGTACGTAATGTTCATGTTCTGTATATACAATGTCGGATAAAAATAGCGCTAGCACAGTTATGAAATCATGTTGTAATGCTTAGAAAGCATCAAATAAAACAAAGGAGATAAATACTAAGTACATGTATTACCTGGGTACGGGGAATTTGTCAGGCCTTGTACGCTCTTGTCCTTTGCACTTTAGAACAGTAAATGATCACGATTTTACATAAAACGCTGTGCAGGTTAATTTGAAACCCATATCTGTTGTGTTTACAGAATGAAAGCATATGTTTGACCCACATCATGACTTGTATACTGTAAACAATGCTTACAAGCCCAAAATTAGTATATTAACTGATATTGAAAACTGTTCGTCTTTATTGCTCCAAGTGGAGGATATACAACGCCTTGTACGCCCCTATCCTTTACTAGGGTCCGACCTCAAAACCACATTATATTGACAAAAATGATGATAATAACAATCGTTATATAATGGTAGTTGTAGAGTGTTTCTGAGATATTCTGAATTAAAGAAGAGTCCGTGCAAACTTTTTGATCTGATTAATATGTCGTCCACGTTGATATGTGTGCTATTGGTGATGAAAGCTCTGAGAGAGAGAGAGAAAGAGAGAGAGAGAGAGAGAGAGAGAGAGAGAGAGAGAGAGAGAGAGAGAGAGAGAGAGAGGGGGGGGAGGGGGGCAGTGAGAGTAAATACTGTATAAACCATGCACGTTATACTGAGGACAATTGAAATGATTAGTTTCAATGAAATGAAAAAAAATTACAACCCCCCCTTAAATTAACCATATTTACATAACAATTTTTCACATATATAGTACTCCCTGGCTTTCATATTCCTTATATCTACATTTTTTCAACAGCATATATTTCTTGGTTAAAAGATTTTCTGTTATCGCATTTTTCAATGCATGTATATTATGTATTGGATTACATTTATATTTACATGAAAAATATATTGCCTCATGATAAGAGCTACCAAGTTAAAAAAAATTCATAAATTTCTCTATTTTCATATTTTTCTAAAAGAACTGATTGTATATCAAATGGAGTTGAAATTTAAAACTGCACCAAAATCTAAATTTTCACATCACACCACATTTCTTTTACAATATCATATTTAAGTGATCAATAGTTTTTTCATCTATTTTACCAAAGATGCATACATCAGACTCTGTTTTTTTTTTTTACATTAATAAGATATGTCTTTGTAGAAACAATCCTATGAAGTATTCGAAAGATCTTTTTGGGAGTTGATTTTAATCAACTCTCCTATGCAGTTACTCTGGCAAACCGAAAGTGAAACAGTGTTTGGACCTAAGCACAAATCATCACAGCTGACAAGACTAAGTTCTTGAAAATAATAGAAAAAATTTCGATGTAATGCATGCTGAAGCATTGTTTTTCAAGGAAACTTTTCTATAAACACTTTGAAAATATTTAACTTTTATATACTACGAACAATTTAGATATTTTTGTAGTCTCATGTATTCCTACGCCAGAGTTAATATAGTCTCGTTCAACCAGACGCTCGGCTGTCTCCGTAAATCTGCGACAAGCAGAGAGGGGGCTCTCTTGCTTGTCGGATATTAACGGAGACAGTCGAGCGTCTAGTTAAACGAGACAAGAGTACAATAGTGCTTGGATCCATACAATTTTTAAAATGGTTTCTATAACTAATACATACTAGTAGTTGAAATCTATCTTTAAATATTACACAACATGATTCATATGGGGTTTCTCGAAATTCTTGTCGGATAAGTAAAAAAATTCATATAATAAAAAAGTGCGTAATTCAAATACAAACTAGAAACTAATTGCCATGCAAGATAAATTGATTTTAAAATTAATGATAATCGATAAAATCAACTCCCGTCAGTACTTCAGTACTTTGATTTTTAATTAGACCTGCACAGACGAGGGTGGTAGACGGAACAGCTGTCTTACTTATTGTTTCCGTAACGGAGAACGCGGTACATTAATAAAGCCATCTGGAATTATAATAATGATTGTTGGCGACCTCACTCAATTAATATCTTTTCAAACCTTTGTTGGCATTTCAAAAAATAGAACACAAAAGTGTTATATCTTTTATTTATTTATCTAATTTTACCTGCTGTAGACAAAGCTACAGACAAAATTAATGACAGAGAGACTTAATTGCAAATGTTAAACAAGCGAAAATAAGAAAAATCTCCGTCAAAAAATCATAATGATGATCAATTAGAGCTGTTAATTTATGAAATGTGGGTTTAAAATGCATAGGATAAGCTTCAACAATTAATAATAACCAGACTGAAAATTTTCAGGGGAAAACGCGTACAAAATATTGCTGGTCGTAGTCAAAGTGAATTTTTAAGTCTGATCTCTTAACTTTTCAATATATTCTTTTAGACTAACTAAAAATCGCCATTCTTTCTTCTTACACAGAACTCTGAACATCAGGAACTCTTGATTTTGGAAGATGATGAACATACGCATGCGTGCTTTAAAATTCTTATGTTCTCCAAATTCATGCAGGGAATCTAGCCACCATAATACCCGCTAATTGAAACGTCAAAAAAAGCATTTTATTTAACGCGACTTATTTTTTCAGTTTGACCTTCATTGTTCTAATTTTGCTATTATACGTCGCTATCATAAAAATTTTAAAATCCCCAGTGGGATTCGAACTCATGACCAATAGGGCGAATTTATTGATAAAAAAAACTAGTTCGAGTTTAGGTTTATGGTTTGATAATAGTTTTATATCTGTTTGAAACCAGTTGTGTGGTTTGATAGGTAAGCACTAACTGGAAAGTTAGTTTAGAAAAATGGCTGTCATTGTACTCGCATACCTACTGGATTTGTTCTTGGAATTTGAAGATCATTTTTTAACTCATCTGCATTTGCACGTAAGTCTTTATTCTCTAGTAAACAGTGCAGACAATTTCTTTTCCTGGCAATACCCACATATTAGGGTATTCTTCGAACCCATTGCAAAATTGGCTTTTAACACCATATCAATATTAAGGAAAAGTGAATGCTGCTATGAAAAACTATTAATATTCATTTTTCTATACGTATATCAATAGAGATCATTTGGTTCACTCAAGGCTTTTGAAACAAGTTAAAAATGACACTGGTTTCAAGTGAAATATGCACTAATTACGTGGTCTTAGCTCAAAAGCCAGACAAATTTTGTTGATTTTAAAGAACCGTGGTTGAGTGGCCAGCAATGAAATAGACAGGCGAACTTATTACATGCATTCCAATGTGTACTAAAATAAGATGTTATGAGCACATATTCCAATGAATTCTTTTTTTTTTCATCAATCACTTTGAATGTTTTTCCTTTGCCTGTTGTAAATTGCAAAGGGTAATACTCAGTGTTAGTATTAATGGAATCGCTCTCTTCCACATTATTATTTTCGTCAGTACTATATGTCCTTTGAGATACATATGTTTAACGTTAAGAAGATAACCATATGCTTCGCTGAGTTCATTCTTTGACACATTTGAGTATCAACAACTCTCTTTCGAACACCTCTCTTTCCGCCATCTTGAAAGGATTTAAAACTCCCGAAACCGCACTCGGAGGTGGTTTTAGGTTTCCAGAAAACTTGTTTCAATTTAAAGCCAATAAATACAAAAACTAGTTTTGCAAATAAATGAAAAGTTTGCAAAACCGAATTAAAACCTAAACTAGTTTTTGATCAATAAATTCGCCCATAGTTTCGTAGTGAACCCCCTAGTCCACTGCGCCACTCTGTTGTGTAACAATTAATAAAAAGAGACTATTTATAAAAGTACACTTAATTTAATTAAGCTTATTTTTGGGAGTTGATTTTAATCAACTCTCCTATGCAGTTACTCTGGCAAACTGGAAATTAAACGTTGTTTGGACCTAAGCACGAATCATCAACGCCGGCAAAACTTAGTTCTTAAAAATAATCGGTAAAGTTGATGTTATGTATTCCAAAGCATTTTTGTTCAAGGAAAATTATTTATACATACCTTGAAAAATCGATTTTGAATAGTACGAACAATTCAGATATTTTTGTAGTCGTATGTATTTCTTTGATTCTGTGATCAGCTTTGGGCGATTACATTTGATTCCATAAGAGACGTCCGGCAAATGTTACTAATTGCGCGCGCATTAAAGCTACTAGTATTTTGCGCTTACATTACAACTTGATCTCATTCCGAAGTAGCATTCCTTTAAGGATGCTGGGTGGTCAACAGATAAACTATCAGATCTACTTTCAAGTTTTAGACACGATATATTTTAGATGTTATATATATTTTCGATATGCATACTTGTTTAAGGTGCTCACTACACCTTAAAATAGTTTCTCAAATCAGCAGAAAATTACTTGATTATGATAGATAGAATGATGGATAAGTAGTATATGCGTCAAATAGGCGAAAAAAATGTGCAATTTTCGATAAAAAATGATATTTTCAAAAATGTCATTCATTAAACAAGAACAAAATCCACAGGCGGATTCGAGCTCATGACCTGCGCTTCACAAGCGGCAATTGGTTTTTGGAACGCAGTTCGCAGTTCGCAATTGAATAAGGAACTGCGTTCTAGAACGCAGTTCGCGATTCAAAATTTAGAAATCAGATTTGGGGCTCGAAATTTTCATGGGCATTTAAGGGGGGGGGGGGGGTATACCACTGCAGCCGTGAACATTTGGTAAAATGGTCTTCTCTACTTTTTGAGATTTTGGCTTTTTTTGCAATTGAAAAGTGAACTGCGTTATAGAACGCAATTCGCAATTCAAAATTTAGAATTCATATCCTGGGCCTGAAACTTTCAGGGTCATCCACTGGTGGTATACTATTAATTACCACCCTAAAAATATGGTGAAGTAGTCAAAATTTATAATTCATATTTGGGGCTCGATATTTTCAGGGTCATCTACTAAAGGAATACCGATACCACTGTGAAAATACAGTGATGCAGTCATCTATAGTTTTTGAGAATCGGGCTTATATGCAATTGAAAAGTGAACTGTGTTCTAGAACGCAGTTCGCAATTCAAAATTGATAATTCATATTTGGGGCTCGAAATTTTCAGGAGCATTTACTGGTGGTATACCACTGCCACTGTGAAAATTTGGTGAAGTGGTCTTCATTAGTTTTTGGGATTTTGGCTTTTTCGTAATTGAATAGTGAACTGCGTTCTAGAACGCAGTTCGCAATTCAAAATTTTAAATTCATATATTGGGCTCGAAATTTTCAGGGACATTTACTGGTGGTATACCACTGCCACTGTGAAAATTTGGTGAAGTGGTCTTCTTTAGTTTTTGGGATTTTGGCTTTTTCGTAATTGAATAGTGAACTGCGTTCTAGAACGCAGTTCGCAATTCAAAATTTTAAATTCTTATTTGGGGCCTGAAATTTTCTGGGTCATCTACTGGTGGTATACCATTACCACTGTGAAAATATGGTGAAGTGGTCATCTCTACGTTTTAAGATTCTGGCTTATATGCAATTGAAAAGTGAACTGCGTTCTAGAACGCAGTTCGCAATTCCAAACTTAGAATTCATATTTGGGTCCTGAAAGTTTCTGGGTAATCTACCTGTGGTATACTAATACCACCCTGAAAATTTGGTGAAGTGGTCTTCTCTGGTTTTTAGATTCGAGCTTTTTCGCAATTGAAAAGTGAACTGCGTTTTAGAACGCAGTTCGCATATTCAAAATTTAGAATTCATATTTTGGGGCTGAAATTTTCAGGGTCATCTACTGGTAGTATACCACTACCACTGTAAAATATGGTCATGTGGTCACCATTTAGTTTATCGCCCCCCCCCCCCAACTCATTAAAGACTATGCGAAATTGAAAAGTGAACAGTGTTCTAGAACGCAGTTTGATGTTCAAAATTTAGAATTCATATTTGGAGTATGACATTTTCAGGGTCATCTAATAGTGGTTTACCATTTCCACCATAAATATATGGTAATGTGGTCATCTCTAGATTTTGAGATATGAACCCCTGAAAAATCAACTATTTATTATTTTGGGATTTTGAACATCGGGCTCGAAAACATCGAGGGCCCCTACCCTTGACCCTGCAAGTTTATAAACCGTGGATCTTACACATACACTAATATTGAATATTTCCAACTATATATATAATATTTATATATGAGTAATTGTGCTACTGTTAAGGGTGGTATTTACTTTGGGTTCAATCCATCAAATTTTGATTGTTATAAAGAACAATGCCATGAAAGATATTTGTTCTAAACACAAAAATGAAATAAAATATTCTTGGCATAACATTCGATATTCTTTTACTTTATTATGGAATAAGGCTCAAACAAAAATGGACTTAAAGCAAAAGAGAGGAAATTTTGACTAAATTTTGCAGATTTTGTTTTCTGTTAGAACATTTTTGACAGTACTTCACTATTAAAAGTTCAACTTTAATACTTAAGTCAATGTCATCTTGCCTGTATTTTGTTGGTATTATCTCACATAATCATTAAGATAACCACATGTCACGAAATGCAAGAAATATATGGAAAAATGCTTAATAACGATAAAAGGCATCGTATCTTAAAATTTTTATCATTGACCCCATATTAATTTTATACCCGCAAAATAATACCAATATTGGTAGTTTAATTCAATTAATGTTTTTGTATTTCATCATCCAAATTTTTGTTTAATTGAATAAAAAGAAAAGAAGGGATTTGAAAACCAGAAGAGGAAGTTCGAGCAGGAATATTTTAAAAAAAATATAGGTTAAAAATTAATATTGATAATGAATAGCTTAAAAATTACTTGATTGCATTTGGTAAGACTATTTTTAAGGGTTGTCACTCAACGTTTTTTGCTGTTACTTTTGACTTTTAACAATTAAAGTACTTTATCTACAATGTCTCAGTCCACCCAACTAAATTTGGAAACAGTGTACGGTGAGGGTTAACCTGCGATAGACAGGTCTCTCATGCAGGGGGGAGGGGCAATGACTGTCATCCACTTGCACCACGGATACTGGGTACAAGTACCTATCTTTGGCTCGGAGAGAACTTTAATGGACGGATGTGGTCAATCGGTTATATGCGGCGTCAACTAGAAACCTATTCAAAATAGTGTATTCTTTTTTGATCGAGATATCATAAATGAAAATAATTTTACTATTACAAAAATATTAAAAAAACTTATCATATCTTTAATTTTTCAATAAATTTATGAGATTAAACACATTTGAAATTTTACATACATGTGTTTTACGTTTTTAACTGACATTGATCAATTTAGCCTACAAATCGACTGTAATGTAATTGATACCAGAAATTCTACAAATTCTACAAATTTATAAGATAAATATGCGAATAAGGCATTTCCAGCAAACATAGGAGAAAAGGAAGAACTGAGTGTAAATAGACGCGGACCCAGAAATATTTTTAAAGAGAAGTGAGGGGTGATGTGAATTTTAGATGTATGAAGTACATGTTCGCTTGCAGGGTTTTTCAGAGGGAGTGCGACTTGGGGCTGCATAGAAATTCCAGCTTGTTTAGTAGGTCCAAGCAGCGAAGCATTTAGGGGCTCCTATTTTTTTTTTTAGATTTGAATTAGTATAAACGAAACCGTGAAATAAGCATCTGCATTAGTGTTCCCGTACTTCTTGAAAACCGAAATTACAACCAAAAGTTGCACAAACATATTTACAGCAAACCCTTATTGATGTAAAATGTATATATATATTGTTAAGAAATTTCTTACATGCCTGGTAGATTTTCTTTTTCCTTTCTCTCTTCTGTTTATTTTTTTAGGGAGGTTTTTTAAAAGGATTGGTTGGGGGTTGAGGTGTAGCACCCACTTCAAAATCCGCAACTCTAAAAACCATTTAAATATGAAATGGATACAATATGATAAACC
Source organism: Magallana gigas (assembly GCF_963853765.1). Classification (NCBI taxonomy): domain Eukaryota; kingdom Metazoa; phylum Mollusca; class Bivalvia; order Ostreida; family Ostreidae; genus Magallana; species Magallana gigas. Next base: position 41,824,286 of record NC_088854.1, read on the forward strand.
AGGATTGTTAATCATACCATGGACAAATCACATCTGAAGATAACACGAAACACCCCCCCCCCCCCCCAAACAACTGACGTAGAAAATTCAAATGATCTCGTCAGTTTTATAAAATGGAAAAGTCTTACACCCAACATAATGTTTTTCATCTCATTTTATCAGTCCCTAAAGCTCAGTCAGAGACCCAAATTTCAATAACTAGAGATAACCACTTCACCATATTTTCATAGTGGTAATCGTATACCATTAGTAAGATGATCGTAGAAATTTCAGGCCCCAATTATGAATTCTAAATATTGAATTGCGAACTGCGTTCTAGAACGCAGTTCACTTTTCGATTGCAAATAAGTCCAAATCTCAAAAGTAGAGATGACCACTTCACCATTTCTTCAGGGTGGTAATAGTATACCGCCAGTAGATGACCCTGAAAATTTCAGGCCAAAAATATTAATTCTAAATTTTGAATTGCAAACTGAGTTCCAGAATGCACTTCACATTTCAATTCCAAATAACCATTTCAGCATATTTTCATGCTGGTAATGGTATACCTCTAGTAGATGACCCTGAAAATTTCAGGCCCTAGATATGAATTCTAAATTTTGAATTGCGTTCCAGAACGCAGTTCACTTTTCAACTGCGGAAAAACCCGAATCTTTAAACTAGAATTGACCATTTCACCATATATTCACAGGTTAACGGTATACCACTAGTAGATGACCCTAAAAATATCAGGCCCCAAATATGAATTCTAAATTTTGAATTGCGAACTGCCTTCTAGAACACAGTTCACTATTCAATTACATATAAGCCCGATTCTCAAAAACTATAGATAACTGCATCACCATATTTTCACAGTGGTAGTGTTATACGACTAGTAGATGTCCCTGAAAATGTCGGGCCCCAAATGTGAATATTAAATTTTGAATTGCGAACTGCGTTTTAAAACGCAGTTCACTATTCAATTAAGAAAAAGTCACAATCTCAAAAACTAGAGAAGACCACTTCACCAAATTTTCACGGTGGTAGTGTTATAAGAGTAGTAGATGGCCCTGAAAATTTCGGGCCCCAAATTGGAATTTTAAATTTTGAATTTCGAACTGCATTCTAGAACGAAGAACACAATTCAATTTCGAAAATCCATAATCTCAAAAAAATAGAGAAGACCACTTCACCAAATGTTCTCGGTGGCAGTGGTATACCACGAGTAAATGCCCCTGAAAATTTAGAGCCCCAAATATGAATTTTAAATTTTAAATTGCGAACTGCCTTCTAGATCGCAGTTCACTATTCAATTACATATAAGCCCGATTCTCAAAAACTATAGATATTTTCACAGTGGTAGTGTTATACGACTAGTAGATGCCCCTGAAAATTTCGGGCCCCTAATATGAATATTAAATTTTGAAATGGCGAACTGCGTTCAATTAAGAAAAATTCACAATCTCAAAAACTAGAGAAGACCATTTCACCAAATTTTCACGGTGGCAGTGTTTTACCACCAATAAATGCCCCTGAAAATTTCGAGCCCCAAATCTGGTTTCTAAATGTTGAATTGCGAACCGCCTTCTAGAACGTAGTTCACTATCCAATTGCATACAAGCTTGATTCTCAAAAACTATAAATAAGTGAATCACCATATTTTCACAGTGCTAGTGTTATATTACTAGTAGATGACCCTGAAAACTTCGGGCCCCAAATATGAATTCTAAATTTTGAATTGCGAACTGCGTTCTAGAACGCACTTCACTATTCAATTGCAAAAAAGCCAAAATGTCAAAAAATAGAGAAGACCACTTCATCAAATTTTCACGGTGGCAGTGGTATACCACCAATAAATGCCCCTGAAAATTTCGGGCCCCAAATATGAATTTTAAATTTTGAATTACGAACTGCGTTCTAGAACGCGGTTTACTATTCAGTTCCATATAAGCTCGATTCTCAAAAACTATAGATAACTGCATCACCATTGATTGCCTTCACAAGCCTGATACTTTAACCACTGAGCTATTACGATATACAGGGATTGATACAAACAATTTAACAAAACATTTAAATCGTCATCTTGTGACGTAGTGTCTTAAAAAGGATAAGTCTGGGTGTAGTGAAGTACTTTAAAGAGAAAGAACAGGGCATTAATCGGAACATCGCTCGGCCTTTTCCGTCAGGTCGAGAAAAAAAAAACTCGACTTGACGGCAAAGGCCGAGCAATGGTCCGATTGTACAGGGCATATTATCAAAAAACCGACTTGAAAAAATTTCCGATCGGGTATTTTTGTAGTAACTAATAAATGTAAAAACTTCCACAAATTTCTCCATTGAATCAATTTAATTATTTCATTGAAATTTATAATTATTTATGGTCCAGAGAAAAACATGGATCACTGACAACACTAAATGATAATTAATGATAGAAATATCATATCTAAAATTTTAAGGAAATTGTGCTGATCATCCAGCTTCCTTATCTGCATTCGAAACTTGCGTAACATATCGCGTAAAAATATATCAACTAAACAAATTATTATAAATATCAAAACTGAAATTGCATAACGTTGTTATTTTGTGAATTCAAAACAATATTTGGTTTTAAGCATTATTTAAAAACGGATAGTCCGATTGTTAATCAAATTACATGCATATAGACGCTGTAAACAAGGTTCTTCTTTTAAACATATAAAAACTACATAATCCACGATGAAAACCCGAATGGAGTCTGAATATAAAAGCGATCTACTAGCATTTAGCCCCAAAACGCACGCAGTAAAAAAAAACCTCGCACCATTACATATTTCTTTTAGCTTTGCCAATGCCAGATCTCTCTCAAAAACGTCCATCAACAAAAGTAAAAGATCAAAGTACTGAAAGAACTGATGGGAGTTGATTTTATTTTGATTAGTAGCTTTAGTCAAAAGTAGCATACTTTGACGACGGTAAGATATCCTAGAATGTATAAGAAAGTGGTACTAACTGTTTAAATTTTCCTCGAAGCGATACTTCACACCGCCATTTTCCGTGGAACCAATCATTTGCGTATCACGCCGTCTATAATAACAGTTCTAGATAATGTTAATGAAATAGGTAAAAAGTGGGAAGCTGGTTTTTATCCAACTTATAATTTTCTTTCGTAGAAAAAATTAATTTCATAGTTTTTTTTTAAATTTTGAGTTAGTTCATGGAACAATAAATCATAACTCCCATCAAAAGGTAAATCTCGATGTTTGCAAAAAACATCAATTTTGGGTTAAATCTCTTTAAATTAGGCTATGAATTGTTTTTAAGACTTAAGATAAAAGGAGAGAGAGAGAGAGAGACTTAAATGAACATTGTAGTTTTTAATTGACACACATAAATGTATATGTTGTTTGTGACATTTGGTATATCCGATTGGATTTTCCGGTCCTACTCAAAGTTATGTAACTGTAATTAATTACTATGAAACGTCATAGCTGTCTTATGGTCAAGGTCGTATGATATGGTATATGTTTTATATGCAATGGTAATATCACTATATGTTGTGGTAACATCAGTGTATATACTGCTCACATTGATATAAACTTTGAAGTATTCATTATTGCAGAGAAGAAAAATAACGTTTAAAAATGTTTCACAGGAGGAACAGCCAATTAGAATAATGACAATGTTCCTACGCCGACAGTACGGCCGTACTTTGGATTGCGTAAATAACAAGTACTCGACTAATGTATACTTAACTTTATCAATTTACCATCAACATGCTGAAATATTTATTCGATCGGGTAAGGATATGACGTATTAAAGCGTAAACAACGACAAACCTTGATGTAGCATATGGATAATAACCTTTGAATATTTTTGATTCAGGCCTATTGAAAATATTTTGACATTTTGTGTGATATACCGATATAAGTTAACTTTGAAATGTCACAGACATTGTTGTCTAGTGATTACTGATTACTTATTCAAATGACGTCACAATTTTCACAACAATTTTAATATATAATTCACGTGTAATGCCACATTTCTGGTATTCCACACGTTCATCAAACGTATCCATTAATACTCGGGGTGAATGTGACGTCACTACATGGCTTCTCGGCAGATCGAATGTTAACAGAAATCTGAATAATTCGCCGATGTAGAGTTTTAGGGGTTGAATTACCCGAAGTTTAGGACAGAGTTAAGTTGTTGGATGCTAGTTCTCTTGATTGTTATTGATTTAATCGCCAGGTCAAAGCAAATATCGGCACGACAGCAGATTTGTGAAAAATCGCGTTGCATTCCTGTTCGCTTCGCTCACTTCATAAGCGAAGCTCATGGCTAGGTTTTTACTTATTTTGACTCTAGGTATTATTTATTGATAAGATTGGTACACATGACACTAGGAGAGATTGACAGCTAATACGTTATCTACAAGAAGAATAGATATGTTAAACTTTATGAGTAACAATATTTTATTTTTATTTTGAGGGATTTTAAGGTAGACAATGGTGGGATGAATGATGTTACAAAGAACACGAAAACAGCCATCAATCAAGCCACCTGCTGCTACCAACTTGTTTGTGAAATCAAAACTGGAGCAAGATGAAGGTATTATTTATTTTTTAATAAGCTAATATATAATATCTATAAACAGTTTTAAGTCAGGAAAAAATTATAAATACTTTCTTTCACTTTTTATAGCAACTTGACCCATAAATGCTTTTTAATAATTAATTTAATTAATTATTCATTTTATTTTATAGATGTCACAAGAGCAGAGGTCCTGTTTGCCAACTGCGTTGCAGAACTTAATGCTTTTTGAACTGTTATAGGATTAGCATACTATTTATTGTTTGTTGAGATTTTAAAGATTGATTTAATAAAGATTGATTTAATATATGAAAATAAAGTTATGTACTTTATTTTGGATTTTATTTGAAAGAGGAGATTGTTTGATAAACACATTAGGATAATTTTAAATAGATAAAGAAATAGATGAATTTCTAAGAGTTCAATTGTTTATACAAAGCAATTACACGACAAAATGCCGCGAAATTTCCTTCTAGGAAAATGTTGTCGAGCGTAAAATCCCCCATGGAGATTTTCAAAAGTTGGCATGTATGCTAGTAAATGCCCCTGAAAATTTCAAGCCCCTAATATGAATATTAAATTTTGAATTGCGATCTGCGTTCTAAAACGCAGTTCACTATTCAATTGCGAAAAAGTCACAATCTCAAAAACAAAAGAAGACTACTTCACCAAATTTTCACGGTGGCAGTGGTATAACACTAATAAATGCCCCTGAAAATTTTGAGCCCCAAATATGATTTCTAAATGTTGAATTGTTCTAGAACGCAGTCACTATTTAATTGCATACAAGCTCGATTCTCAAATACTATAAATAAGTGAATCACCATATTTTCACAGTGCTAGTGTTATATTACTAGTAGATGACCCTGAAAATATCGGGCCCTAAATATGAATTATAAATTTTGAATTGCGAACTGCGTTCTAGAACGCAGTTCAATATTCAATTGCAAAAATCCAAAATCTAAAAATTTAGAGAAGATCACTTCACTAAATTTTTGCAGTGGCAGTGGTATACCACCAGTAAATGCCCCTAAAAATTTTGAGTCCCAAATATGAATTCTAAATTTTGAATTGCGAACTGCGTTCTTAGCCCAATTCTCAAAAACTATAGATAACGACATCACCATACTTCCCCAGTGGTAGTGTAATACGACTAGTAGATGACCCTGAAAATTTCGGGCCACAGATATGAATTCTAAATTTTGAATTGCGAACTGCGTTCTAGAACGCACTTCACTATTCAATTGCGAAAAAGCCAAAATCTCAAAAAATAGAGAAGGCCACTTCAACAAATTTTCACGGTGGAAGTGGTATACCACCAGTAAATGCCCCTGAAAATTTTGGGCCCAAAATATGAATTTAAAATTTTGAATTGCGAACTGCGTTCTAGAACGCAGTTCACTATTCAGTTGCATATAAGCTCTATTCTCAGAAACTATAGATAACTGCATCACCATTGATTGCCTTCACAAGCCTGACACTTTAACCACTGAGCTTTTACGAAATACATCTGAATTGATTGATACAAACAGTTTAACAAAATATTTAAATCGTCATCTTGTGACGTAGTGTCTTAAAAAGGATAAGTCTCGGTGTAGTGAAGTACCTTAAAGAGAAAGAACAGGGCATTAATCGGAACATCGCTCGGCCTTTTCCGTCAGGTCGAGAAAAAAACTCGACGGCAAAGGCCGAGCAATGGTCTGATTGTACAGGGCATATCATTAATAAACCGACTTGAAAAAATTTCCGATCGGGTATTTTTGTAATTACTCATAAATGTATAAACTTCCACAAATTTCTCCATTGAATCAATTTAATTATTTCATTGAAATTTATAATTATTTATGGTCCAGAGAAAAACATGGATCACTGACAACACTAAATGATAATCAATGATAGAAGTATCATATCTAAAATTTTAAGGAAATTATGCTGATCATCCAGCTTCCTTATCTGCATTTGAAACTTGCGTAACATATCGCGTAAAAATATATCAAAAAAACAAATTATTATAAATATCAAAATTGAAATTGCATAACGTTGTTATTTTGTGAATTCAAAACAATATTTGGTTTTAAGCATTATTTAAAAACGGATAGTCCGATTGTTAATCAAATTACATGCATATAGACGCTGTAAACAAGGTACTTCTTTTTAACATATAAAAACTACATATTCCACAATGAAAACCCGAATGGAGTCTGAATATAGAAGCAATATACTAGCATTTAGCCCCAAAACGCCCGCAGTAAAAAAAAACCTCGCACCATTACATATTTCTTTTAGCTTTGCCAATGCCAGATCTCTCCCAAAAAACGTCCATCAACAACAGTAAAAAATCAAAGTACTGAAAGAACTGATGGGAGTTGATTTTATTTTGATTAGTAGCTTTAGTCAAAAGTAGCATACTTTGACGACGGTAAGATATCCTAGAATGTATAAGAAAGTGGTACTAACTGTTTAAATTTTCCTCGAAGCGATACTTCACACCGCCATTTTTCGTGGAACCAATCATTTGCGTATCACGTCGTCTATAATTAAGTTCTAGATAATGTTAATGAAATAGGTAAAAAGTGGGAAGCTGGTTTTTATCCAACTTATAATTTTTTTCGTAGAAAAAATTAATTTCATAGTTTTTTTTTTAAATTTTGAGTTAGTTCATGGAACAATAAATCATAACTCCCATCAAAAGGTAAATCTCGATGGTTGCAAAAAACATCAATTTTGGGTTAAATCTCTTTAAATTAGGCTATGAATTGTCTTTAAAACTTAAGATAAAAGGAGAGAGAGAGAGAGAGAGAGAGAGAGAGAGAGGGAGAGAGAGAGAGAGACTTAAATGAACATTGTAGTTTTTAATTGACACAAATAAATGTATATGTTGTTTGTGACATTTGGTATATCCGATTGGATTTTCCATTCCTACTCCAAGTTATGTAACTGTAATTAATTACTATGAAATGTCATAGCTGTCTTATGGTCAAGGTCGTATAATATGGTATATCTTTTATGTGCAATGGTAATATCACTATATGTTGTGGTAACATCAGTGTATATACTGCTCACATTGATATAAACTTTGAAGTATTCATTATTGCAGAGAAGAAAAATAGCGTTTAAAAATGTTTCACAGGAGGAACAGCCAATTAGAATAATGACAATGTTCCTACGCCGACAGTACGGCCGTACTTTGGATTGCGTAAATAACAAGTACTCGACTAATGTATACTTAACTTTATCAATTTACCACCAACATGCTGAAATATTTATTCGATCGGGTAAGGATATGACGTAATAAAGCGTAAACTACGACAAACCTTGATGTAGCATATGGATTATAACCTTTGAATATTTTTGAATCGGGCCTATTGAAAATATTTTGACATTTTTTGTGATATACCGATATAAGTTAACTTTAAAATGTCACAGACTGTTGTCTAGTGATTACTGATTACTTATTCAAATGACGTCACAATTTTCACAACAATTTTGATATATAATTCACGTGTAATGCCACATTTCTGGTATTCCACACGTTCATCAAACGTATCCATTAATACTATTTCAATAACATGCAAAAAGTGATAGAAAAATTGCTGAGGATAGAATATTAATTACATTTAAAAATCATACAAAAAGGTAATGACGTCACTCCGCTAAATGGATCATAGGTCCCATCTTTATTTAGTTGCGTACATGTAGTTACATTAAAAAAATAATGAGAACCAATACTCCGATCATTCCACCGAAAGTCAGTATTATACATCGGATTTAATTTTGTGTTTTACCAAGAGACAAAATTTGAAATGCGATCGCACACATGAATAAATTAGTTGAAATTTATCGTAAATTTTACGCAGATTCTGCATTGCGTCGCTTTCCAGGATGACCATGCTTAAATGGGTTTACAACAAAACCGCTATCTTCTATATGAATTTATTTCAATAAGAGATATGTTTTGATCGATGTCTGACATTTTATTTCCATTCGTTTTAAACGTCAATAAAAATCGTATATCATATCTGCTTGTTTCATTCAACGACCATACCATATTTTATTTTGTAAATGTACAGAAAATGATATTTCCTCTAATAATGATTTTTTTCTCCTATGATACAGTAATGCTTTGTTCGCATTGAATTCATTTCCGTTTACTTTTAGGTGGAATAACACATCATCACAAAATGGCTGACCGCTGATCGAAATGACATTTCGTTTTATTAAAAGGATATGAAACAGATAACTTACTCCATAGCCTAGTGGATAAAGTGTCGGACTTGTTATCCGTCCATCCCGAGTTCGAATCCCGCATGGGCTTTTGTTGTTACTTTCTGAAATCATTGTTTTAAATATTCATTTTTTATCCCCAAACTGCAAATTTTTCGCTTATTTGACATTTGTACAGTTTATTTATCATTATATCTTTTATTATCAAAAAATTTCCTGTTAATTTGAATGACTTTTCCTAGGTGTGTTATTCCACCATAACAGAATGGCAGGACGCGTGAGAAATCTGCGACATTGTCGCTCAGTCGGGCTACGATCACTTACCTAAGAGACTTGACAGTTTCTCCGATGTTTAAAAATAGTCACAGTCAATGTAAGCCAACGCTTTGATTCCAGTTCTATAATACACACAGTGAGAATCTGTGTGTCAGAAACCGACTCTTGTATCTATGCAATATGTACAAATATCATGAAAATTCCCAATTGGTAACAAATTTGTATTAGGCTACATGTAAGTTTTTATTTTTATTTTATCGATATATTCTTGTGTTTATTTCATACAAGAACTTGATATTACAAGATCATTTGAAGAAAAGATTTATTTATTTGTATGAATGTTACATAAGGGCGGCGATTTATTGCAGAGTAATGTTTAAACTTTTGTTGTATTCATTATTGTTTATTTTTTGTAAGTTAAAACCCCATATAAGTATCAGGAGGAAATTAAGGTGGTATGGGATACTTCCATATTGTGACGTACTTCCTATCAAAATAAAGAATAAAATCAAGTACAACTATTTTTTTTTTTGTCTTTTCCAAAAGTCATACTAGTAGAACCATTTTAACAAGACCTTGGACTTTCGGTAGGACGTAACTATCTATTTCTTGTGTCAAAACAAGTTAAAAATGTCGCTAGTTTCTAGTGAAATATACACAGATTGCCTGGTCTTAGCTAAATAACCAGACAAATCTGTTGATTTCAAAGAGCTACGTATGAGTGACCAACAATGAAATAGTCAGGCCTCCGTCACTTTGCCGTTTGACACAACCATCCAACGTCCAAGCCCTTGTTAAAATGGTTCTAAATAACAACGTAGCGCAATGGGTTAGAGCGTTAACTACGGATCTGTAAGCCATGAGTTCGAATCCCACTGAGGCTTTTATCACTTTAACCTTTCCAAAAAATTAAATCATATTTTGGTCAATTATTGTAAAATGTGAAAATTCTAAACTGGGAAAGTATTTTAATCATACTGTTCTTTTATCCACATTAATATCGACAGGTGTCCCATACCACATTAAGTAAGACAGCTATTGTACAATATTGTCATTCCTGCTGTGCTTTGTTTAAACACATACATTTTAATTGTTAAAATAATGTGCTGCAGGAAGGACTTTTATAGAAAAAAAACCGAAGAGAAAGATAGTTTTTGATATTTCCTTCAGATTCTAAAATTGCGGATACTGGGTCATTCATTTTTTTCTTCATGAATCTATGAGTTAAATAGTCTACAGTAAAACCAAATCATGTGAGGATCGGGGGGGGGGTGGTTCTGGAATGTTCAGACCTGTTTGGTTCATATCAACAATAGTAAACTTATCATATGGAACGGACCCTTATTCCCTCTGTTTATTTTCTTACTCGTTTCGCTCCTCCGAAACTAAATCTTATCTTGTCTAATTCAGTAAACCACAAAGAATAAAGGCAGATTTAATAGATGCGTTTATTACAAGATCACATTCGGTATAATTGCGTAAATTACGTTACAGTTCATTAAAACTTTACATTACGTAAATATACAAACATGCATGCAATGTATTGGGCGGATGGTAAGGGATATTAGTCCTGACATTCTTGTAACGAACGTCGCAATGACTAAAACGACTCACTACGCTAAAGTTACTCGTGCATGACGAAATTACTGATAATAGAATGATTAATTCTTGCATTGCCACAAAATCAAACTTTTTCTCAACAAATGATTGTAGAGAGGATACCAATAAATCTCCTTCATATTTTTAAATCTTCAAAATAAGTCTGTAGCTGTGCAGTTCGACAGCTGTTCTGAATGATTAAAAAGGCATTGTCCTGTTCTTGTATGCATACTTTTCAAACAAAATGGCATGTAGAATTTGTATTTCATGCTTTTATATCTTTTGGCAACATTTTTGGTCAGTTTTGGACAGAAACAAGCCAGTTCAAGAAATGTTTACATTCTTATCCTCAAATGTACAAGATGGCCATACATCCTCCTTAATCGGTCTTAAATTGAAGTGCGACGTAGTCTCCATACGGAATTCGAAACCAGCGCTTAAAGGCTGAGCACCAAAGTTATTACACAAATTATAAGAATGCTTATCAACTTGTTTGTTTAGGTGGCGGAGAGTTCGCACCAAGTCGTAAAGTCTGACATTAAACCGAGAATATCATTGACTTTATGCATTAGTTATTCCCATAAGCATCCGCTGGCTCCTTTAAATAGTATTTTTAGTTTGTTTTCTTATCTCTCTCGCATTCATAAAGACTAAAATGGGAGACCGTTTAGAAAATGTAAGAAGAGAAAAGAAGTTTATCATCAAAACCAACCATAAAGTTTTAACATCTATAGGTACTCTCTACTTTTCAACCCGCAGGAGATATACGGAAGTGATGTACTAAGTGGTTTTCTTGGAGAGTCAGAGACATTCCGTCACTAAAACAAGAAATTGATGGTACATTATACCTGCCAAAGACGTAATGTTTTGATGTCATTCAGCTACATGTAGGTTCTGAGCCAATTTCACTTCACGATACATAATGGGAACAAATCATTTGAATGCTATCATAGTCGTGAAATAATAATTGCATCTCTGTCTGGTGATCTTTGAATTCAGACAATATCTTTATAGTTGATTCTAGTCAAGATAGTATAAATATACACAGTTGCTCGACGTAGTATAAGTCTTCATCGTTTCTAAAGATTCTGAATTAAGTAAACTTTGACAGTTTAGGGCAAAACAATATTTAACATTCTATGATATCAAATAAATATTAAAAATTTTAGTAATCAATAGCAATATTCATATATGTAAAAAGCAATACTTGTTATTTTAATTTCCGCCACTCTCTTCTTAAATGATGGGGAAGCCCCCCCCCCCCCCCCCCCCCCCGTATCCAGTTTTTAAAAAAATTGAACATTTATTTCGATCATAAATTAGTTACCTTGATCTAAAGCAAAACTTCGATGAACTGATTAAACTACCGTTTATTTATGGTTTATTTGATGGCGTTTTGAACGAATGAGGTGTTATTATTCACGTTCGGTTTCCAGGGATATAAATCGTATACAATTTGAAAACAGTGATTGCCTTTATTAAGATCGTAACTCATTTTCTTTTGTAATCATGCTGTCATTACTTATCAAATGTATACTTCAATATGATTATCAATTCAAAATCTTTTGAGATAGGGAAAGTTATGAGGTTTCCAATTAAGCAAACAAGGATAGTACGTAAATAGCAACCAGAAAAAATATTTTTTGGCGTTTTTCACCAAGACTGCGATGTATTAAACAGAAACAATTGACCATACAACGACTAAATAAATTCGATCCATATACCAATTATTGCTACATGTATATTGTGTATTTCTGAGGAAATGTTAAAAAGCAACTACGTATATGTAAGTCAAAACCTACCCAAACTAACCCATGACGTTTTATTGCTAATCGTTATATACACCCCCTGCGAATATGTTCGGAATGTTTTCTTTATCATTGCTAGGTACGTAATAAATCCATAGGTGCTCGAATGAAAGTTGAGGATACGTCATTGAGATTTGTTCAGTTCCTGTGAAATTTCGAGCGGAAGTATAAGTGTTCGGATAATATTCTCAAAATACGTAAGTACTGGTCATTTTTCATAACATATCCTATTTCTATTTATGTTAAAACATGAAAATCTTTTTAGATATATGTCTTATTTCATCATCTAGAGATTATTTAAACTAAACGATGATATTTAGAACAGAGTTATCGTTCGTGTTCAACCACTCTGCACTTGGTTGAAAGTATAAACATTGGTTTGCTTAATAAAATGCCATGTTTGAAGCTTTTGGCATGCAATACCATGCTTTTAAAAAACTTAAAAGTTTTGTCTGTTTTTATGAAAACTTAATATATCGAGCTATTTTAAAGGAACATTTTGCATAAAGCATTATAGTCTGTTTCACCTTTGATGCTATTACTAGGTCAGGCGCGGATCAAAAACTATTCCTAAAAGGGGGATCGCTACATGTACTCAGCATGTTAATTGTTGCAATAGCAGAAAAAACCTATAATTTATATTGTCATATATATTTCTAGAACTCATCTTATCCACCAATAAAGGCAGATAAAGTTTAAAATCAATAAACTCTAAATTTTATATTTGACTACAAGTACCTAAAGATTCTAGGAAATAGACTATAAACAAGGGGCACGATTTTTACTGCGAAACTGAAAGGGTCAAATAAAACCACTTGGTTTAAATTTAAATGACAATAACATTCGCAGGGGTGATATACATGTATATACAAAATAGAAAAAGATCACACCAGAGGAATATTACACAAGGATACCGCGGTGCAGTGATGCTCTAAGTCCATTGTGAGCCTTTGTAAGCGCCCAATCAATGATTTCTACGGGGGAAAAAATATTAACCCACCATATGCCTGATATTTAGAGCGCAGAAAAGGTATCAATTTTACATGAATTTGAAAATTGTACCATCATTTACAGTATTTCAGAATATAACTAATTTGTTGATACAAGCAAGAGAAAATTTCAATAGAGTTACTCAGAATAATGTGTGATTTGAATCTAGAAAAAAAACAAGATATCTGTGAGCTAATGCTCACTAGAGATACCCCCGCTCTGATGTGAATATGCAAAATAAGCAAAGTCGACATTCAACAGAAAGCTGGCATCCGATTGGTACAGAAATACATCCGATAATATGGCATGTCTAAACAAATAGTGTGTTAAAATTTCAAGCATCTGCGATAAATAGCTGCTAAGGAATCTTTGAGGAAAATTTGTTTGAAAATTTTGGCTAAAATAAACAAAGTACTCATTTAACAGGAAGTTGACGTCCGATTGGTACAAAAATATATCCCACGATATGGCAGGCCTTAACAAACACTGTGTAAAAATTTCAAGCATCTGCGATAAATAGCTGCTGAGAAATCTTTGAGGAAAATTTGTTTGAAAATTTTGGCTAAAAATAAACAAAGTCATTATTTAACAGGAAGTTGATGTCGGATTGATACAAAAATATATCCCACAATATGGCATGCCAAAACAAATAGTGTGTTAAAATTTCAAGCATCTGCGATAAATAGTTGCTGAGAAATCTTTGACGGAAATTTGTTTGAAAATTTTGGCTAAAATAAACAAAGTACTCATTTAACAGGAAGTTGACGCCCAATACGTACAAAAATATATCCCACCATATGGCATGCCTATACAAATATTGTGTAAAAATTTCAAGCATCTGCCATAAATAGCTGCTGAGAAATCTTTGAGGAAAATTTGTTTGAAAATTTTGGTTAAAAAATAAGCAAAGTCGTCATTTAACAGGAAGTTGACGTCCGATTGATACAAAAACATATCCCACAATATGACATGCCAAAACAAATAGTGTGTTAAAATTTCAAGCATCTGCGATAAATAGTTGCTGAGCAATCTTTGACGGAAATTTGCTTGAAAATATTGGCTAAAAATAAACATTACTCATTAAACAGGAAGTTGACGTCCGATCGGTACAAAAATACATCTCACGATATAGCATGCCAATACAAATAATGTGTAAAAATTTTAAGCACCTGCGTTAAACAGTTGCTGAGAATTCTTTGAGGAAAATTTGTTTGAAAATTTTGGCTAAAATAAACAAAGTACTCATTTAACAGGAAGTTGACGTCCGATTGGTACAAAAATATATCCCACGATATTGCATGCCTATACAAATATTGTGTTAAAATTTCAAGCATCTGCGATAAATAGTTGCTGAGAAATCTTTGACGAAAATTTGTTTGAAAATTTTCGTTAAAAAATAAACAAAGTACTCATTTAACAGGAAGTTGACGCCCGATTGGTACAAAAATATATCCCACGATATGGCATGCCTTAACAAACACTGTGTAAAAATTTCAAGCATCTGCAATAAATAGTTGCTGAGATAAATGCGACAGAAATTTTTGTTACGGACGGACAGACAGACAGACGGACGGACAGACAGACAGACAGACGGACACACAAGGGTAAAACAGTATACCCCCTCTCCTTCGGAGCGGGGGTATAAAAACACAACTACAAAAAATGTGTATACCGTATTATATACATCATTTAGCGATATTCTTTTACCTTCTTGTCGAAATTGTCGAGTTATATGCATACAAGGTGCATATTGCTAAGAAAGGAGGTTTGGCATGCATAGAGTTCAAACCCGAGCCGGGGCGGAAATGAATTTAGTAGGTAGTGCTTTATACATACATATGCGCGCGCGCAACGGTAAATTTTATCACTCAATAATATAATTATGAACCACCAAACACGCACACGCCCTACACACCAAATGCTATTGACATACTATATATATGTACTTAAGTTATTCTAAGGAAAGGAAAAGGTGGTAAAAACAAACATGTGATAATACTTATTGACATCAGCAATCGAGCCATTGCGGTAAATACAACCGCGATCACCGCGAGGAAAACAGCAGAGAAAACACGCTATTGATTTTGAAAGTGAAACCACGCTTTATAGAAAAGTATCCTCCAACAGTATTAGGAGGCCACAGTTGCGCACGCGCTCTCCAAGGGAGAGTGGATTTTTATTCTTTTTAAAGTGTGTAATAGAGGAACTAGCCACAGATTGCGATATATCCGTCAAAGGGTAAGTTCCTTTTTTCCCTACTTTTGTGTTTTGAATATAAGAGCTTTCTGCTCTGTATCATGTTTGCGGGGTTTATTTGTGCAGAACTTTACTGGTTTTTAAGAATTCCCAATATGAAAAAAGTTATCAGTATAAATATATGTTTTTAGAATTTTCAGTAATTTTTGAAGACATTGTGGATATCGCTTCTATTTTATTATGGAAAAAATATTTATACAATGCAGTGGTTCTAAAATTTTTAAAACTAGGTCTGTTTTAAATAAAAATACATTTAAAAAATTACAAACAAACAAAAACGGAGAAAAGTTCATATCTAATATCTATTAATTATAGTAAAAAAAAATAATAAAAAAAAAATTAGAAAACAAATCACAGTTTTATATGCTCGAAATTTTTTTTTTTAATTGAAATAAGATTGTATTAAACATCATTGAACAAGAAAAATAAAATGAAGAAACTCTTATATATCAAGAATCACATTATGTACAATGCAAAAAAGTAACTCTACATGCATTTTGGAGCGATATTATATTTCCTCAAATCAAATAAATGATAAAAACGTGGACACTAATTAAGAATTGATTACACAAAAGGATTCGAACTTGCAGCCTAACATCTATGGAAAGATGAGATTTGCCTCCAACAATCTATGAATACGATTCTTAATTACATTGGTACACCGCTGTTATATCTCTTTTTAACATACAATTTGAGAAAAAGCTGAACCAACAAAGCGCGTCTACGAATTGACAACATAATCCCCAAAATTCTTAATTTATTTGTCTTCTTATTTGCATTGTATTTATACCTGTAGGTATTTCATCGTCTTAGCCAATGACGAGCAATCAAGATATGCATGCAAAGTGCATTGGCATTATAGTTTCTACCGATAATCAATTAATATTCAACTCTGTAGTGAATCATAACCGTGACGCAGAAAGGTGCAAATTCTAATTTGTCAAATCCTGTTTTTGAAATCTAAAATATACCTAATTCTTTACCTACCTTTACTACGAAAAAAAAAACAACCAACATTCTTAAATGTCAACTTTCAATTATTAAAATACATTATGATTTCATTAATAGAAAGTTGAGTCATTTATTAAAAAATATTTTTTCAGTTTAAAAACTTTAATTTGCATGGCATTTTTAACTCATTTTAGAAAGATTACCATATCGGTTAAGTCAATTTTTGATCTCTAGTACTTTAAAAGTAATAATGTATGTAATATACAGGGTTTTTCCCACCCCGCCGCCCCTTCTACACTTGCAAACTGTTTCACCCCATATTGAATTCGCCCAGATTCATTTAGAAATAGATACTCTTAATGCAAATTATGATATAAATGTTCGTTAGTCACCCTATGTTAGTCTCAGGTGCAAAAGTTTTGATTTGGTAATTTGTAATAACATGTAATACATTGTCTGTATACTTACAGTTATATAACTTTTATTTATACATGTATGTGAAGTTTTGGATTGTGTTTTGTTTACTGTCACTTATTATTAATTGTAAAAAGTGACCAATTAAACTTTTTAAGGGTGTCACTGTTTTAAGAGGGGAAGACAGACTGGTATTCAACTTGTTTAGAATTCGCCCAGTCTTAAAGAAGTGAAAGGTACGAAATAAAATCGGGTCCGTCTATTTTTTTTATTTTTTTTTTATTTTTTTTTACAGTTTTGTAAAATAATGGCTGCAGCACAGTAATACACTTCTAATAAATCATTACGGAGAAAAGTACACATGTCTTTTATAAGTCTCTTTACATCAATATATACAATTTAGAAAACAACATAAAAATTATGAATATTTATATAAACGTACTTATTCTCTCTCTCTCTCTCTCTCTCTCTCTCTCTCTCTCTCTCTCTCTCTCTCTCTCTCTCTCTCTCTCAAATTTTAAAGGCAATAAATCATGTGCAATTTAGTTTGAATAATTCAAACACTAAGCTGTATCCCCTTCAGCCCTCCTTAAAGGAAAGCGTTGCACAAGAAAAGCATGAAAAGAATAAAAAAAAAGTTTTGTGTATAGAGGAAAAGTGATATCTCGGTCAACTTTTTATATAAATATATACATGCCCATTAATCATTCAAGTAATTGAATAGTTTCCAGCCTACGTTAAAGCTTCGCGTTTCCTATTGAAACCTGTCATTTGTACCTTTAAGCCCAGTTACCAAACCATCACATTCAAGATATCAATTCAGTGGTAAAAGACCTTTGTGTAAACTACACCTCGTGGAGGAGACTGGATTTGCCCTTATTAATGAACACTGTTGTATGCTTGTTAACTCATCACACATTTATTTTTACATGCTGTAGAAATGCAAGGTTACATATATGCCTTTTTCAGAATGCTAGTTTATTCATTTACATGCTGTGCTAGTGATAGGGAAAGACAGGCCCACCCCCCACCCCTTGATAGTGGGGATTTTACCTGCTGCAAAAAGTGAGACTTACTATTGGTGCATATTATCACTGTATATTTTTTTTTTGGCTGTGCTAATGATAAAGTCAGTTTTTTTAGCATTCTGTAAATAGTGTTAAAGTGCACCTTTACATTGCTTTTTCAATATTTATTACTAAGCAAGTGATAAAATTAATCCCTTCACTTGCTGTTATAATGCTTGTGAACTGGACAGCGCGCGTCAATCTAAAAAAATTCCTGATTCTCTCCATCAACCAGCGGGTTATGGTTCCTGTGGTTCTTTTGACCCCTTGACTGATTCTATACTTGTATCTCAATAATACGGATATTTCCCGCTGTCCATCGCTATACAAACGACAGGTCACCGTTTCAAAGGTATTGGTATCCTTTGATTACGGGGATCATATAACCCCATCAATAAGGATATTCACATATGCATTTTTCGTGTTTGCGTAGGATACACTCACATTATGATCTCACTACATTTCCTTGTCTTGTAAAGGAACTCGGTGATAACAATGGTGGTCCAAGTAGCGCAGTGGAGAACTCACTTCTCTCACCTGAGTTTGATCCCCTTGATTTATAGTGGTTGTATCTGAAAGGGTAGATGGTGGTTGCCCGCTTGAATACATGGGTTTTCTATTGGTACTCCGGTTCCCTCAAACATAAATCCCCCCCCCCCCCCCCCGTCTCGCTAACCGTCATACCAACATGAGATATTTACATGTATATATAAGTTGTAGAACTTGTTTATCAATAGTTGTAAATTATAAAGCTCAAAACCATCAGTTCAGTGATAACGAAATATAACTTATCTTTGTACATGTATTGATTTCGTGAACATAATATTTCCATGCAATAAACTAGACATACTGAATGAGAATTATATCAATCAAAAGCCTATTAGCATTTCATCTGTTAAACACATGTTATTGTTGTTACAAACAACGAGTGGCGTTCATCTTGCAACAATGTTAGCATCACAGATTGTATTGGAGAAATAATTACGATGTCACCTGAGGCAGAAAAAATGAAGGTTCTGACCTTACCATAAAAAAGCAAAGATTTCGATTCGTTCTACCCACTGAAAAAAAACCCCAAATTAATTCAAGTATAAAGGATAATAGGAACCCTTCACCCCATTTGGTGATTTGTTTGTTTACTTATTTATTTAATTGCGTCACACGTATAATAAACAATTCACGTTTCCTGGTTACCATCAATTTAACGAATAATACATGTACTTTAAAGAAAACACAAATACGTAGTTGCATCGATTTAATACTGACCACTAAGGTTTCCCAAAGATTCATAATTTCATAAAATCTTCTGCAAACGAGCTTAATCATATTTCATATTTTAAAACCATTAGCCTATAGCTATAACCTGATAAAATCTTCTTTAAACGTGCTTAATCATATTTCATATTTTAAAACCACTAGCCTATAGCTATTACCTGATAACGTTAAACTATGACGAAGCCCAGAAAGGTTATTATCCCAAGAAAGCAAAACTTTTTTATATATATATATATATATATATATATATATATATATATATATATAATCACACCTACATCTCCAAAGATAGCAAAAAGTGTTAGACGATGACACAAGTGTTGAGGTGAAGACATGCGTATACAAAGACCTTCTTAACCAATAAATAGCAATATACGAGCCAAATTGCATGCATTGCTGATCGGTAGGATCTAGTTCTAGTTCAGCATACAGAAGAAAATTGCATGAGGAGTAGACATTGAACGCCCTTTTAAAAACAAGTAAGCATCTTTTAAAGAATTCTGAATTATGATTGCTGTAGAATTGTTAAGATTTTTTTGTCCAAAAAAAAAAAGAATTCTGAATTTAAATTGTTATAGATTTGTTAAGATTAAATTTTTTTATTAAGATTGTTCTATAGATTTGTTTCGATTTAAAAAAAAAAAATCTGAATAATAAATTTTGTAGATTTGTTAATTAAAGATTTAAAAATATAAACTAGTATATATAATGGATAAAGATATGAGAAAAGCAATTGTAAGGAATGTAATGGTCGGGTATTCGAAAAAATTATGTTTCAGCAAACAAAGGCAACATTCGTTTTTTAAAGCACTCCTCCCACGATAACCAAAATGTATTTTTCTCTCGAATCAATTTTTTAAAATCAATATTAAAACTATAATTAGTAATATTTGGCATCAGAAATAATAATGTTAACGTTAACACGTTGGGGGGTATTTGGAATATACAGCATATATACAGCGATCATGACTGATGATCTGACTTACAAAATCCCATGCAGAATTGATTTGCAACAGAGAGAGAGAGAGAGAGGAGAGAGAGAGAGAGAGAGAGAGAGAGAGAGAGAGAGATAGAGCAGGGTAAAATGTATATTACCTTTATGCACTGTCGTCGATAATTATACATTAGTGTCATTAGCTTACAGAAACATAAATGGGCCTACATGACTGGTTTGGGTAAAGAAAATGCTTCCTCACAAATGAGTAAAATGAGTAGGCATAAGGTTGGTTCAAGTTCAGATGATCAACTGTTGTAATGAGTGCATGTAGTTCTGTCGTGTCATGTGTTGAACGGTTCAAACACTGAACCGTACTCCAAACCATGAACCGATCAGGCACTAATTCATTTATAAATTGTAAATAAAACTTACGAGGTAAATGAACTTAAGACAAACGTTTAAAACAAAGTTATACTTTCTTCGTGCTTGGATAAAAAATACAAAGCACAAAAGGCTTGAGGCAATTTTTCTGCCTTTATATCATATTTACTCAGTCACTGGAATCCATTGTGAGTGTAATGAAACGCCTCTAACATATTAATATACGTGCGAATGGTCAGATTTAGCCTTGAGGCATCAGTTTGAAAAATAAACCACAAGTAAAATATATTGCATTCTTTATTGCCAATATTTTGGATGAATAATAACTACAAGTCGATTGACGCTTAACACGAGTCATTTTTTTTTTTCGGGAAATGTTACATGTTACTAGAAGCTGTTTTCCAAACATCCCAGCATTTTACAAAAAAAAAAATTGTCGTCAGTTTTTTGAATCAGGAAGGAAAAACTGGCATAAAATAAAAAGAATAGGTCAAAGGTCACTTAATTATTAATCTATCTTTTTTCTTTTCCTTTAACGCTGAATTGTGTCATGCAAAGAAAATGACGATTGATAAAATGAACATATTTCTTTTCTACTAAAAATGGTTTTAATACGACAAACAGCAGTGTAGCAAAATACAGTTGTATTCTGATGAAACGACCTTGTTCCAGTAATTTAATTACTTTCACAAAGAAGTTTGATTTAACACTATCTATCTCACGTTTATCTCAAGTTTATCTCAAGTTTAATTTCATATGCGTCCATATACAATAATTATAATGTCTTATTACCATATGGGGGTGGGCAAAATGAAATTTTGGAAACGTGATAAAATCGTGTTTGACAAAAAAATAAAATTAAAAAAAAACTCCCACCAAATATTAAAGTTTTGTTCATTTTATTCTTTTTATTTTAAAGATGATGAACTGGGGCCTGACAGTTATGCTTTTGGCGGCACTTACCTGTGTGTTTAAGTGCGAGGACGGATCCGATGCTGAGGGATGGATAGTTGAGAGTACAGACTATAACTCACAAGTCAGTTTACTAAAAAAGCTCATAGAAAGTGAAATGAACAAAGAACGGAGACAAAAACAATTCGAGGAGGAGATGGCCCGACTCTATATGGATTCCTCTCCTTCGGAGCTACGACCTGTTCCACGGAAGAAAAGTTACCTCTGGTTCCGATCGAAATCGAGCGCAAATCCCGTTCAAACTGTACAAACACGTGTGTCAATCGGACAGTCCCTTCACCCGCCACCGGAGGAAACTAACAAACCCAAAGGCTTGTTTCGGTATGGAAAAAAATGAGTGATGCATTAAGAAAACTTTATTTATGTATTTTTCATGGTCTGAAGGTAATCAAATATATGATGGAAGCGCATTGCTTTTTGATAAATACCCCGCCGCACAAAGAATGAATTTACGCCGGAGTTCAATAAACCCGTCTCTGATGTACACTTTGAGATTCTTTGTCCAAAAATTATTACAAAAAATGTTAGAATCAAATTTCTTATTATTGAATTCTTCTTTACAAATATTCAAAACAACTGGGATGAAGTCATCATGTTAAATGTTTTCATCGAGTTTTGAGAATTTGTTTTCATAAAAATAAGCTCTTGTTCAATAATTGTTGGGAGATATTTCCGGGTTGAACTGTTTAATAACTCAAATCTGTTTTGTCAGTGGTAAACAATCATTATCTAAATGTATGTGACAATATATAGAACAACTAATGAATGTTTTTTTCATGTTTATTTTGAAAATACTACAACAAATTAAAATTTTCTGAATAATTTTACAAATTATTTGTTGTTTTGTTCAGTTATGGATTCAAATGAAATAAACAATCTGCTATCAAATGATTTTCAGAAACTTTATTAGAACGCTACAGAAAATGTCACAATCAATTGCTTATATCTGCTAAACCAGTGCATGCAGATATCAAAGTGCAAATTTTTTGGAGCTTTCTGAGATGAATCTAATCTATTGATTGCTGAAAAAATAATTTTGACTGGAGGTACCCTTTAAACGAATGTTCTACATATTCGTTTTTTGAAGATACTTGGGCCATAAAAGGAATTGAACAAACATAAAAGATCTCGGCATGTGTTATCAAAGTGTTCCTTTACCTCAATATTCAGGTAATAGTATTCTCAATACAAAACTAACGACTGACATTTTAATCCCGACCGCGACTTCTCGGGCATTTCCGGTATAAAAACATCCAATGATTAAGTCGTTTCCCATCAATTTAAGTGTCTAATTTGTGATTTAATTGAGATTTATTATTAAGATTAAGAAGCTTTGCTCAAATCCCAACAGATATTCATAGGCGTTCCCTATTTCATCCTTACTGATTTACTATAAAAAACAACAAGGCTTGCAACTCGCCGCCATTTTATGCTACTGGCCGGAGTGACTGAAGTATATACAATGTAGCTAGGCTTGTTTCAAACGACTCTTCTTTTTTTTTTTATTCCTGTTTGGACAGATTTAAAATGGTGTCTAGAAATACCTTAAATATGCATGACGCTAACTTTGACCACTTCCAGCCGAGGTAAAACAGATCAAAATAGCAAAAGTTGTACTATGATTTTATACGGAAGAATTACAAAAATAATCTGATTAAAATGGAGAGCACCTTTGCAGATACCCAGTTTTATAAAAGAAAAAAAAGTAGGGGGGGGGGGTCTTATTGTACTCCGTAATACATCAGAGGCCCGAGAAGTTGGGTTTAACTTTATTCCCTCGACTAAACAATATATCTTTATCGTGTCAATATCTACCGGTACACGAGGGCATATGCGTAAGAAATCCATCTCATTCATTTCAAGTCTTGTTGAAGCTTTTCTTCACCATCGGCTCATGATATACATCAAAGCAGCAATTTCTGACGTAAAGCGCACGTTAATTAAAAGTAAGAAAGAAATGTTCAGACGCAATGTTTTTCTCTTTTTGTTTTTAGTTGGGATATCCTTATTCTCAAGCATAGCCTACATCCACTTCTCTTCGCAAGCCCTAATACATTGTATTTTGACTCTGGAAAACGTGTAACTGTCGTAACCGAAGACGGTTTGACCCATGTTTCGACTCCAGTTTCACTAATAGACCTATTATTTCCATATTTTAAACTAATGCATCCATATATCACAAACAAATCAACAATAACCCGCTGTCAAATTATTTTTTAAACTTCTACATTTATACTCAATTCAGGGAAACTGGAATCAAAACATGGGTCAAAGCGTATACCGTCTTCGGTTCCGACATTTTTACTTTTTCCAGAATCAAAATATGAGGGCTTGCGAAGAGAAGTGGTTGTATGCTGAGCCAGTCCACTTCTCAAAAGAGATATAGGATATCTTCAAAGAATCACGTCATATTCTCGCGCATATTTTGATAAAAAAAAAAAACCACTGGCGTACCATTAAATTGCTATAATTTGCGTGGTTTTCTCAATTTTTTTCCTAGAATTTTCAGTTTTTAATTCAATTTCATTTTGTCACTCAGTCATGGCTCTTTGAAATCATCAAGTTAACTTTGTCTGGCTTTTGAACTATGACTACATGTACACAATTTCTGTATATTTCATTTGTTTAACTTGCTTTGATGCAAGAAAAAGATAGTTACATTCTATTAAAAGTCCAAGGTCTTGTTAAAATGGTTCTATCTATAGAACAAATCAATTGGTGGGGGTCAGCAATTTGTGTTACTTTAAAAGCGATGATTTTACTTGATGACAGAAAATTAATCTACTTCAATGTAAAATTCTAAAGATAATATTCACATATGAGGTGAAAAAGAAATTTGCTTTTTTCAAAACATATTATTGTTTGTTCATTTATTCTAAAAAACAAAACAAAACAAACAAAACAAGCAATGATAGGAAAGTGTAATGAATTCACTTTGTTTTCTCAACTATAAAATAAAAGTCATTGGATGTTAATGAGGGGAGCTGGCCGTGGTAAATTCCAACGTCTAAATGCTAAGTCTCGACAGAAAGAAAACATATTTAATTCTATATAATCCTTAGAGATCAGTGAGCATCCACCTTTAAAATCATTAACCTACCTAACTGTCTATATAGAATTTCAGCGTTTTAAATATTTTTAAAAAGAATCTTGTAGTTGATCCGGCAACGTCCACATTTAAAACAGCAGCGTCAATCTTGCCAGATAAATTGCACCGATTAGACGTTCAAATTGTCGCTTCAGAGTCAATCCCGAATCCTGTCAAATCCCACACATCAATGTGTATATGTTCAGGCCTGTATTAGGATGCATTTTCCCTTATAAACCATACAGTTTGGTTGCAAATCGTTATCAGAACTAATCAGTGCTCCGAACACCATACAATCCTTGCCTAATTAATTCTATCTAGATTTTTTTTTATTGCTTATAGCAGTTCGGGATGGGTTGGTTGTGTTATCAAAATAGCTATTTCATAAATGAGCATGTCTGATATATAATAATTAGTATATTCCATTTACTAAAGAGTTCAATTTGGAGAGCAATGATTTATTGAGTACAAACTGTTGCTCTTTTATCAGATTAAACCAAAGCCTGGCATGTGTCCTATATACCGGTACAATATGTACAATCATGTAGTAAATATGTTTCTAGCAACTTTTCCCGATTTGACGCATCAACATTCAATAAAAACAACAATTATTCAATTGCAGACTGGTACAATAGGACATTTAACTCAACATTATCTAGAACATGTTTTTGTATCGTACAATGTGTTCTTTCATTACTCTTCCCGTGACTTTTTTGCGTTCCTTCAACTTTTTCGTTCTTATTAGATTATTACCTGTGAAACTAAAGGGAACGTTATCTTTATCGCTTTCCAAACCTTTTTGTTATGGCTTGGTAATTGATTTAAAACTTGCTTTGCAGCTTTATAGTGAATCAAGAAACTACAAATCAAGTTCGAGTCTTTTTAGAGCTGTTTTAACAATAGCTTAGACTTTCGGTGGGATGTTAACATTTTGTTTGCCAACCAAAACAAGCTGTCAAATATTGACCTCCTTTCTTCAAAATCGCTATAAGAAGCTCATTGATATTAACAGACTTTAAAAACTGGAAAGTGAAGTAGAGCAAATGTCATTGCGTTCGAAGTATTCATGCCTATTAGCCAATGGCAGGACAGTTACATGTAACCATAAACGCATTCACCAAATCGGAGTATGTCACGAACTGCCAAAAGTCCAAGCTCTTAATAAAACGGCTCTAAAATTAAACAACAGGTGATGAAGAAGTTAACTTTAATTATTTCTAATAATCGGCATTGCATTGCAGTAGTTTCTCCTAGCATTCATAGTATTGATGTTCAAAGTGTTCACTATACAAACGTTGCACAGGCCTAGGGTAACGCGTAATTCTGCTCCCTATAAAAATCAAACCTAAGTCGAAGCGGGTATGGTTGTATTAAGACTTTGGCGTATGCTGAAATAACGTAAGCTAGCTTGATTTTTTTTAATAAATGATAAACCTATGTATTACAATATCAAATGTGCTTTATCAATCCGTAAAAATTAATGGCCAAATTGCATGAAACTCATTCAACGTATTTAAGAAACATATTCTCTTGTGTGTTAACATATGTTATAAATTTATACTCATACTATGCCTTTACAGTCTGTCCCAAGTTATTGCCTCCATCAATTTTTGATGACTTTTAATAAAAATACACATAACTGTTAAAGAAATACAATTAAAATCGATGAAAGGGAATATATCCAAGATATCTTCATTGAACAATTATCCGTTTTCACTCATAAAATTTCAGAGGAACGAAAACAATTTCTTACGGAGATTTATAATGGGAAATGTTTACATCTTTTCTCCATTCGGAAGTACTCGGGATACCTCGCGCAATTTTTTAACGGGCTTATTATTATAGACAATGAAGACAAATGTAAAGTTCATTAATTGTTTTATTCTATATATTTTGGCGATTAGGGCTACGACCTACATAATATAATCTATATAAAATTCACATATGTATTTTTTGTATACAAAGTTACAACATATTTACCCTTATAAACATTATCCTTATAACATATTGACCCTTATAATGCTTATCCTTTAACCTTATCCTTATAAACATTATCCTTATAATCTTATAAACCTTATCATTATAACCTTATCCTTATAGAAGTTTTATAATACTTATAAACTATGACAACATTCATACTGGTACTGGGTGAGCAGAAGTTGTAAGCTATCTAAATTAGATAAATGCGTCTCGAATAAGCGCCAAATGGTTGTCTATTGAAAAGACAACCACCCCCAACAAAGTTTGGTGGAATGAGAGACGCTTAACATATATATATTGTATTTATACTTATGTAGGTGTGGCCACAAGCAAAGTCAAACTAGTTAATATATTTTTTTCTGGAAAACACATTTGTTGCAAAGCCCTTTGTAAGTTAAATAGTAATACACAATTACCAATGTTGGACAGATGAACGCCACCACAACGAAACATCTCTTTTGCACGCCACGTGATTTCTGGGTATTTAATAAAGGACCCACCATTGACCGAGACTAAACGATTCATAAAATTGTTAAGTCTAAGTCTGTAATTGTAGATTGCATAATTGCGTGAAAACGTAGTAATGGGATTTTGCCTATATCATTAGCACCACAGTGAATAACTAAGATTTCTGGAGGAGATTCATACCTTAATAAAAGCTTTACTTTTGGTATATGTCGAACCAATTCATTCCTTCTTTACCTTGCCAAAAAATACTGTAATTATGTCTTTCTAATCCCAAATTCACACCCTCTATGGAGTTTTTGGCGTAGAAGAATGCCCATTGATACGGAAGCGTATCAGTGCCACTTTGTATTTTTTTTTCTTTGAAATTCCAACTTTAAAGTTGGAAATTCCAACTTTAAAGTTGGAAAATGGAAATTCCAACTTTAATCTTGGAATTTCCAACTTGAATCTTGGAATTTCCTTCTTCAAAGTTGATTTTTCCAACTTTAAAGTTGGAATTTCCAAATTTAAAGTTGATTTATCCAACTTTAAAGTTGGAATTCCCAAATTCAATCTTGGAAAAATCAACTTTAAAGTTGGAAATTCCAAGATTAAAGTTGGAAATTCCAACTTTAAAGTTGGAAAAATCAACTTTAAAGTTGGAATTAATAAAAAAAAAAAAAAAAAAAAAAATATATATATATATATATATATATATATATATATATATATATATATATATATATATATATATATATATATATATATATATATATATATATAGAGTGGCACTAATACGCTTCCGTACATTTAATAATCGAGGAACCAATGATCCAAACAACTTTTCCACTACCTATATAAAAAATTAGAAATGACTCTAGACATTACTGAAGTCATATATAATTCTGAAAAGCATTGGAACTCCATTTACCTTGTTTTTTAATTTCTTATTCTGAATGCCCGTAAGAGAAACTATCTGAAGCCGCTCCAATACGGAAGGAATGAGATTTGTAACGAGATTTTGGAAGACCGGCAATTTCTAGAGATTTATTTAATATTGAGCAGAATTGAAATCTTGTAAGGGGACTGCCGTTCAAATGCATGAATAGCTGACCACTAACATTTGGTCTGATTGACAGATATTTTTTCAACCATAATACAGGACATATAGAGTTTTTTGCTGGCTCCATCGTTATCAATACTCCCTTTCCTGACTGATCAGTTTTAGAGAAAGGATTTTTTAACTCAATGTAATCCTCCCCGATTTGTGATTTGTTTTAAATTTAAAATGTTCAATACGAATGATTTGATTTTTGCCATTTGAATTAGCAGTAAATTCACCAACTCGAAGGAAACCATGATAATCCAAAGAAAATGCCGATGAAAAAAGGATAGTCTCAAACTTTGACGAGCATACTAATGATGTCACATTAATAAGTTTTTTGAGAATGTTTTTTGTAATCAGAATGGCAGCCGTGATAATACATAGTCAAATAAAACCCAAATCTGTGAATGTTTTTGTCAAAGCTGCGATAATGATTTTATTTTCGATTTCATTATTAGTGAAGGAAATTATTTAGTCGTAATTTCCGTTTAAGACTGAGGGCGTGTTAGATATATTGATATCAATTTTGAGAGAGAGAGAGAGAGAGAGAGAGAGAGAGAGAGAGAGAGAGAGAGAGAGAGAGAGAGAGAGAGAGAGAGAGAGAGAGAGAGAGAGAGAGTTAACTACTCTTTTGAATGCACGTGTTTCTTTAATATGGCTACATTAATCCAATAAAGATTTTGTTTAAATTTTATTTCTTTTTTGAATCTATACACTTGTACGTTGACTATTATTATTCTGATATGCAATTAACCTTTATAAAACTGTTTGCATTTTTATCCTATCATTAGGTATTGTAGATACATGTAAATGTATGATCATTTTTCGTTTTACCCCAATTATGCCTTCAGCTTTTCTATATTTTACCTGAAGCTGTCCAATAAGAAGAACAATATTGGACAGCCACAGGTAACTTATTGGACGCTGCGTATGGTAAGAGGTGATTTACTGGACCGGGTTACTAATTAGCTTAGTATTCTAGAGTATAGCTTTTGCAGAAAGATGACTTGCCAATACAGTCTCGGTTAATCCGGATATATTTTTGTTGTATATACTTTTACAGAGGGCATTTACCGAAGTCAGGGCTGTCCATTTGTCATGTTTGCTACCTACACTATCTCATATCGACAGAAAAATAACACTGATCATATTCCTATCATAGATCATGAATTTTTTTTTCTACAATACGCTTCGCCTCGGGAAATAGGCTTGCTTGGGGGACTCTGAATCTTGCTGGCTCCATCCATGGTACACTAGTTAGTATTTCTCGAACTGTTTTGTTTTACCGATACAAAATACAATGTATTTTAATAATTCATATAAATATACATGTAATTTTTGTTTAACGCGCTCTCTGATTGGTTGGAAAAAAAAACCTTTTATCGTATGAAGAATCTTGACTGCTCAAAGTAAAAAAAAAAAGTATCAGTTAGGCCACACCAATATTTTTTTTTTTGTTCGTCGGACCCCGCGCGCTCGTATTTAAATAAAACTACACAAATAACATCATTATTAATTACCCACATGCAGGAATTTCTGCGCTGTTTTCTGTTTTATTTCCGCTCTATTTTTTCGAAATTTAATGAGTTTTAATTTATAAATCAGAAACAAGAAGAGAAAATATACTGTGGGATCTTACAGGTTCGTGGGGACGTAATTTCGTGTATCTTTTTTTTCACTGGACGTCCGATGAACAAGAAAAGGGGGGGGGGGGGGGGGGCAGGCAGACTCATCCAAAAAAAGGAAGCCAAAAAAAAAGAAAAGGGGGATTACAACTTTTCCAAACCGTGAAAATCCTAATCCGTGGAGGGAGGGGGAAGCGTACTATACCTTTAACTTCAATTTACCTTAATTTCAATTACCTTATTTTCTTTTCCAAAAAAGTTGGAGGAGGCAACTCAAAGTTAATTCAGCATTTTATTTGTAAATTTAAGAATTTAAGAAAAATGCATGCTTACTGTAAGAAAAAATGGAGAGGGGACCCGCCCCCCTCCGATGCTACGTGTCTAAATATTTAAACAATAAAATGCTTTCTTTGGTGATTCATTCGGGATATGAAGGTAGCACCACTGCAGATTTTTTTTTTTTTGCAATGATCGCTACCTTCATAACGCACATGAATAATTAAAGAAATCATTTTATTGTTTATATTAACATCGTTCTTTTAACTAATTAATAAATTAATCGTAAAAAGAAAGTAAAATTCACTAAATTACTGTTAACGTACATAAGTACGTTAGCTAAAAGAAACAGCCAAATCGTCTCCTGTGAGACTTTGAGTCTGACATCATCATGATTATTTCGTGCAGTCCATGATTTTTATTAGGTAGTTGTAGGTCTCGACCAATCGATTAACAGGGCGTGTCAATTTCAGTCCTGTCAATTTCTTGTCAGTTTCAGCCGCTGTAGATTTCGACCAATCGATAAACAGGGCGTGTAGATTTCAGTCTGGCTGTTTCTATAGAGCTATGAATTAACTATAATTTTTCATAAGAAATAGAGGGAATAATACTTGGTAGATGTAAATATATTCAAATTGCCAGGGTTTTCTTTAAATCTACCATTCTATTATTAACGAGGACGAATTAGTTCGATGGGCTTGACTTTGCGCATTTTTTAAATTTTCATGCAGCCATAGGTTTTGAAATTATAACTTTCTTTTGTAATGTGTTTTATTTTACAAGATTTATATCATATTTAACGTTTATTAGTTGAGAAATAGTGGTTTTATGACTTTTATAGGGTAAAATGGAGCTTACGCGTCAACGTTTCCCGATATTGTAAACTATGCATAAAGCCGAAGAAAATGTACGAATCGATCATTTATTCAAAGCGGCGATGAATTTTCAAAATAATAATTAATTAAAAGAGCATTAAGAGAAACATATTAGTATTCAAAAGATTTTTTTTGTTCAAAATTAGTTTTCCTGGGCCCAAATTCATTTTTTAACATATCCCTGGATTGAACCACGAGGTAAACATTTTTTAAAATACCATTTTATGTTGACTTTTTACAATCGTTTTCACATATTTCATATATATAGAAAAAGAAATTACAAGTATCTCCAGGGCAGAAATACAAATGTATAATTATGCGGGAACTGTGAAAATTTAGCCCATTTTTAAAAAAACAAATTCCAATAAATTCCTAAAGAGTCCATTGTAAAAACTAATAACTTTCGAGACGACTCCCAAGCAAGGAAATCGGGGAGGTAAACAAAGATCTAAAAATAATTAATTTAGAAGTAAAACTTCAGGTAAGGCCTAAGTAATTTCATAAAAAATATCTAGGGCTGAAATAATTCTTGTATAATAAAAAAAAAAATAGTAGAAGTTTAATAATATTCAATAAAAATTTGTTGTTGGGATAAGAAATGGTCTGTTGTAAACATTAACATACAATATTAATATTTATAAAACCATAGCATTTTACTTCTTTATATTTCCTCGAACAACAATTAATAGCCACACAAATGTTGTTAAACACAAATCATCCATGGCTTGGTCATATCCTGTACATGCCCCCCGCCCCCCCCCCCCCCCCCAACTCACTGCCTAGGGTCGCCTTAAGATGAACACCCCAGGGAAAAAGGAGGCCTGACCATAGAGACAGCACCTAGAGTAGCTGCAGACCAAGCCAGGTGGAAATCCCTTTGTGGACGCCTCAAACATCTGTCGATTGAGTGAGTGGGTAATTGTTTCTTTTCAATTTACATTGATTGAAGAAAGACTTTACACAAATGACCACTCATGACAATATTGTGAAAAAATTACAATTTTGGCATGAGGAAAAGAAAAAAATAGTTAACATATTGGAATTGTTTCTATATGTATTTCTATCAATATTATTTACATTAATTTACACTGTATGCATTCATATGATGGTACATATACATGTATTTTGTGACGACTCCAACGAGATGCAATCCATTTAAACCTTAATGGACTAGACTGTCTATTTGCAGGCAAGAATAAAAAACATTAGCTTCTACTGTACGGAGATTTTCGCTACCTTTCTTAGCGACAATTTACGTAATAAATAAACTCTACTTCTTTTGTGGATGTATAAATTTAACTTTATTTCCTCTAATGATGATTCAGTTTGCTTCCTTGTGTATATCTTGGCGCTTATCCTTTCGCCAATAGTGCTGTGTCATTTTCGCCAGATTCCTATTGGTTTTTCAAACTGATTATCCGATATGGATTATTTTTAAATGAACTCGTAAATTTCGAAGTTACCTTATCTCAATACTGTTTCCCTTTATTCTTTCTATTTTGCCACGTTTTCACTGCAAATATCTTAGATTAAACGCTAAGTTTCCTTATGCTGTTAACTGGTGCAATTTTTGTGTAATAAAATTTCAAGGAGAAAGGATCGAGTTATAAAGATGGCGGGAGAAAGGCATAAGCATCTGACAATATTTCCTTCCATTTCATTAGCTGTCAAAACCGATTCTCGTTTAGATGAATCAAGTGTTCCAAGAATACAATGTCTCGGTTGTAAAGTGTGGTTTACTAGTTAATAATGACTCCCAAGTAACTTTTTATAAGGGCGATACGGAAACTATCTTCATAAAACCCTTGTTGATATCATAGTATAGAAGCTATGATGTTGTAACCGAACCCGACGCCAAACTAACAACTTGCACGGGTTATGGACTATTGTAAAAACGTGTCGTTCTTTTGGAAGATTATTTAGCTTTCCTGCACGAATGTCCCCATTTCCGTTCGACCAGAAATAAATGTCGGGGGAGAAAATAAGATATAATTGTTAATTCTCCATTGGAACCGGCCTGAAAAGCAACTGGATAAATTGAACGGGAATTTAATTTAAGATCCCCTTTCATGTTATTCGACAGTGAAATGAGAATTAGGCACATATTATTAGAAAAAGAAATTGCTTAAATAATTTCTTATTCCCCTCGTCTTTCTTGTTCTTCTTTATGCTGATTATTTAAAAAAATGAATTTACGCATCAAAACAATACTCTGTCATAAAAGGGAGGGGGAGGGGGGATGTGAGTGTCAAAACTGTGTAGGCCCATTTTACTCATTTTTATCTTTGAAGTTTTTGTTATAACTTCGATTGATCAACAGAAGACATCCATATTAATACAAA
The DNA here is from genome assembly GCF_963853765.1 of Magallana gigas. Classification (NCBI taxonomy): domain Eukaryota; kingdom Metazoa; phylum Mollusca; class Bivalvia; order Ostreida; family Ostreidae; genus Magallana; species Magallana gigas. The sequence goes on from NC_088854.1 coordinate 41,857,722, forward strand.
CTCCCACTAACATACGTCAATCTTTAGGGTTAATTAAATATGCATATACAGTTCATCTATGACTCACCGAATTTAACGGAGAAAAAGATTAAATCGGAGGGTGCGACTTAACCCTTCTTAAATGTTTCTAGTAAAAGAAATTAATTTGAAAAAAAAAAAAACCGCTAAAAGAAATTCATTTGAAAAAAAAAATCTCTTTTCTTTTGTTTTGTTTTTTTTCCCTAGCATGCCCCTCAATTATCCTTGCATATCAATTGTACACGTTATTGAATTATACCTTGAATGATCAAGGTGTTCTGGTAATTGTCTGACATGCTGTCAAGCTGAGTGAAAGGCACATTATAGAAATCATATACCTAAACGCAAAAATCAATAAGGGACATCTTTCACTGAATTACCATGGAATATCATCACTGTCCGGAAATCCATGTATGGTATTAAACGGGTTTCTTAGATTCGCCTCCGTAATTATACTTCCATATAACATACTCTTATTTCTATTCGAAAAACCAACGAGATTATCATGTACACTTATTAACAATAAAATATGAACATGTATGTATCGCGTGTGAACTACATGTACGTAATTCCTCGCTGTAGATTTTTTTTGGTCATAATAATTTTGCAGTAGGAAGAAATTTATGATTGCAAACTGAAATTGTCATCAACTTTGCAACAATAAACACTGCCACAGTGAAGTCATGATCGGGTTCTGTAACTGTATAACATTTGTTTGTGGCTATATGTATATGGGTAGTCTAAAATATCTGACGTTTTCCTGGCTTTTTAACAATTTTGATATTTTACTTGCCAGGAAATCGTCAGAACCAGCCACATTACGAAAACTGGAAATTCGGAGCCTCCAACTGGAGGCGGCATTCTCGGCTTAATTTTAATAATCATTTATCAAAACTCGCCAATATACCTTTTAAAATAGAAGTAATGTCGTTTTATTAATTAGACGTGAGTTAAACATTTGATTCGACTCTCAAATATTTAATATCGAGCAGAGAAAGCCACCTCAAAATCGTTGAATATTAGTATATTTAGCCAGGAAAACGTCAGATATTTTGAACTAATATACGAATGTGCAATACTCTCCCAGTATCGTATGTAAGTATGATTAATATTTCACAAATTCGGTTTCTTACCAATTTGAAAATAAACATTTTATTATGTATATAACCACTTCAGCTGTAAATGCAAACAAAGATCTAAAAAAGCAGCTATGATCTCTTACGTATAGCACGCAAACCGTCTCTTGGCGCAGAAACGTGAAAATTCCAAAAATGTCTTTTACAACCATTTTAACAGGAGCCTGGACTTTGGGTAGTTGTGTCAAAGAGCGATGTGACGTAGCCCTGTCTATTTCATTGCTAGCCACTCAGCCATGGCTCTTTGAAATCAATAAGATTTGTCTGGCTTTTGAGCTAAGACTGTGCATATTTCACTTCAAACCAGTGTCATTTTAAACTTGATCTGATTCAAGAAGAAGATAATTAAATCTTACCGAAAGTCCAAGGTCTTGTTAAAATGGTTCTATGTAGTGTCGATTGATCATCATCTTAAAAAAATCTCTAGGTTCATTGGGAAAACGGCCGCATTTTAAGATGCTGCACAGCGACTTTCTCAAGGGAGTAATTGAAATTCGTTCATAAATTTACCAGATTATGGAGTTAGACAGTTTGTGCAAGACCCGGCCATGTTTATTGGCATCTATACCACAATCCCATGCAGTCAATTGAGAAATATACGTCCAAAATTCAAGTTTCCGTCGTTTACCACAAAACATTATTTTAAACTCGTATTTGTTTCTAGATATTTATCTTTGACGACTTATGTAGAGATTTGTATTAGCTAAGTGATACGTGATAGCAGAATTGGTGAAGAAATACTAACGTATCTTTAAATCATTCTGAAACTTTTAAAAATGCATATTTCTGCCCCTAAACTCCGTCTTCAGCGTAGAAGTTTTGAAATATATGTAATTGATTAAATATTACGATATTTTGATAACTTATGTAATACCAATGGTAATAAAATAATGAAATTAGAATAACAGTTCAATTTTAAACCCTAACGGTATTCTGAGAATGAGTTGACGTTCGTCTTTTGTTGAAAAAAAAAGCAATGTTGGTTCTCTTTGAGATTTTAACAGGAAACAAGCCGTTAAACAAAAAACCAAATATCAGAAATTGACAGAAGTTCGGGGAGACAAATAACAGGCATTGTATCAGACCTAGTTTGCTTCTCAAATGGTGTCATGATTTTTGTTTGGAAAATGAATGGGAATACCATGGTGATGATCTATACAAGGCGCACCAATTTGACTGGACACCATTCTTCATAACATTTCATTGACTACTAGTATTAGAAAATGAAATAACGTAAGAAAGCGAGGTAATTCCAAGATGGGCACGCATTTTAAAAATCCATCAGTAAGTCTATTTGATTAACTGAGTATTATCTATGGATATGATAAAAAAATTAAAGAACTTTAATAATTTTTAAATTCATTTTTTTTTTGTATTTAGATATGTTTTCAATACTGAAATAATGGTGAAATTCTGATTCCATAAAGAAGGTCTTACCAAAACATTAACAGAGCCGTTTCTCTCTCTCTCTCTCTCTCTCTCTCTCTCTCTCTCTCTCTCTCTCTCTCTCTCTCTCTCTCTCCAAAGTTTCAAGGAACATAGATAGCATTATCATCACCATTATACAATGAAGCATAATAGCGTTGTTTGTATTTTATGAAATAACCAATTGTACCTTTTTAATCATTTCAATGCAAAATTAATCAAAGTATTGCAAATGATTGTCAGGAATTGACCTGTCCAAAATGTATTAGCATACTAGTATTCGGTGGGAAATATGACTGACAACCTTCTCAATGCATTCTAAGAAAAATAACCCTTTCGGAGTTTTCTATAATTTATTCATTTTTTACATGGAGAACTTCTTACTGTTCTCGAAACTGTTATATTTACCACCGGGCTTGGTTGCCGGATAATGTAGTTTTTGTATCATTTATTTCTAAAGACAAACATGATATAAACTGATAATTTAAAATAAAATGTACTCTTCTCATCTTAGCTACTATGTAAATGGATACTTCGTACACTAATTTAACTATTTTTATGCAACCATTTAAAAGCAATTATTATTTGAGATGCATTTGTGATCATCTAAATAAGAATGAAAAATAAATGCTTATATTCACATTAATTTTTTCGTAATTTGTTCGATTAATTTACGTATCGTTGTTTATAAATTCATAATTTACGTTGTCAATGTACATAAAACAGCCACTAAATCGCGCTATTAAAGAACGCTTCAAAATGAGAAATTAAAGAATTTAAAAAAGTGAAAGAAATTTTGAGTGAAAACTTGTTACAAAAAGATATGTTTCACAAGTCATCAGTCTGTGATAAAATATATGTAAACGTGGCTAAATAAATTTAAAAAGTTTATCAAATCCATGCAATGGTTTTAAAATCTTTTCAAATGCAAAATAGCCTGTGAAATATGAACGTCACAGATTTGCAATCCATATCGAAGGGAAATGTACACTGAATGTAAATATGTATCTTTGTCTCTCTCCTCTAATGGAATTTGATTTCGTGCTCAATATGATAGTATCCTGATTCGGTTTTCGGTTTCCCCATTAAGCATAGCTGGATGCTTTCTACCGTTTGTCTCCCGAAATATGTGGATTGCCTCCCTTCATAACATGACGGATGAATAATTTTGGACTTCGCGCCTACAACGAATAAAAAATATTTAGATTGTGTTGGTTTAACAAGTTACAAATAAAACAACAACCTTAATACGCTAAATGATGCTTATGATAAATGTATATGTATATACAGTATATAGAATCATTATTGTTGATTACAAATCCCATTGCTATATATAAAACCCTTTTCAAAGTACTACAAGTATCTTGGTATAAAATACAACAAAAAGTTCATGAGTACGTTGAAGTTTAAAGTAGTTTTCCTTATGCTGGTCATAAATTACAAATTGGTAGAAGCCCGAATTTTACAGAATTTAACTGTATTATTTATTCATGATTTATTTTTAAGAATTTTACACTTCCTTTTGTATAGTAAGGTTGAATTGCATTTAAAATTTAAATTGATTATATTATACATCGACATTTGAATGGAGCAATATCAGCACAATACATGAATACCGCATTTTTAAAGCTTACTGTTTCTGGGAATCTTGCAGATGGTGACATGTGGTGAAAACCTGTCATCTGTGGTCTTTATGCCCTCCCTGGAGAGAGATCCTCTAACGTTATCTGTAAGAACTTTTAAAAAATACGTCACCTTTATGATTCGAAATTTCGAGATAATGAACTCGTTATTACGAGATACTAACTTGTTATCATAATTTTTTTTTAATTAAAAAAAGGCTTTCGTATGACAGTGAACAAATTGCGGAGAAATTAATTCCTATTATTTGGGATAAGTTTTGCACATTTTCAATTAAGAAATGAAGATAATAATTTTTCTATTGATCGACGTATCAAAGAAAAAATTGACCAGAAAACTTCATCAATGCGCGTATGGATACTTTATCGTGTCATGCATTTTCTATGCGTAGTTTTGATTATCAGGGGACTCTGACGTCATAATAACTATTCTACTACAGTTATTGCCAAGATCAAAGAGATGCCGCGGACATTTTTCTCCAATATATCACGAACGTCAGCAATAAATTATCAGATCAGAAATACCTACATGTATTTGTCTCGCACTGATCATGAAAGTACAACTTCAAACCGTAAAAAGTTTTAAATCCATCTAAATTTCACGTGTTAGTTCCAGTCAAAAACGACGTGTATTGCCTCAAATGTTTATTTTTATGAGATCAATGCGGCTGTTACTAGGACCTCCCCAGCAAATTTTCACTGCGTGTTTTTACATAAAATGTATACCGTGCAGTAGTAATAATCGTATTAAATTGTCCTTAAAATATTAGGAATATAACTCAAAGATATTTCATAAATAAGTGAAGAGTATTAAAAATCCTAAGAAAAATTCTGTCGTCTGCATGCGATTCCTTGATACACATGTAAACATTATTAACAAAACCGTTGGGGTTACACAGAACAGCCGTCAAAATGACCCAGATCGTCTCTCTATAGGAGAAACGATCTGTAGAAATACTGGGCGTTAGTAGAATAGAAATAAAGTTCTTGTTTTCGCGAATGTTGCAGGATAACCTCCTCGGTCTCGAAATGTTGTTTGAAATATAAAAGCCTCGGCTAACGCCTCGGCTTTTATATTTCAAAACAACATTTCTTAACCTTGGAGGTTATTCTGCAACATTCACGATATCTCGTACTTTATTTCTTAAATACATGTACGTAAATGGTGTGACCGTTGAACCAAGTGCAGATTTAACACAGCGCAATAGAACAAAATTTACCGGTATTTGAAACAAACACAGTAGGATCTGCATGTCAACTAAAATCACAATAAATAAAGTAAAACGACATTCATTTAATGAATGAGTTAACTCATTCCTTAACAACGAACAAAATGGCGGTTAACATGAGCTGGAGAAAAAATTTTCAGCCCTCAGTACCTCTGATTCACGTTTTTTTTTCACTGATTTTTTTTATATATGTGTCACCATTAAACCTCACTTCGCGAGGCGGGTTTCGTCCCTTCTCACTGCGTTCGGTATCATTTTTAATTTTATTTATTTATTTCAAGTGCACAGTGATGTGCATGTGGATTTTATACTTTCAAGTTTATTCTATAGGACTATATATTCAGTCTGATTATCCCCCTCCCCACTTTTCTCCTTACACTGACGAGTTAATTAGACTTCTAAATATGGAGATCGATCAGTGTATTCATTTAGCTGTTTAACAATTACTTATGAATATAAACTTTTGTGTACATTGTATGTGTATAAGTACTTTTGAGGTCTTCTAGTCACTGGTTCTCTTCCAGTGTTGCAAACAAAATTTTTTTCGGTCAAACTGGTCCAACCCTGAAACAGTAAGACGTGGAGGAACAAAGTTTTCTGACCTCAACTGCTTGTGGAATTTGTCCAGGGCAGCCTTACACCTAAGTAATTAAAATCAAAGCATTACGAAAAAGTCTGGACACTTGGCATTTTTCTTCTTTTTTTCTTTACATATATGAATGTAAAAAAAAAGCTTTTGATAATTATTAATATCACACCGATGGCCATCTTTGCTAGCCAAGGGTATTTCGGTCATTACCGCTACCCATAAATTTTTATGGGGAGTTGAGTGGAGTGGACCAAAAACCCTTGGCTAGAGAATATGACTGATGGTATGGGAAATTATAATTGCCTGAGTTTGTGGGAAAATTATTTTGGGTATGTTCTTGTTGTCTATAGTGAAATGAAATTTTAACAGGCATGTAGCAAACAGGAGAGGAGAGGTGTACCTTTATAGGAAAAATAAACGTTTAATTAAGTCAACTGGCTATCCACTTTTCCTTTGGTCACTTACGTACGAGAGAGTTGGAGGGTCATTGACAATTTTAACAGTTTATCTTATTACAATTTTTTTTTTTATAAAAATGTACGAACCGAAATCTAAAAGCTGAAATATATGCATGGAACTTTTCTTTGCTAAATGATAGTTTATAACTTAATAATCATATCTAAAAGTCTAAGGTAGATCTTGTTAGGAATTTATTGACTATTCCAGCTTCTATAAACACAATAATATCTACGTGTCTGTCGATAAATACAATGCAGAGAGAGAGAGAGAGAGAGAGAGAGAGAGAGAGAGAGAGAGAGAGAGAGAGAGATTACCCTGAAACAGTCTGTTTATCCTTTAAATAGTAGAGACCCAGCGTCAGATGAAGGGTCCCTATTGATTCCATCATGGAGGATAGACTTCCATCCCTTGCTTGTATTGTCTCCTGAATCGCCCTGATATTCTGTTTGATCTTAAAAAAATTCACAAGGGCTGGTTCAGGCCATTGACACTCCCGATGCCTCCACCCGTAGCGACTTATCATTTAATGGGAGCATCGATTTACTGATTTTCATCAAGGGCTGGTTACATAGCCTTAATAACATTATGACAAAGAATTAATTAGTTAAAATAAAAAAAGAGCCCTGTCAGTTTTAATACTTTTCCCCAAGGTTGTTGCTATAAAAGAAATAGAATGCGATTAAAATCTTTTTTTTGTCTTTACCTTCAACGTTATACATAGAGCAATGTAAAATGTATAAGATCATAAAGTGTTCAAAATGGTTACATAGAAAAATATAGCTATTTCACGGTTTTTAAGGGGTGAATTCTTATTGATGTAAGAAACTGCCTCCTTCAAACAAAGTTTATTTGATGTAAACATCATGGGTCGGAAATTTTCTTCAAAATTTCCATTTCAGATTTTTGTTTCAAAGAGGCATAATTTTGAAATCTTGTTTTTAGAAAAAAAAAACCCACATAAAATACCATATGAATAGAATATGAATTTCTATTGACGAAGAGAAAAAAGAAAAAAGAAGTAATTAATTGATGAGTTTCACTCCATCGTGAGTATTTCATTGAAAAATAATTGTTTTGGCTGTTTGCTTTCTTTTGTACTTTACTTATGTAAATATATTTCAATTATTTTTCATTACGACCATTAGAATTAAAATATGTCATGAATATTCAGGTGGAAGGTCACGCTGTTTTAGAAGGACTTAGACACGATTTAAAATTAAAATGTTACTTTTCCTTATCTATGTGTAAAATGGTTTACTTACGCATTTTGAATGTTTGACCAAAATTTGAATGTGTTAAGTCAAGTGATAAGAGAAATGCAGAGGTAAAAAAAATTCATTGTTATGTAAAAAAGCTTGAGTCTTAAATTTGGTTACGAATAACGTAAAGTATGAAATTACCATTTACTTGACAAACTGATTCAATGTGTTCATAAATACAGCTGTAATATTATCAACAGAAAAAAGTATAATTTGTTTGAAAGTTATACCAAGAAAACACACGTGTAAACAATAACAAAGCTCGAGCTTTGTTTACAAACACAGAATTTCAAACTCTGTTACTTGCTTGTAACTCAATTTTTGATTTTCAAATTTTGACAAAGCATTGAAAAATACCTATATTAACCATTCTTAACATTGAAAATCGAAAAATAAAATGTGAGAAGTTTGAGCTCAAATCGTGTGTAAGTCCCTTTAAATGAGTTTCCGAAATAAAATGTTTAATTATGAAAACTTCAAATCCAGAAGTTTCGTTAAAACCTCCAAAACTTACCTCTATATGTGTAATTTGAATAGCTAAAAAATAATGTTTAATTGTTCCCTGTGCCACCCCCACCCCCCCCCCCTGTCTTTTTCTTTTTATTCTCTCTTTAGCGAATAGAGATTTTTAGATTTATAACTTCCTGTTAAACTCTTCCACGAAATAAAAAAAAATACCTAGTTTTTCTTTTGGTTCCGTTGAAAGAAAATAACAGTTAAATCCCTAGCTTATTTCACCTCAGGGACATTCTTATTCGTTAAATACCTCATGTATGAATTACAAAGAATTGGTTTATATATAAAAATAGTTGTTTGAGATGTTGAATAGATAATGCATTTAAAAGCTAAATATTTATGTAACAAGAGACATATCGGCCAAATCGCTCGCCTAAGCACATTGCAGATTGCTTTTTGTAGCAATCTACTTGGAGCGGATCAAAGATCTAATTTCAATTAGATTGCTCTCTCTCTCTTTCTCTCTCTCTCTCTCCTTCGTTATATTCGTATGGTAAATTTAGTACAAAAGGGGTCCATTATTGGTCTATGGTTTTTGGTTGCTTTGACTATTTAAGAAATGACCTCAATGTCTACCCAAGTTATACGAGTATAACCTGGGTTGGGGCAATTTACGCTTTATAATCCGCGAAGCGAAGCGGATTATAATCAAAGAAAAATGTTTTATGTCTTCAAAAAATATCACATATGACTCTTACTCTAATATGTAAAGTAAGTCATAGACTGTCGTGTTAGGCGCGTTTTTATCGAGACTATAATATATTCGGAAAATTTCGGAGTTTCTCATTCTTTTTCAAAACAATGAATCGGGATCGGTATGCGGGATATGCTAAAGACCTGAAATACAAAATGATATATTTGAATATATATGTGCTGCGTCAAATAAAATGACTTTATGTGTGTATTTATTATATTGTCATCTGCAATGCGGTAGAAAAATATCATGAAATGACATCCAAATCAATTATTTAAGCAAAAATAGGAAAACACTGAAAATTTGAATTGACATGAAAATTTGAGCTAACCTGATTTATTTTTTATTCTTTTGAGAACCTTGTGTAACTAAATACCCATGATTATCTTCATAAACTGAAATGTAGATACATGTAAGATTTATAATTCCATTTAGGAAAAAAATTATCCGGCCTTTTTTTTAACAGATTCTACCGGATGAGCATGATCTTACATGCACCTTTAAAATAATCCATTTCTATTTTATTACGTGGCCCCTTGAAATCATATAAACTAATGCATTAAGTTTTAATTCAATACAATTCAACATCAAAATATCAAATTAGTTTGAAATACATAATCTTCAAGAAAATAAAGATGAGTTGATACTTCATACTATGGCAATGATCATACAATTACCGTAAGAAATGCTTTCAGTAACGAACTCGATTCTTAATCATTAATAATAGTGAAATGTTAAACTTCAAAACATGTGGCTGAAAATATATTAAATTTAACCATAAAAATTAGAACAACCAACTCGTTATTTTCTTCTTTGTGGTGTTTTTGTTATGTTAACAACCAGTTGTGATTTACACAACGATTACATTTTTGCGGCCCATTTGACGCTTGCTTCAATATTATTTCTGGCGTGCGACCAGTTCTCGCCGAGTACCATTTCTCGCCAGTACATTGTGACGTCATTTTATCAACACATAAAATTATAAACGAAAAATGTATAGTCATTAGTATTCTACATTAAACATATAAACGATGCTAAAAATATTAAAGGCTTATTAAACCAAGAAATAATTTTAAAATATTTTCAAATGCGAAATAACGTGTAAAATATAAACGTAACATATTTCCAATCCATACTGAAGAGAAATATACACTGAATGTAGACATGTATCCTGTTTTTCTCCTCTAATAGAATCTGATTTCGTGATCAATATATGATAGTACCCCGATTCAGTTTTAGGTTTCTGCATTGAACACAGCTGAATACTTTCTATCGTTTGTCGTCCAAAGTATGTGGATTGCATCCCATCATAGCATGAGGGATCAATTGTCTGCGAGTCTGCAATGAATCAAAATAAAGATTATTGAGATTGTGTATGATTAATAAGCTACGTGTAAGGTAACGGCCTTAATACGCAGTTGATGCTTATCATACATGTATATATCATTATTGTTCATAACACATCCTACTGCTACATATAAAACCTTTTTAAAACTACAAAAAGGTCTTTTTGTATGAGTACATAAATACGTTAAAGTTTGAAGTAGTTTCCCCTATGTGGGTCATGAATTACAGAATGGAAGAAGCCTGGAACATTTCATTGTTGTATAAAAAGGTTGTATTGCATTTAAGGTATCCGATCCATAATAGCCTCAGATTCAATGAATTTGTGTGCATAACAGATATGTATCGGCTTAACACTCAGTATACTTGAACATAATGTTCCTATTTAAGTATCAATATGTAAGTGTGGAATGTGTCCTAATTAATGACCTTTTCCTTTTTTTGAAGAGTTGTCCCCCTTCGCTTTTATTCTATAAAAATTAATTCTACAAAAATCGACATGGTATAAAATTTATTTCAATAGTTTTTTTTTCCTATTGATAAAATACATCTTTCCACCAAAGAGTTTTTTAATACTCCTAGTAATTACTTTTTTATCTTAAAAAATGCGCTTGTCTCCATAGACCTTAATGCAATCTTCATTAATTAATTACTGCTTAGTTAATAATATTTTTGAAAATTTCTCTCGGTTAATCTTTTTCTACTCTTAAATGCTTTAAATGAATATCAAAGTATTAAATACATTATGAATATTCAAGGTTGAAAAATTTGGTCCTAATATGGATCGGATACCTTAGATAAAAATCATATTGATTGAATTATACATCGACGTTTGAATAGAATTTATGCATTATCAGCGCAATACACCCGATTCTTTTTACAGCTTACTGCGTTTGGGAATCTTGCAAATGGTGACATGTGGTGAAAATCTGTCATCTGTGGTCCGAATGCCGTCCCTAGAGAGCGACCCTCTTACGTTATCCGTAAGAACTAAATATAAGGCATGGAAAATTCTTTTAGTAATAACATAAAGCTACTTTCAAGACATTTCATAAAGAAAAACATTAAAAGCAATCTTGACACAACTATTGTGTCCTTCATCTTAGGACACGTTTTTGTTTTTTTAAATTACCTACTCCAGTATGGCCTTTTCAAATATCTGAATTTAAAAAAAGAAAGATAAACCTATAGTTGATAAACTGTTCCAATTGAACGACGTAACAACACAAGTTACACTGGACACTTTTGACGATTCGATAGGCGAAGGATAAGATCAATAGTATTCCCGAACTATTAATCTTCCGAGTTTGTAAGTCACGAAAACGCTCTCCAAAAGCTATCAAGTAACGAAGGAAGTTGTAGTTTATTTGGTAATCAAGATATTTCCGAATTGTATTACGTCTCGCACAGTGGAAATACATGTAATTTTTGTTCTGCAATGATCGCTACATAGGCGTCAGAACCCGGGGTGGTAGCCCCCCTCCCCACTTCTTCTGCAAACTTTAACAGAACCATACCCCGCCCCAATTTTTTTCTTATCAAGATTTTTTATAAGTCTAGCCCCCCCCCCCTTTCCATTTTTGTTCTGACGCCACAGCTCTACCTCCTCAACCCGCATGGATCATCAAAGAAAGCATTCTATTGTTTATTTACAACTTTCTTTTATAGTAAATTAATGAATTGGCACGAGCCTTGTTTACATGACAAAGAATTGTGAGCCTTGTATCTGGCTCATAACTCTAACCCTGACTCTCAATTTTCACATGATCATAAGAAATACATTCCTAAAGCATTGTAAATAATAAAAACAGTAAAATTGAATTTTGACCAAAATCGTGACCATGGCCTTTTATAGCAAATTAATGAATTGATCGTAAAGAGTAAATAATACTGACTAAATTATTGTTATACTATCATAATAATGTACATCAGTACGTTAGATAAAAGAAATAGTCAAGTCTTTTTATGGAAGTTTGAGTCTGACTTCATCATGATTATTTCGTGCAGTCAGTGATTTTTATTAGGTTGCTGAAGGTTTCAGCTGATCGATAAACTGGTAAGAACTGGATCCTGTAGATTTCAACCCTGTCAATTTCTATATTAAAATTAACTTCTGTAAGAAATAGAGGGTTTAACATGGATGTAAATATTAAAATAAAACGTTGTCTTTTTAAAGGTGATAGGGATATATGGGTATGGTAATTTTTTGTTTAATTTAGAGTTGTAAAAATCACAATCTTGTTTTATACAGTCGCGCAAAAATATCCTACTTCATGATGTTTCTCGTTTATATTCATTCGTTTGGATCCATCAATATTATATCATTTTTTTTTTATTCATTTATTTTTCTATTAATGTACATACTGATTTATGTTTTTCATCGGCACAAGTTCACTGTCGATGTCTGATTTTAAACTTTTTGAGTTTATATACAGAATCTATCAACAAGTATATCCATTAAGCTTGTTCACGCTCGGATCTAGAAAGGGGTGAGGCAGACCCTCCTCCCCCTAAAAATTTCAAAGTTATTAATAGGCCTCGCCCCAAACCTATATATCCCTCGGACAACACCCCTACCCTTGAATTTCCGCATGAGACCTATATATAAACTTTGGTGTATGTATTTACTTTTGAGGTCCTCTAGCCCCTCGTTGTCTTCCAGTGCCGCAAACAAGACTTTATCATTAAAATGTCCTAACTTTGAAACAGTAAGACGTGGGGGAACAAAATTTTCTGACCTCAACTGTGTTTGGAATCTGTCCAGGGCAGCCTTACACCTATATCAATAAACAAAATCTGTTAAAATACTTAGTCCAGATACGTGAAGTTTTTATTCATTTTATTTCTACCTTTACACATGTAAGTCAACTCCGTATTCAAAGAAAAAATAAAAGCTTTGATAATTAACATCATAGTATATATATATATATATATATATATATATATATATATATATATATATATATATATATATATATATATATATATATATATATATATACATAGTATATATATATATATATATATATATATATATATATATATATATATATATATATATATATATATATATATATATATATATATATGGGAAAATATAATCGATCCGCGGGGGTGTTAAGGAAGCATATGGGCAATATGCCGTCTTATTTTGACTGTTGTATTCAAAATCGTAAAATTAAATAATTATTTTGAATAAGATCAAAAACTTAGTATCATCCTTTAAAATAGATGTCAGTGCAATAAAATCGGGTAGTACATCACTGCCACATTGGTGCATTATCACGTGACAACTATAAATAGCTTACGTATATTCCTTAACATAAAATGAGATAGAACAACACTACCCCGCGGTTTCCAAAATAAAATAAACATACCAAGTGAAGGCAAAACATTTCAACTTAATCAAAACCGCTGCTAGAATCCTATGTTTTTCCTTATTAAAAATTTATTCATCCGGTTCTCGTAAAACCTTCCCAACTTTTATAAAGTTTGCACTGAAAACGGCAAATTGCATTAAAACAACACTCAACATGGGATTCTAGCAGCACTTTTCAATTTAAGCATTGATTAAACTAACGATACGTGTAAAATTTCAAGTTCAACATACACGGGGTAGTGTTGTTCTAGTTGGATTTTTATATGGTAAACAACGACAGAGGAAAGCCTGGCCGAGAAATAAAAGCAAATTTACATACCTTTTAGCGAATGATTGATAAAACTAACATCTCTCCCAGTATTCTTATGTTCAATTCTCAATAAATCACACCACAATACTTTATTAGAGTTCTTAGATTATTATATTTTGAATATGTTTACAATGCTTTCCGATCAAATTCACACGACATTCAACTTTTAGTTATGACGTCATCAATGTGTAAATCTACGTAATACAAACTAATTTCTGGCAAAAATTGTCTTTGAAGTATTTTTTATTTGTTTTTGGTCTACGTTTCGTTGCTTATATATTTGAATATGTACATAATAACTAAGATTTGTGATTTCACGGAATTACATGTAACTCAGATTCCATATGCTTCCTTAACACCCCCGCGGACTGAGTTTGTGGAAGAGCTCTGGGGCATTTTTTTTTTTGTCTTTAGCAAAATGAAATTCTAGCAGGCATGTAGCAAACGTGAAAATGTAAATGTACCGGCTCATTATCATCATTTATAAAAATATAAACGATTAATGAAGTATATTGGCCATGTCAGGTCACTTAAGAACGAGGGATGGATGGGTAAGGCCATTTTGACATATTTAATCTCACTTAAGAGTGTAAGGGATTAATATAAAAATGTAGGAAAAACGAAGTTTTAAAGTTTATACAAATATGGAACATTTTTTCTTAAATAAGAGAGAGAGAGAGAGAGAGAGAGAGAGAGAGAGAGAGAGAGAGAGATTGAGAGATTGAGGTTACTTTGAAGCACTCCGCGCGTCATCAAAATAGTAAAGACCAAGCGTCAGGTGAAGCGTTTCTATTGATTCCATTCTGGAGGAAAGACTTCCATCCCTTGCTTGTATTGTCTCCTGAATCGTCCTGATATTCTGTTTGATCTAGAAAAATTGACAGGGGCAGGCTCAAACCCTGGACGTTCCCGATGCCCCTTCTTGTAGCGACTTATCATTTAGCGAGAGCATCGATTACAAAGTCTTCATTACATTATGAAAAAGAATTAATTAGTTAAATAAAATTGAATAGAGCACTGTCAGTAGTAATAATATTTCCCAAAAGTGTTGCACATAAAAATAAAGTATAAAAGAAATAGAATGCGATGATTTTTTTCTTTACCTACAACGTTATATATAAAGCAATGTAAATTATATCTGAAACCTTCTTATCAACTAGTATAAGACCATAGAATGAATTTTAAATTGGTTACACAGAAAAATATAGATATTCCACGGATTTTAGAGGGATGAATTCTCATTAATGTAAGAAACTGCCTCCTTGAAACAAAGTTTTTTTGATGAAAACATCATGGGGTTGGAAGTTTTCTTCAAAGATTTTATTTCAGATTTTTGTTTGTATGAGGCATGGTTTTTAAAATCAAACTTTAAGGGGGGGGGGGGGAATGAATACTATATGAATAGAATATAGGTTTCTATTAGCAAAAAATAAATAAAATTAAATAAAAACATAACAAAAACAAGATACAAAGAAGAAGAAAACTGTCATTAATTGATAAATTTCACCCTAAAGTGAGTATTTCATTAAAATAATTATTTTGGTTGTTTGTCTTCTTTTGTACTTTACTTATATAAATATATTTTTTTAGATGAAAGGACACGCTGTTTTAGAGTGACTTAAACATGATTTGAGATCAAAATGTTAATTTTTTATTTCCTATGTGTAAAATGGTATAATTCTTAGAACTTTACTTAATGTTAGAAGTCAGGTTATAAAAGGGATGCACAGATTTAAAAAATTCATTGTTTTATAAACAATACTTGTTTACAAACAGCGTAAAGAATGGAATTACTATTTAATCGACAAACTGATTTGATGTGTTCATAAATACAGCAGTAATATTATTAACAGAAGAAAGCAAAATTCATTTGAAACTAATACCAATAAAACACATGTGTAAACAATAACAATGCTCGAGCTTTGTTTACAAAACGAAGAATTTTAAACTCCGTTTCTTGCTTATAACTCAATATTTGACTTTCAAGTGTTGATAAAGCAATAAAAATATCTTATTCTTAACATCAAAAACGGGAAAAAAATATAAAATTTGAAATTTTGAGCTCAAATCGTGTCAAGTCCCTTTCAAAGAGTTTCAGAAATAAAATGTTTGATATCAAAAAATCAAATACCCCCCCCCCCGCCCCCCCCAAAAAACCCCGCAAAAACAAAAAAAAAACCCACAAAAATCTTACCTCTTTATCTGTTATTTGAATAGCTAAAAAATAATTAAGTTTACGTGGTCCCTGTGCCATTTCCCCCACTGTTCTTTTCTTTATATTCTCTCTTAGCAAACTTCTCAGATTTATAACTTCCTGTAAAACTCTTCCACGAAATAAAAAACTAGTTTTTCTTTCGGTTCCGTTGAATTAGGTGAATTTCTTATTCGTTAAATACCTCAGGTATGAATTATAAAGAATGGGTTTACATATTATCTAAACTAGTTCTTCGAGATGTTGAGAAAATAATACATTTAAAAGCCACACATTTAACAAGAGGCACATGGGCCAAATCGCTAACCTAAAAACAATGTCCCTTCGATCTACTTGAAATTAGATACTAGTGTCTTTTATTAATTTTCAATCTAAAGTAATGATTACATGACAAATTAATTTGTCATGTAATCATTTTCAACTTTAGATTGAAAATTAATAAAAGACACTAGTATTTGATCCACTCCAAGTACATTTAAATCGCTTTTTGTAGCGAACTGCTTAGAGCGGATCAAAGATCTAATTTCAATTAAGATTGCTCTCTCTCTCTCTCTCTCTCTCTCTCTCTCTCTCTCTCTCTCTCTCTCTCTCGTCATTCGTATGGTAAATTTAGTTCAGAAGGAGTCCATTATTGGTGTATGGATTTTGGCTGCTTGGACTATTCAAATATGCTTAACATGTTTCAAATTTGTTGAAACCTAGATGCTTTGCAATGATACAAATTCAAGTTGCTTACGGAGTCCAGATGATCAACATACACCAGATCCATCTCACATCTTATATTATTTTTCTTTAAGGTAGAAACTATTATTTAGTGAAGAAAAATTCCATATATTTCAACTTAAATTTAAGGATCCATTGCAGATAACAAAAGAAATGACCTACAGGGAAGATGGATTTCCGGGAAAAATTCACTTTTTAAAATCAAAGTGTTTGTTATTTTTTATCGTACATATTTCTAAATTTTTCGAATTTGCATGATGAACCTATCATATAGCTCTTGCATTTTTATTATTTATCTTCAAAATTGGCGAAAACAGCATTTTCTCAGTAAAATAGTATATTTCTGCACGGTTTTTGGCCTAGATACATGTATCTTTCAGGACCGGTGTTATATAGTGCCTTTTCCCCCTAGCCATCTTTCCCCCCGGAAAAATGGCTATATAGCAGTTCTTTCCCCCGGAAAAGTGGCTATATAGCAGTTTTTCCCCCACGGAAAGCTGACTATATAGTGGGATTTCCCCCTTTTTGTAGCCAGATTACCCCCACGGAAAACCTACTATATAGTGGATTTTCCCCCATTTTTACTTTCCGGCCATGTTTATTGCGGACCATTCGTGACAATAATTTGCAATAACTGATATGATATTAATTTCTCACAAAAAAGGATAATTATGGCATTTATTAATACATAGAATAAAATACATGGTTTTCCAACCCTAAATATGAACTAAGGCATGCGCCTTCATAACATGCAAGTGTCATCATCGTTTATTTCACCTGTTCTGACCCCTTTTTGGAACACCTTTTACACGGATTTCGGCGGAATACCTCGAATCTTTTTCATCTAATCGATGCTTATCTACAGTTTTGACTTCGACGTTATGAACACGTGAGAACACATTTGAGTGAAAATACGCCGGTTTGGAAATCCAATTTTCCAATGTATTACCATCAAAGTATAAGCTTCTCCCAGGAAACTAACTGACCAATCTTGACTTAATTTCGTAGAGGAAGGGAATAAAAAGTGGAAATGTATTACTCCGTTCGTCCAAAAGGCTATCAATTTTAAATAAATACCGTTAGAATTGACGATCTTAAAAACAGTTATATATTTCTTCTTCTAAATATCAAACGGGAGACAGGGTGCAATGATATGATGAGAAACTGAAATGTTTTAGTTTTACTTTGATTGATGGGGTTCTAAATTATGGTTAAGGGGTATTTTAATTATGTATTAAAAGCATGTGTAAAGTTAGTGTTTACAATTTCGTTTTAAAGTTACGCATATTCATATTTTAAGCACATTTCTACGAAACGCGAGATATTATGATGTAAACATTTTAAAAAACAATGAAATGTCTTCACAACCAGAACAATGTCGGTATCTTTGCTGGTTACTTTGGAAAATGTGAAATGGAGCCTGATTATATTGTCACTCACTATTTGCTAATTTTTCCACTTTTAAGTTTGCAAATTGATTTATAAATATAAAATTTTGAAAACGATGCTATATAAATCAAGATATACGATTCAATTACCTAACAAAATCATACTATTTGTTTCATATTTTTGCAATAAAGATTTACCTGTGTACCATATTATTTCTTCGAACAATTAAACAAGGGTAATTTTAAAAAACAAAACAAAACAAAACAAAAAACAACCAACACATATATTGTGATAAGCTGACTTTTTTTATTAATATAAGCTTGTTCTTCTAATCAACTAACAAGTAAAAAAGTCGTATATGCGCTTAGGTTGGTTATTTATTTTTGATTTTCGGTTTCTCCTTTTATGAATAAAAGTTCATTGATTTATTCATCTCATTATTTATTATATCATTAGTCATTTTATGAATTGATTAAATGATTTGAAGAATAATGAATTTTACCCGCGTACCTTTTTAAAAAAATTTGTTCGTTAATTTAAAAAAAAAAGCAGCAGAATTAAACGTAATTTTCAATCATTTTGATAAAGAAATATATGAGTGATTGTGTATTTCTAAATGATGTTTTTACTTTTAAATGACCGTAAAAATATGTTCATGTGGTCATCTATAGTTTTTGAGATATGGGGCCCTAAAAAATACATATTCTTTATAATTGGATTTCAAACATCGGGCTCGAAAACAACAAAGGCTCCTACCCTGCATGGGGGCTTAAATTTTCGGTATCATCTACTAGTGGTATACCACTATCACTGTGAAAATATGGTTAATTGGTCATCTCTAGAATTTGAGATTCGGGTCATCACTTATAGAACACTATTCAATCATTATAATGGGGTTTTAAACATTGGGCCCTGAAAGAATATACATTGAAAGAATATAGAAAAGCGTATTTACCATCAATGTATTTTAGACGACCAAATGCTTTCAAATTTTTTGAATTATTTTCATGTAAAAAATTAGCTGTTATTAATAACTTATGTAAATTTATCAATATTATTAATAAGAGAGTCAACTCTCCAGGTTGATGTGTACAGTATACACTCTTTCTTTTTGTTTAATATTGTATGTATTGTATATTTTTTCTATGTTGTTTTATACAATATGAGAATAAATAAAATGAAATGAAATGAAACTTCAAGGGCCCCTACCCTGAGGGCTGAAATTTTCAGAGTCATCTTCAAGTGGTAAACCACTGCCACGATAAAAATATGGTGATATGGTCATCTCTAATTTATGAAACATTGGACCCTAAAGAATATGCACTATAATTATTATAATAGGATTTTAAAATCGGGCTCTGAAACATCGGAAACCAAATTTCTCTTAAACAGAGGTTTAGCCTGGATGAAATTTTCACAAACAGACACACAGTCTGATAAATTCATCAAGAAATTCTTAAAACATTCTCGTTTAATACAATTTCAGAACACAGAATTATGCATATAAGTGTATAACTTGTAAAACTTTTTTCAATAAATTACCTAAATTAAGTTCTATGTGTAATTCCATTACACACATGTTCAACTTTTAGCATTGTCTATAAAAATAATAAATCGGCAAAACGAAACTTAACCTGTACAGATAAATGCAGATATACATGTATGCAACCTGGGAGTGTAGAAACGTTGATTTTAATCCTTACTGGATTTCCATAAATATTTTTTATAAAATCTGAACCAAAAACGTGAGGGAGAAACCCTACTGTGGGGGAAAAGCTACTATATAGTAGCTTTTCCCCCGGGGGGAAAGGCTACTATATAGTAGGTTTTCCGGGGGGAAAAGCCACTATGGGGGAAAAACTGCTATACAACACCGGCCCATGCCCCTAAAACAATCTTAGATATTTTGATAGGTTTTGTTCCAAGGGTCGAATTTTGCCAAAAAATAAAAAAAATAAAAACGATAAAAATATCGATCGGAAACTGATTTCTACCATAATGGCCTATATTTACAACTGAAAGTCTATATATGTCCTAGATAGCTCAGTAGCTTAAGCGCTGGCTATATCATACTTGATGCTTTTTGTGCCCGGGTTCGATTCAATCTGTGAGCATACTTTTTCTTTTTAAAATTAACGGCATTTGTAAACGCTGTTTAGTTTTTCATGCAGAATTGTGCATTTTGAATATTAAACGATCTTTTTTCTTAATTGCACACTTGCTCTTTGAATTAAAGATATCGATGGAAAATGTACATACTTCACAACATGTAAAAGCAATCAACCGGAAATATACCCTAGTGTAAGCACGCTTTGTTTGAGAACAAGAATTATTTACTCTGTGTTACTCGAGACAGGTGCCACGTAAAATCAAAGTACTGAAGTGAGTTGATTTTATCGATTATTATTTATTTTAAAATCAACGATATGTTATTTTGCATAGCATGTAGTTTCTTATATGTATTTGAATTGCGCACATTTTTTATAATATGAATTCATAGACTTTTTCGACAATAATTTCGAGAAAACCCCATATGAATCATGTTGTGTAATACATAAAGATAGAATTAATTCCATAAATCTTCGTATCTGTAATCGAAATATTTCTGAGAAATTGTATGGATCCAAGCAATATTGAACTCTAGTCTTGATAAACCAGAAACTATGCTGTATACGTTAATCTCCGACAAGCAAGAGAGACTCTCTGCTTTCGGAGATATACGGAAACAGCCGAGCGTCTGGTTGAATTAGACTATATTGAACTCTGGGGTAGTAATACATACGACTACCAAAAATGTCTAAACTCTTCGTACTGTTTGAAATCTGACAATTTTGAAAGTATCTATAAATAAGTGTCCTTGAAAAACAATGCCTCAGAATACATTACATCGAATTTATTGATTATTTTCTACAACTAAGTCTTGTCAGCGGTGGTGACGACTGGTGCTTACCGGTAAGTCCAAAGACTGTTTCACTTCCGGTTTGCCCGGGTAACTGCATAGGAGAGCTGATTAAAATCAACTTCCCAAAAATCATGCCGAGCTTGAAACTGTTGCGTTTGTCTTTCCAGAACATCTATAGTAAATAGTGTGAGAAGTACTGCAAAGTAGATGCAGTTCGTTCTTTGCAAAGAACGTGTGCATTGGTGACTTTTTAAACCAAAAATGCAGGAGGGAGGTTTATGGATTTTAAAAAAAATGGGGATGGGTCAGTTACTAATTTTCGTCTCCTTGCCATTCCGGCTCAGGTACGTCCCCCTATACAAAGTATGCAGCTGTTAATACAGAAAAGTGTTCAGTTGAATGTACAGTGAATAATGACAGTGTTCAAACGCCTCGTAAAATCCTTCTACATCTACAAACATCATGTATCCTGTTATTTCTGTTGTAAAAACTAAGGCGACGTGCATCATTTGTCGCAAGGAGTCAAAGGGTTTCCGACCTTTGAAATCGCGTCACGCGAGACTTTTCATAGTTCTCATATGTCCTTGGTTGTAAATAAACGCATAATAATTAGAATATCGTATTATAGAATGTAAACTGAAAACAAAACTAAAAAAAAATTCATAAATCATACTACTCGGACAACGACTGTAAAACTTTTTTTCAATCACTATACATTATGAGAACTAGAGCCCAATAGTCTACTGTGTATCGCCTAAAATCAAGATGTGGAACGGAAATTGATATGCTTTTTGCAAAGCTAGAAACCAATACCGGCCCTTTAAGTCAGGTCTAATGTTAGATTAAAGTGTTCCTTTGTACGAGTCATTATAATCAATGTTGTCAATGTATATGGAACAGCCACGAATAGCGCTGTTTAAATAAATTTTTCATGTTTCATTTAGTCATCAGTATTCAACAATATACATATAAACGAGGCTAAAAAAAATTAAAGGCTTATTAAACCAAGCAATAATTTTAAAATCTTTTCAAATGCGGAATAACGTGTAAAAATATAAACGTCACAGATTTCCAATCCCTACCGAAGGGAAATATATATACACTGAATGTAGATATGTATCCTGTTTTTCTCCTCTAATGGAATCTGATTTCGTGATCAATATGATAGTACCCCGATTCAGTTTTAGGTTTCTGCATTGAACACAGCTGAATACTTTCTATCGTTTGTCTTCCAAAGTATGTGGATTGCATCCCATCATAGCATGAGGGATCAATTGTCTTCGAGCCTACAATGGACCAAAATAAAGTTTATTTGATTGTGTATAATTAATAATTTACATGTATAATATAGGGAACAACCTTAATACGCAGATGATGCTTATCATAGATGTATCTGTATATATCATTATTGTTCATAACACATCCCCTTAGCTTGCTACATATAAAACCCTTTTAAAGCTACAACAAGATCTTTTTGTATCATATACAGTTAAAAGTACATAAATATGTTCAAGTTTGGATTAGTTTCCTCTATGTTGGTCATAAAATTACAGAATGGTAGTAGGCTGGAAGGAGTCGTGATTTTTACATTTTCTTGTTGTATAATAAGGTTGCATTGTATAAGATAAAATTTATATTGATTGGATTATGCATCGACGTTTGAATGGAATATATGCATTATCAGCACAATATACCCCATTTTTTTTTATAAGCTTACTGTTTCTGGGAATCTTGCAGATGGTGACATGTGGTGAAAACCTGTCATCTGTGGTCCGAATGCCGTCCCTAGAGAGCGAGCCTCTTACGTCATCCTTAAGAACTAAATATAAAGTACGTCACATTTATTGCATGGAAAATTCTTTTAGTAATAACATAGAGCTAGTTTCAAAACATTTCATAAAGAAATCTTGACACAACTATTGTGTCCTTCATCTTAGGGCACGAGGTTTTTTTTAAATTACCTACTCCAGTATGGCCTTTTCAAATTTCAGAATTTAAAAAAGAAAGATAAATCTATAGTTGATAAACTGTTCCAACTGAACGACGTAACCACATAATGTTGACGATTCGACGGCGAAGGCGAAGATCGATAGTACTCACGAATTATGATCTATCAATCTTACGAGTTCGTAAGTCACGAACACGCTGCTTTCCTCTCCAGACCCCCCCCCCCCTGGAAATGTCAAATTTATTAAATTTACATAATAAATATCCCGAAAATAGGCCTCGCTCCTCTCGGCAACCCTAAATATCACTTTGATCCCACCCCCCTCGTTAGAAAAAATTCTTGATCCGCGCAGGAGACTTATTTATAAACAAACTTTGGTGTATCTATTTACTTTTTAGGTCTTCTAGCCCCTCGTTGTCTTCCAGTGCCGCGAACAAGACTTTATTATAAAAATGGCCCAACTTTGAAACAGTAAGACGTGGGGGAACAAAGTTTTCTGACCTCAACTGTCCGTGGAATCTGTCCAGCGCAGCCTTACACCTATATAAGTAAATAAAATACGAAGCCGAAATGAAGTTTTTCTTCATTTTCTTTTTATACATACATGCATGCATGTAAATAAATTCCGTGACTTAAAAAAGCTTTGATAATTAATATCATAGTATGGGGGATTATAATGGCCTGAGTTTGTGGGAGAGCTTTTGGGCATTTCCTTATTGTCCTTTAGTAAAACTTTAAGTTAAGCATGCATGTAACAAATGATTAAGGGGAAATGTATCTGTTCATTATCATTTAAATAAGAAATAAACGTTTAATGAAGTCAATTGGCCATCCACTTTTTGCCAGGTCACTCAAGAACAAGGGCTTGATGGGTATGGCCATTTTTGACATATCTGTCATGTTATACATTTTGAATTTACCGGATGGCAGTAAATACAAAATGTACAATTTGTCATATTGTAAATTTTGTATTTACTGCCACCCGGTAAATTCAAAATTTACAAAATGACATATCTTTGAAGAGTTTTACATAAAAATGAAGGAAAAATGAAATTTTAAAGCTAAATATTAGGAACATTTCTTTGCTAAATAAGGAGAGAGAGAGAGAGAGAGAGAGAGAGAGAGAGAGAGAGAGAGAGAGAGAGAGAGAGAGAGAGAGAGAGATTACCGTGAAACACTCCGTGCATCTTTGAAATAGTAGAGACCCAGCGTCAGATGAAGTGTCTCTACTGATTCCATCATGGAGGATAGACTTCTATCCCTCGCTTGCACTGTCTTCTGAATCGCCCTGACATTTTGTTTGATCTACAAAAATCCACAGGGGCTAGCTCAGACTCTCCACACCCCCGATGCTCCCACGCGACATAATACCGTTTATCCGGTAATTTTCGCGATGATTCAATTCATGCTTTTTTCGTGAGCACTTTTTCATCGCAAATTAATCAATACCCAGAAATTATATCCGGCATTGTGTGGTGTAGTTAATTTTCAAAATAATAAAAAAGAAATTACTGACACAAATATTTTTTTCCCCTATTTTTGCCAAATTTGTGACACGCGAAAAAAGCCCTCCGGATATACGGTATATTGCAAGTTAGCGGGAGCATCGATTATTTTAATCATTTTTGCAGGGAGTGGTTACATAGCCTACATTTCGACAAAAAAATTATTTAGTTTTACGAAAATAAATACAGCCCTGTCACTAATACAAAAAATCCCAAAAACATGAATACCCCAAAAACATGGAATTCTATCGATATCAAAAGAAAAAAGAAAATTCTGATCAAAAATACTTTCACCGGTTTAGAATTTTTTTATTTTACACTCTTTGACCAAAAAATATTTTAATTTTTTTTTTTTGGAAAGACAAACTTACAGATTCGTATTCAACGCTGCGACCCATTGCGCTACGCCATTAGGTAACAATTTTGGGAGAAAAACATTTTATGAAATTGTCATGTTGTAAATTTTTAATTTACAGGGTGGCAGTAAATACAAAATTTACCAATATGGAGGTGGGCCCATACCACCTAGAGTTTCTTCATTCCTCATTGTGTCTAGTTCAGTCGAGTTGACCGAATATTTGAGAACGACATCTTTGATTAGGTTCGAATCCAGGAACGTTTGGTATTTTTGGTACGATTTTTTAAATCGAATGAAAAAGAAATGTAACGAAAATACTGAAATTAATGAATGTCTGAATAAAGTTATTTTTCAATCTTACATTTGGGATGTGTGCTTAATTTTGTCTAACGTTACTTACTTAGTAAGAACCTTCTTATAAGCATGAATTTTAACGAGAAATTTCAAAACAACGCACGCATCAATGAAGAAAGTTAGTGGGTCATTTTTTATAAAGAAAATTTATCATTTTCAAGATACATGTATATGTCATTAAAATCAAAAGTTCGTACAAAAAAGTATGGATTATCGACGATTTAATTATATAGGTAGATGAAAATACTAGTACATGCTGACAACTTTAATCCACGTGTTTATGTAAACTAATTAGCGGTTATTTATATACGCAATGATTATAATTGCAATCAAGAGCTAATCAGATTTTTTTTAAAGGGCCAAAATCAGATTTATTCATGTAGCTCCGAAAAAAAAACCCCAACATATTTTAAACATGTTGGCTTGTAGAAATCAAATTCTCTTTTGTAAACATCAAAATACCGAAAATATGGTCATCTACTTAAATGCATCTATAAAGATTGAATGATTGAAATGCACGCAAAATGTTGTGTACTTTCATATGCAGGACAAATACAGTCATCTAGGTAGCTGTGTCATTACTTAGAGAGGGCTCTTTATGCATAAGAGTATTAAAGGTCCCTTTCACGTTAAGGGAATAATCCCGCTTTTTATATTAAGTGTGTCGTAAGCTTTCTCTGAGAAAAGAAATATATACGCTTTGACTTTATGAGGATATTATTAATTTTTGTCAATCCACTATGTGAACGATGAAAATCAACAAATTCTTATTTGATAGATACAACCCTTTTATCAACAGAAAAGCATTCATTTTGATATTAGTTCCACGCCCCTTACTGATTATTTATATCGAGAAATACATGTATGTAAAATCATTAAAGAGGGGATGAGTATAGACTTATATGTTTAAATCAGATATATTTATCTTCTTTCATCACAGAAATAAAACTATTTTATTTTCCTTCGTCACAGAAATAAAATATGATTCCCGCTAAAACATTTTTGTTTAATTAAAATTATTAAATATTTATGAATAAAGAATTAAACCTAGATGTAAAGCCTTTTTAAGAAAATGGCAAAGCCCTCAGAGTCAAAACTACATTAATAAAAAAAAATGGATTAATTGGCGAATTTCACTACATTATGAGTATTTTGTTGAAAAAAATGATTGTTTAGGG
Organism: Magallana gigas; assembly: GCF_963853765.1. NCBI lineage: Eukaryota > Metazoa > Mollusca > Bivalvia > Ostreida > Ostreidae > Magallana > Magallana gigas. The sequence goes on from NC_088854.1 coordinate 41,884,289, forward strand.
TTTTTTTCTTTGTCATATGTGTAAATACATCTTTTTTTCCAATACGATCATCAACTTTATAAGATATGTCAAGGATGAAGAATTTTATTTTAGGTAATTGGTCACGCTGTTTTAAAACAATTTCAGAAATATAAGGTTTTAATAATCAAAACATAAAATCAAAGAAATAGGATTAAAAAAATAACCACCCCAAAATCTCACCTCTTCGTTTGTTATTTGAATAGCAAGAAAATAATTCGGGTTTCTTGTTCCCTGTGCCATTTCCCCCACTCTCCTCCTCTCTTAACAAACTTTTTAGAATAAAATATAATTGTAAAAATCTTCCACGAAATAAAAACAAGTTTTCCTTTCGGTTCCGTTGAAAGAAAAAAGATAGTTAAAGGAGGAAGTATTTACACTCTCTTATCTTTCCCTATTGAGTTCACCTCAGCTAAATTTCTTGTTCGTTAAAAACATGATTTAAAAATTATAAAGAATTGATTTTCACATATCTAAATGAGTCTTTCCAGATGTTGAATAAATAATGAACTAAATGCTAATTATTAGCAATGAATGTTTAACAAGAGGCCAACGGGCTAAATCGCTCACCTGAGATCATTCTAGTTTTCCTCTTTTAAATAATTGAAACTCTAAACTCAGGTGTAGAGTGGGAAAGAGTAAAATTTAAAAGGTTTTTCCTGTTTATTCGTATAGAAAATTTCATACAAGAGGAGCGTCGTTATTGGTCGATGGATCTTGGTTGCTCAGACTATTTAAATATGCTGAACATGATTCAAAGTTGAAACCTAGATGCTAGTACAAGCTTTTAAAGAGGTATATATAGGGCCCTTTCCCATCATTTAGCCAAATTAAAACCGACGTGTTTGAACGGAAAGTACCTGTTACTAAGATACAGGCACTTTCACATTATGTTTAGTCGAAATTTCGGACAAGCCCCCCCCCCCCCCCCCGGCCTTCCCAACTTTAAAAAACGATGCTACGGACCTGTGCCATTAAAAATGTCTGATGTTTGCAAAACCAATCACCTAAAATAAAATTCTTCATCCTTGAATTATTCTGTATACATGTATCTTTAGACAAAGCTCTTCTAAAGGTGATTAGCATGGTCTAAAAATGGCGACGGAAGCTGGGTGGTAAGCATATTTTAGATATGATTAAAGCCATGAACTATTATTTGGTATAGAAAAGTGCCATATATTATGGCTTCAAAATTTGAAAATCCATCTACTACTATCTTTATACAGGGCTCTTTTTTACAAGTGTAGACCAACAGAGTCTAAAATGTATCATGTATTTTCAAATTTTGAAGCCAAAATATATGACACTTTTCTCTCAAGGGTTTCAGATCCAAGATATTTCTGCTCAATATTTTTTTTATCATTCAATCAATGTTAAGATATTTAATGATAGCATGACCTATATCTTTCTGCTACCTTTAGTATTTCTAAGACTTTTTTTTTTTTATAATAATAGAATATTTCAAATATTTTTTAAAAATTAAATCTTTTAAAAATAAATGAAAATATAATCATGTTTAAATAACAAAAGTTTTAAAAACTTTCTAGACGTCCACCATACAATGGCCTCTCAATGATCCACCCTGTTAGTATTTAGAAGTGAAGACTCGATGAGCATTTATGTACAGTTACATTAAAAATGACGAATAATTCAAGGATGAAGAATTTTATTTGTGAGTACCAAGGCCCATGTTAACTGTCCTAGATTCCTTGTACAAACGAAAACCTCAAATTTATACCAGCTTTATTGTTACATGTAAATAAATAGTGACAGTGTGAATAAAATTACTTTGTCTATAAATACTTAGAATTAGTAAAAAATTTGTCGAAATCATTGTTGCAATAATTTAAAGTTAAATAATACATAATATTTATTGTCCAATTATATAATATCAAAAATGACATACACCTTTTGTACAAATATTTAACAAAAATAGAAATAGCACCAAGTTCACACAATGGCTTGGCTAGCTGCGAGTTGAGCTGCCTTAAGCAAGCTGCTGTAGGGGGTATCCCTACCCTAGGAGAACATGATCTCATGCTCCACGTAATAATACCCAGACTCGGTTTTGGGTACGTTCATTGCACAGAGTTGGATACTTTTCACAACTTGTTGTCCGAAGTAAGCGGTTCGCTTTTCTTGATAATGGGAGGGGTCGATTCTGCTCACGCCTATTGGAAAAAAAACACCCAATTATGAATCTGTTAAATTTTATTCAAATCGTGTAATGTCTGCCATACATACTAGTATATGATATCATCAGTTGTATTATTTTGTAAGCTTTTGTGTTTACATCCACTTAGTATATATGGATGTAAACACAAATAACAATAGCATGGATATACGGAGTCTAGTATTCGAGTGTGTCAAAGGTCATATGTTCACCGCATTTTTGCACACTTTCGCTTATCTGAAAAAAAGAACTGCAACAAAATGCATTTCTATGAAAGCTTGCTGGTTATGGTGTTCTTTAAGGTTGTGTTTCCGTTTTGACACCTACGGAATTCTTAATACATGAAAACACTCAGTGGGCGTTTACGTCAAGAACAAACTATAATTAGAGACAAAAATACCTAAATGATATAATAACTTTCATCATTCATTCATAAACCGTAGATTCCTTACTTTACGCGTGTATTTATTTTCACGTTTCAACCGTTTTGCATCAAATCGCAAGAACATAAAATTGCGAAAGCCGAATTCTCACCATTGTTTCCTTTAGTTAACATTTCTCCGAAAAAAAATCCAAAAGCGTAATTTTAGAATCCGCAAAACGTGATGATTTTCACGATTTTACGCGAATATTAATTCCTCGCGTTTAATTAGGAGTATAAAATATATAAATGTATAACTATGCATGTTCATTGTTGAAAATCCTTTTACATGTTAATGTTTATTAATCATGCAATCATGTATTTTTTCACAGTCCCGTTTATTTATAGAATGAATTCAATAGCTACCCTATTTAATTTGAGCTATTGGGTAGCTATTGAGTTCATTCTTTATAGATTAATTTGCTACTATAGACTTAAGGAATAAAGAATCATTCTCTGAGTATTACGAGGTGATAATTTCGGTCGGGGCGTGGTCAAATCCAATAAATCCCAAAGGACTTTATGATAGATTTGATCACAACCGACCGAAATTATCACCTCATAATATTCTAAGAATAATTCCTCGTTACTTATATTTCTATAATTTTCAGCAATTGTACGATTTATTATGTTAATATGAATAAGCAAACCCCGCTTGTGCCCCAGTTATACGTCATTTGAATTTATTGGACTGCATACAACAAAATTGAAACATTACAGGAAAAGATACTCAAAAATTTAAATGTTGTAAAATAAAACCCTAGTCAATTGATTTCTGTACACAAATCGAACATAACGTTGGGGGAAATAGATACGTTTTCGACATTGGTCTCGTTGTTACAATTTAATACAAATAATTCGTAGAGTATCACAAACAGAGATTTTTTAAAAGTGTAAGGATACCTAGACTTGGTAATGTCATTATTCTTCTTCTCATTTAAAATGCGATTTTGTATAAGTTACATTAAATTTCCATGTTTTATGTAATGAAATTGTGTCGGTCTTTTTTTCTCAATTGCACATTTTCCTTACTTATTGACTGCAACCCAACCAAGCACTATATCGGTCCGGTCAAACCAATAATTCGATTTTAAATCGTCATTTTAAAACAGAAATATTAAAACCGCCATCATTGTTTTAAACTCCGTCTACAAAACTGAATTTTACTACCGGACGTACATTATAGTTTATGACAACAATGTACCTAATTTTCGAAGCCTATACATGTCTTTGGACATTTTGCTGATGGTCACATGGGGCGTATACCTATCGTCTGCGGTAAATACGCCATCGTTCTCCAGCGATGTTCTAACGCCATCTGTAAGGAATAGTGAATAGAATCAACTGATACTGGTAATATTGACTGATTTGATACGTTACTAAATACAATTTTTACATTCAGCAATGATGCAACATTGGCAGTGGGACGGGACGACTCTATGCTTATCTCACAAATACGTGCATTTTTCTATACTAGTAGTCAGACTTATCATTATTGCTTAAAATAAATTTGTTGCATTTTCTGACTAGAAATAGTCTTGTATTTTTGAAACTTTGTATAATTATTATATAGGCTCAAAATGTAATAATTCTATATAGTATACATACTAACATTTGGCCGGTGTTTACATTATGATGGCTGTGTATACTTGTGTACGTATGCACTTGTGAGTTGCATTTCACACAGAAATCACCGATATGATATCTCTAAGTACTAACTGACAAGCGTGTTGAGTTCTTCAAGACCCTGGTTCTCTTCCAGTGACGCATATAGAACTTTATGGTTAAAATGCCCTAATGTAGACACTTTGAGACATGGAGGAACGAAATCCGCCGCCTTCAACTGGCTGTGAAACTTGTCCAAGGCTCTCTTAATCCTAGGAGAAATAGAAATAACTTGAGAGAGAGAGAGAGAGAGAGAGAGAGAGAGAGAGAGAGAGAGAGGAGAGAGAGAGAGAGGAGAGAGAGAGAGAGAGAGAGAGAGAGACGGAGTTAGTTTGATAATTGGTTAGTTAGTTAGTTACTGTATAATACTAAATCCATCCTCCAGATAGTATACACCCAGTGTAAGATGAAGGGTGTCTATCCCGATCATCGCCGTGGATAGGTTCTCTTCCTTCGCTAATATGATCTCCTGAATCTCCCTCACATTTTGTTTGATCTGCAAATATAGTTTCAATAGTTAAGCCATCTTTTAACGATTGCTTATTTGTCCTATCACCCAAATTACTGGTAATGCCACCTAAAAATTGTCTCCTCCCTACACCCTGGCGAAACAGAACCATATTAAGTATCTTAACATAAAATCTGAGCACAATGATATCTTTGATTGAATTCAAATTGTCAGGAGACCTATTTTGTTCAATTTTAAAAGATCAATAAGTACCCTAACATACCGCCACAAAGTTTAAGGAGGCATCTAAAGGATCAACAGATTACTGATCAGGTCTACCTTAAAATTTTGAATATGATACCGGGTATTTTCGGGCATTAACCATAGTTAAGAATAAACGAATAAAAGAATAAAAATACCAATATCTTAGCTTAAAAATCTATCCATTTTTAACCGGTTTTTTCCAAAGGAAAAATCCGGTTATTGAAATGGTAAAATGGCGGGCGGGCGGGCGGCCAGGATGGTGGCTGCAAAAAGTGTGCCCTTTTTTAAACGGATAACTCCTCCAACAATTCCAAGATAGGAAGTTGTTCTTTAGCAGACCAATTGTGTATATATCAAAGGTGTGCATATTGCTGGGATTTTGATTTCTGATAATTTATGAAAAAAATACCAGCTGTTGAACTTAGTCATTTTTGGCAAATTATTGCATATAGGGTACCCCAATGGTACAGATAACTCCTTCTACAGTTTTCAAGATACGAAGTTGTTCTTTTGCAGATTTATTGTACATATATCAGAGGTGTGCATAATCTAGGACTTTGATTTCTGATTATTTATGGAAAAATACAAACGCGCGGCATTCAATTTGACTGCACCGCTTGGTGTGTTAAAGGACCGACGTCATCCAAAAATAGGCATTCAATGCTTAATTAAAATTAAACTAATTTTAAAACACAAGCATTACATCTTTTTTTTCTCTGTCATATTCTTTCACTTGATAAACCTTTGGGACACATACTGATATAATGGGTATTTCGAGGTCATTTTTGACAGTAAACAAGTATTGAACCGGAGATTTAAATTTCAAAGTCTGTTTATCTTTGTCACAGTTTTCATTTCCTGTGGATTTCGCTGTACACGCCGCTGGCTGCAGATCGTCAACCTTGGCCTGGAAATTTTGAAACCATTTCACCCGTTTTAAAAACACAAAAGCTGGAAAAAGTTAAAATATAACGACCATCTGCAAATACTAACTAGAGGTACTGTGAGCAAGCTCACAATTGATACCCCCCGCTAAGAAAAAAATCATAATGCATGTATTTTTCCAATTATAGAAAATATTGGATGAATCTATTTCATCGTCCATTTTCCATAAATAACAACTGCTCTATTTTTTTTAAAACTGTTGGTCATAAGCAATATTTGTGTGAAGTAAGAACATTCAATGCTTCTCCATAAGAAAGATAATGACCGGACACGAATTTTGCACTTTTTCTGCCAGTGACCTTGACCTTGCCCAAATGACCTTGGGTCAAGGTCATGACACACCCTTTGGTCATAAGCAATATTTGTGTGAAGTTAGAACATTCAATGCTTCTCCATCAGAAAGATAATGACCGGACACGAATTTTGCACTACTTTTCCCCACGACCTTGATTTGCCCAAATGACCTTGGGTCAAGGTCGTGACACACCCTTAGGTCATAAGCAATCTTTGTGTGAATTAAGAACTTCCAATGTTCCTCCATAAGAAAGATATGGACCGGACACAATTTTTTGTATTTTTTCTGCCAGTGACCTTGACCTTGCCCAAATGACCTTGGGTCAAGGTCATGACACACCCTTAGGTTATAAGCAATCTTTGTGTGAAGTAAGAACTTCCAATAATTCTCCATAAGAAAGATATGGACCGGACACGAATTTTGTATTTTTTCTGCCAGTGACCTTGACCTTGCCCGAATGACCTTGGGTCAAGGTCATGACACACCCTTAGGTCATAAGCAACCTTTGTGTGAATAAAGAACTTCCAATGTTTCTCCATAAGAAAGATATGGACCGGACACAATTGCACAGACGGACAAGGTGATTCCTATATACCCCCCAAACTTCGTTTGCGGGGGGTATAATTAGGAAAACAACAGCCCAAAGAACCTTTATTATTTTTTTTTAAATGTTTTTTTTTAACATTAAAGAAATCCAAAGATACTTCATTGCATAGAGCTTTACATCGCAATCTTTTACTATTCTTTCTTTTTTTTGGGGGGGGGGGATTTCGTGACCAAAACCCATGTCTACTGCTTCGCCAAATTAGGGGATATATAAATTACAATACAATTGATTACAGACTTTTTATTCCAAAGTTTTAAATTCAAGTATATATGTAAAAAAAAATGATCATGCCCTCTGATGTATTGTCTGAAGAAAAACATAATATAATGCACACGTTTGCAAAGAGTCAGAACTTCCAACAGGTTATAATTTGCAACATCAAACCTAGCAATTTTGGTATGTAACGTTGTTTTTTTTAATATCTCAGTTGCACCCATCGTCGCGAATTACGACTAATATGTACAGTATTATCCCAGAGTAATGCAGACTGTAGGTCTTGGTTTGAGACGCTTTAGATGAAAATTACAAATGTACGCAACAATGTAATCTTCAAACAGTTGTCTGCGAAATTGAAGAAATGTATTAGACTCCATTTTTCGTTAAAAACGGGATTTCAGTGGGGTACCTTTGCAAACAAAACCAGTAAGGGTGCTTGTCGTGACCTCTATATTAAATCTTTTGTCAACTGCATGACGTCAATGTTCGAAATCCTCGGGCCACCGTACAAGTTAAATATCTGGACTTAAACCGTTTTCATAGCAGCGCATTATATGAAGTATTCAAAAATTTAAAAAAATGTTTACAGTGCTTTCGAACATTGAAATTTTAAGGTCCTGTTACAGTTATGGCCGAAAATAGTCTAGTACTTCATTTAACATCTGGTTTTCCCCCTTTTCATTGTAAATTGAAACGCGTGATTTTCTAACAAAAGAGGCGTTGAACGGAAGTCAACTAGCTAAATACGTTAAACCGTCATTGTTGACCTTCTAATGAAAACTATAAGAATGACAGATGATGGTACCTTACTGCTTTAGGAAGAGAGTCGCTTCACTCAAGTAAGATATTAATCACAACAGTTATAAATTATTTAATATCAAAAACTTTTCTCCAAAAATGTACGTATTCATTTAACAAATCACTTATGCTTCATCTAAAGTATACTGTTACATGTATTTGTTTCCATGTCTTAATTGCTATGCATAAAGAAAAATTTAGTTAAGCAATATTCATACATATAGATAAATGTGCTCTGTATGTTTTTAATGTTGCAGAGGGGCTATAAAATTGGAGAAAATTACAAAAAGTCCTTCCCTTTCAAGATTATTATTTTAGATAATTGATTATTGGGTTTTTTCTCTCTGCATAGCATAGGCATAATTCTGCTTATTAGAATATCATTTTAGTAAAGATTTCGAATCTACAAGTAAAATTGTGAAAAACTATGATCTTAAGTAAATTAAAATGATCCACTTCTAAAACTTTAGAACACAAAACAATAAATCTGATTGTGAAAAAATAAACCCTTGCAAAATGATTTATCTATATTGATAAACATTCCTTGTTTGTAGACAAAATTGAACAATGAATCTGAGCGTGAATCCCTCGTCAAATAGGCTGGACGAAGAGGTCTCAAGGGTCGGCATCCTGAATACAAGTACTGAATCACTGCAGAAGAAAGAATTCGTCAGCGTACTTCACTCCGAGCTTTTGCCGTCCCTGGTTTATGTTTCTCTTCTTCTGCCCCTCGGAGTAACCGGAAATATCCTAACCTGCTGCGTCTACAACCGGAAATGGGAGAGGAAACGCAAAGTGTCTACTTTATTCATATTGACTCTTGCTTGGGTCGACCTGTTGAACTGTCTGTCTACGATGCCTTTCGAGATTGCGTTGTTGGTGAATATCACATCGTTTGACTACCCAATTCTCTGCAAAATCTCCCGTTGGCTGACATATCATCTGAATTGTTTTTCTACTATGATCCTGCTCGGCATTGCGTTGGACCGATTATTTGGCATCAGATACACGTTTAAAAGATCATTATTTGGAATCACGCGATGTAAAATTTACCTTGCTTTCTCTTTCGTTATTGCTGTTCTAACGACTTGGCCGGCTTTGTTTCTTTTTGGAACATACACCAATGTTCACCATGGTATCCTCTCCAAAACCTGTCTCATAGACGACGATTATATTTTGAACCAAAAATCCATTAAACCTTTCTGGCATGGTATCTACTTGATTGTGTCTACTCTTGTTGTGGACATTGTTTTGATAGTAATTTACTCCATGATTGGGTGTTCCATTCACCAGAGTCGTAGGAATTCCTTTAGATTTCGCCGAAGTGGAAGGTTTGCTTCCTCGATCTCATTTAAAAGGTGTTCAATAGACTCGTGTTGCTGCAATACTAAGAACAATTTCAGCTGTTCTAGCTGTAGAATCAAAGCGCAGAACGCACTGACAGACATAGACGAAAATCTCGAAGATGACGTGTTTGTTGATAGTCCCAGAACTCCGAGAGCCCAAAACAAACTACAGTCAAGCAATTCTTTTAATTCGGGAAGTAATCGTAGTAGTAGCTATTATAGTGACCAAATAGTATCAGCGAAAATATCACCAACTGAGAAAAGGCAACAATCATTTAGAAACTCGTTCTCGCGAAAAAGAACGACCAGAGCGCCATCTACCGGTTCAAGATTAAGTCAGTGTTCCAGAAGAAAGTTGAGGTTTGAGTCCTTATCCAATGAGAGCATGAGGTTTGGGCCTCGTTCTGGTACAAGGAAGACCCTGGTGATGCTATGTGTTGTGACCGCTGTATACATACTGACGTTTCTGCCTTATTGCGTCATCGTAATTCTTAGGTACACGTCCCCCGGGTTGTATCTAAGACTCACTAGACCACAGAAGAACATTTATCAGCTGTTTATTAGATCGTACATGCTCAGTATGTCCACGAACTCAATCGTCTATAGTTTTGTGAATAATAATTTCAGACAGGAGTGCTATCTAGTGATTAAATCAGGACTATCTGCATTCAATTCTCGGAAAACTCGTTATTCTGTTAATTCTTGACTTCTTTCTGTCTCCAAAAAAATTTTTATTGTTAGGAAATCTCAGATTCAAAATAAAATATTGTTGACTATTATTCATTACGCTTAAATAAGATGCTAGCTTATCTCAATTTTGTTTAACATTGGACACTGGATTATGTCGGTCTTTTTATACATTTTATGGTATGTTATAGCATGGATTGATTTCCTTATGACGTCATGACGTTGATTGCGTTTGCCAGGTTCAGCAAACAAATTGAACAGCATGCGTGAGCGAGCACTTTTACTTCAAGTCTGCTCAACTGACCTTATTTTAATCATTCATTTAGGAATAAATTTTTAAAGTAAGATGCAAAAAGAGGAAGGAATAAAAGCAAAATCGGGCTGTCCGGCAACTGATTACAACTGGTATAATGCTAGAAAGAAGCCACATGTGTCTAGGACACAAGTCCCAGTCACACGCTACCGTACGGCCAACGGATGGCAATTTTTTCAATCAATTCGTCACCGTTTTCATGCATTTCTTGATCCGTTTTAGTTCGACAGATCCAGCAGAGAGTTTAGACACCACCGGACCAAGGTGTCCGCCTATACATTTGAATGCGATTTGTTTGGAACTCACATGGTTTTCATTGTACTGGATAGCCAGTATACTGCCGTTGTCGTCCGTTTATGTCCGATGAACCCGATTCCCAAAGGGATAATGACCGGCCGTGAAAAGAATACACGTTATTGGCTTTGACGTACTAGTAACCGGTACACAACCGGTTTGTCTACCGTTTAAAGACAGTCTCGGAAGTTTCCCATGTGTTGCTCGTTCGTTTATTGAACCAAACTGCTCATAGTTCGTCAATGGAACGTCATTTGACCATCGCTTGAACGGAGCATTTTCAGTATCCCGTTTTATATGGATCTCGGGAACCTCCAAGATCGGTAAGGTCGATCGACCTTCGTTAATGAACAATCGAAATTGTTGTTTTTATTTTGGTTAAACGTCTCCATTTATTAGCGTTATCCGGTAAGGTGTGACTATGCCATTGCATAATGATGTATTGGTTCAGAGAATATAAGTTTGAGTAGAAAAGATGCCGTGGCCGTTAACAGTAATATTAGGACGACGGTTTTAAAATATGACAATTGTTTGATGTGTCGCATACGTTGAAGAAATCCGTGCATTGCGCTCGATCAGTCTTACAGCCGGTTGAAAGGTAAAAATCTGTTTGATGTAATAATGTATATAAGTTCTAACTAGAATTAACCACACACCATGCCTTTAAGTCAGAATTCCATGAAAATAAGATTTTATATACACATTATCTAGTGTCTTTGCCTGTGATAACACTACGTATCGATTTTGTACTATATAACCCATAATACAAATGAAGCCAAAATGAGGCGCCGGCGGGGTTTTCTTATTTATATTTAAATATTGAATCGTACGATGGCCTAAAATTATATAAATATAAGTAATCATTCTTTGAATATTATGGCAATCGGTTTTTAGAACGCAGTTCGCAGTTCGCAGTTCGCAATTGAATAGTGAACTGCGTTCTATAGAACGCAGTTCGCAATTCAAAATTTAGAATTCATACTTGGGGCCCGCTTGCCTTATATGCAATTGAATAGTGAACTGCGTTCTATAGAACGCAGTTCGCAATTCAAAATTTAGAATTCATATATATTTGGGGCCCGCTTGCCTTAAATGCAATTGAATAGTGAACTGCGTTCTATAGAACGCAGTTCGCAATTCAAAATTTAGAATTCATATTTGGGGCCCGCTTGCCTTATATGCAATTGAATAGTGAACTGCGTTCTATAGAACGCAGTTCGCAATTCAAAATTTAGAATTCATACTTGGGGCCCGCTTGCCTTATATGCAATTGAATAGTGAACTGCGTTCTATAGAACGCAGTTCGCAATTCAAAATTTAGAATTCATACTTGGGGCCCGCTTGCCTTATATGCAATTGAATAGTGAACTGCGTTCTATAGAACGCAGTTCGCAATTCAAAATTTAGAATTCATACTTGGGGCCCGCTTGCCTTATATGCAATTGAATAGCGAACTGCGTTCTATAGAACGCAGTTCGCAATTCAAAATTTAGAATTCATATATATTTGGGGCCCGCTTGCCTTAAATGCAATTGAATAGTGAACTGCGTTCTATAGAACGCAGTTCGCAATTCAAAATTTAGAATTCATATTTGGGGCCCGCTTGCCTTATATGCAATTGAATAGTGAACTGCGTTCTATAGAACGCAGTTCGCAATTCAAAATTTAGAATTCATATTTGGGGCCCGCTTGCCTTATATGCAATTGAATAGTGAACTGCGTTCTATAGAACGCAGTTCGCAATTCAAAATTTAGAATTTCAAAATTTAGAATTCATATTTGGGGCCCGCTTGCCTTATATGCAATTGAATAGTGAACTGCGTTCTATAGAACGCAGTTCGCAATTCAAAATTTAGAATTCATACTTGGGGCCCGCTTGCCTTATATGCAATTGAATAGTGAACTGCGTTCTATAGAACGCAGTTCGCAATTCAAAATTTAGAATTCATATTTGGGGCCCGCTTCCCTTAAATGCAATTGAATAGTGAACTGCGTTCTATAGAACGCAGTTCGCAATTCAAAATTTAGAATTCATATTTGGGGCCCGCTTGCCTTATATGCAATTGAATAGTGAACTGCGTTCTATAGAACGCAGTTCGCAATTCAAAATTTAGTGCGATTGAATAGTGAACTGCGTTCTATAGAACGCAGTTCGCAATTCAAAATTTAGAATTCATACTTGGGGCCCGCTTGCCTTATATGCAATTGAATAGTGAACTGCGTTCTATAGAACGCAGTTCGCAATTCAAAATTTAGAATTCATACTTGGGGCCCGCTTGCCTTATAGGCAATTGAATAGTGAACTGCGTTCTATAGAACGCAGTTCGCAATTCAAAATTTAGAATTCATACTTGGGGCCCGCTTGCCTTATATGCAATTGAATAGTGAACTGCGTTCTATAGAACGCAGTTCGCAATTCAAAATTTAGAATTCATACTTGGGGCCCGCTTGCCTTATAGGCAATTGAATAGTGAACTGCGTTCTATAGAACGCAGTTCGCAATTCAAAATTTAGAATTCATACTTGGGGCCCGCTTGCCTTATAGGCAATTGAATAGTGAACTGCGTTCTATAGAACGCAGTTCGCAATTCAAAATTTAGAATTCATACTTGGGGCCCGCTTGCCTTATATGCAATTGAATAGTGAACTGCGTTCTATAGAACGCAGTTCGCAATTCAAAATTTAGAATTCATACTTGGGGCCCGCTTGCCTTATAGGCAATTGAATAGTGAACTGCGTTCTATAGAACGCAGTTCGCAATTCAAAATTTAGAATTCATACTTGGGGCCCGCTTGCCTTATAGGCAATTGAATAGTGAACTGCGTTCTATAGAACGCAGTTCGCAATTCAAAATTTAGAATTCATACTTGGGGCCCGCTTGCCTTATAGGCAATTGAATAGTGAACTGCGTTCTATAGAACGCAGTTCGCAATTCAAAATTTAGAATTCATACTTGGGGCCCGCTTGCCTTATAGGCAATTGAATAGTGAACTGCGTTCTATAGAACGCAGTTCGCAATTCAAAATTTAGAATTCATACTTGGGGCCCGCTTGCCTTATATGCAATTGAATAGTGAACTGCGTTCTATAGAACGCAGTTCGCAATTCAAAATTTAGAATTCATATTTGGGGCCCGCTTGCCTTATATGCAATTGAATAGTGAACTGCGTTCTATCTAGAACGCAGTTCGCAATTCAAATTGTTGAATAGTGAACTGCGTTCTATCTAGAACGCAGTTCGCAATTCAAAATTTAGAATTCATATATATTTGGGGCCCGCTTGCCTTATATGCAATTGAATAGTGAACTGCGTTCTATCTAGAACGCAGTTCGCAATTCAAAATTTAGAATTCATACTTGGGGCCCGCTTGCCTTATATGCAATTGAATAGTGAACTGCGTTCTATCTAGAACGCAGTTCGCAATTCAAAATCTAGAATTCATATTTGGGGCCCGATTGCCTTATATGCAATTGAATAGTGAACTGCGTTCTATCTAGAATGCAGTTTGCGATTCAAAATTTAGAATTTATATTTGGGGCCCGCTTGCCTTATATGCAATTGAATAGTGAACTGCGTTCTAGAACGCAGTTCGCAATTCATTTTTGGGGACCGAAATTTTCAGGGGCATCTACTAGTGGTATTTCACTTCCACTGTGAAATTTGGTGATGCAGTAATCTATAGTTTTTGAGATCTGTATGGTGTCCGGATAGGGCCATTTGCATTAGCGCGACATCGCGTTCAGATAAACGAGACATTGCGCTAACACATGTACACAACACACCGTCGCGCTAACGCAACTTTGCACAACACGCCGTCGCGCTAACACAACTTTGCACAACACGCCGTCGCGCTAACACAACTTTGCTTAACACGCCGTCGCGCTAACGCAACTTTGCAAGTTTCACAGTCTAGTAGGAAGTCGTGTCCGGAAATATTAGACTGCGCATGCTGAAATATGCATGCACGCAAGCATGGATAAAAAATAAATAAAATGTACTTTGAAATATATATATTATTTTCATTTATTATCAGTGCATATGAATAAAAATATAGTTACTAGTGTGTCACTAGATAAGGATATGAATTTCGTGGATCATTGTTTAGTTGATCCACGAAATTAAATATTCATTGAAGTGCAATTTTAATAAACATTTTGTATTGATAGGTTCATTGGCCACTAATTTACGTATACTTGATATTGTGATTTTCACTTTATCCACGAAAATTGATGCCCTTGAATATCAATGAAACTACAGTATTCAATTGCATATAAGCCCGATTCTCAGAAACTATAGATAACTGCATCACCATATTTTCACAGTGGTAGTGAAATACCACTAGTAGATGCCCCTGAAAAATTCAGGTCCCGAATATGAATTCTAAATTTTGATTTGCGAATTGCTTTCTAGATAGAACGCAGTTCACTATTCAATTGCATATAAGCCCGATTCTTAAACATAGGTAATAACAGATTACAAAGCTCACCGAGACGAAGGATCACCTTTTTGAGGAATCACCTTTATGAGACCACCTTTATCATATTATTTGAAAATCATAGTTAATGATCTTGGATATACATGGATACTGTTTTGACAAAATATCGTATAACAATATCATATAATAAAAATTGTATAATAATCATATGTTCATTTCATAGGGTATTATATGATACAATGTTTATCAATACGATAATATGAAATACTATATTGCATCCTATGATACCAGTACAATATATATCATATATTACAATAAAATACTGTAATAAATAATGATGAAATATGATATTGTAACATATGATATGACATTGTATCTTGTTATACATTATTGTATTTGATCACATAATACAATATCATAATATATTATGATATTGATATGATATGATACATTATAATAATATATGATACAATATCATATCACATAATGCATCACAATATTATACTGTATAATATTATAGCATGATATTGCATTGTATGATATTGTATCATATTTAACACAATGTAGGATATTGTATCATATGATACAATAAAATTAGCTACAACATTGTATCATATCAATTGATACAATATCATGTGATATAGTACTATATTATATCATACAATATCATAGTATACTTTATTGTATTATATGATACAATATCACATTATACAATATCATATAATACATTTTCATATATTGATATAATAATATATTATATAAACCAATCTCATTTCATACAATATCGTATCATATGATATGATATATATTATACAATATATCATATGATACTATATTATGTTGCAATATCATATGAAATAGCATGTGATAAAATATAATATATGTGATATTATACAATATCATATTATACAATATTGTATCATGATAAACAATACTATACATAACAATATCACAATACAATATCATATCATAATGTACAAAAAAAATTGATACAATATCATATCGTATCATATAACTTTTTACAATATAATATATGATATAATATTGTATCATATAAAACAATAGTGTATCATATCATACAATACTATATCATAGGAATCATATTATATCATTTAACAACGAACACATCTATCAAGCAGGTTTTAGATAGGATAATTTTTTTAGCAACTTTGATAATGGAGATCTGCATCTGAAGCTACCTCTGCAGTTCATTAATATTATAGTTAAATCAACTATGCAAGCTATTATCTATAACATTTGTGACCTGTTCCAAAAAAATAAATCTCATCCAGCATCCGAAACATACGCCTCAGATTCAGCATTCAAGCCTGCCAGGTGCATCAGTATCATAAGACGTATCATCCATGCAAGTTTTATGAAGTTAGGACCAGTAATAACTAAGATATAATCATCAGAGGGCACCTGCTCCAAAAACTTTAACAAACTCTTAAAACCTTAACCTCCTTCAGCATCCGAAACCTATGGCTCAGATTCAGCATTCATGCCTGTCAGGTGCATCAGTATTATAAGACGCACCATCCATATAAGTTTGGTGAAGTTAAGACCAGTGATAACTAAGTTATAATCATCAAAGGGCACCTGCTCCAAAACTTTAACCAGCTCTAAAAACCTTAACCTCATCCAGCATCTGAAACCTATGGCTCAGATTCAGCATTCAAGCCTGCCAGGTATATCAGTATCATAAGACGCACCATCTATGCAAATTTAGTGAAGTTAGGACCAATAATAACTAAGATATAATCATCAAAGGGCACCTGCTCCAAAAACGTTAACCAGCTCTTAAAACCTTAACCTCATCCAGCATCTGAAACCTAAGGCTCAGATTCAGCATTAAAGCATGTCTGATGCATCAGTATCATAAGATGCACCATCCATGCAAGTTTGGTAAAGTTAGGACCAGTAGTAACCTATAAATTGCTATCAGAGGGCACCTGCACCAAAAACTCTAACTTGCTCCAAAAACCTTAACCTCCTCCAGCATCTGAAACTCGTGGCCCTGATTCAGCATTCAGGTCTTTCAAGTCCATGAGTAGGTCAAGATGCATCATCCATGCAAGTTTGGTGAAGATAGGACAAGTAATAACTTAGATACAGGACCTGCAACAAAAACTTTAACCAGGTTCGGACGCCGACGCCGACGCCGAGGGTATAGCATAAGCTCCCCCCGACTTCGTTTCGGTGAGCTAAAAACTACCCAAATATGAATTCTAAATTTGAATTGCAAACTGCGTTCTAGATAGAACGCAGTTCACTATTCAATTGCATATAAGGCAAGCGGGCCTCAAATATGAATTCTAAATTTTGAATTGCAAACTGCGTTCTAGATAGAACGCAGTTCACTATTCAATTGCATATAAGGCAAGCGGGCCTCAAATATGAATTCTAAATTTTGAATTGCGAACTGCGTTCTAGATAGAACGCAGTTCACTATTCAATCGCACTAAATTTTGAATTGCGAACTGCGTTCTATAGAACGCAGTTCACTATTCAATTGCATATAAGGCAAGCGGGTCCCAAATATGAATTCTAAATTTTGAATTGCGAACTGCGTTCTATAGAACGCAGTTCACTATTCAATTGCATATAAGGCAAGCGGGCCCCAAGTATGAATTCTAAATTTTGAATTGTTCTAGATAGAACGCAGTTCACTATTCAATTGCATATAAGGCAAGCAGGCCCCAAATATGAATTCTAAATTTTGAATTGCGAACTGCGTTCTATAGAACGCAGTTCACTATTCAATTGCATATAAGGCAAGCGGGCCCCAAATATGAATTCTAAATTTTGAATTGCGAACTGCGTTCTATAGAACGCAGTTCACTATTCAATTGCATATAAGGCAAGCGGGCCCCAAATATGAATTCTAAATTTTGAATTGCGAACTGTGTTCTATAGAACGCAGTTCACTATTCAATTGCATATAAGGCAAGCGGGTCCCAAATATGAATTCTAAATTTTGAATTGCGAACTGCGTTCTATAGAACGCAGTTCACTATTCAATTGCATATAAGGCAAGCGGGCCTCAAATATGAATTCTAAATTTTGAATTGCGAACTGCGTTCTTCTAGATAGAACGCAGTTCACTATTCAATCGCACTAAATTTTGAATTGCGAACTGCGTTCTATAGAACGCAGTTCACTATTCAATTGCATATAAGGCAAGCGGGTCCCAAATATGAATTCTAAATTTTGAATTGCGAACTGCGTTCTATAGAACGCAGTTCACTATTCAATTGCATATAAGGCAAGCGGGCCCCAAGTATGAATTCTAAATTTTGAATTGCGAACTGCGTTCTATAGAACGCAGTTCACTATTCAATTGCATATAAGGCAAGCGGGCCCCAAGTATGAATTCTAAATTTTGAAATTCTAAATTTTGAATTGCAAACTGCGTTCTATAGAACGCAGTTCACTATTCAATTGCATATAAGGCAAGCGGGCCCCAAATATGAATTCTAAATTTTGAATTGCGAACTGCGTTCTATAGAACGCAGTTCACTATTCAATTGCATATAAGGCAAGCGGGCCCCAAATATGAATTCTAAATTTTGAATTGCGAACTGCGTTCTATAGAACGCAGTTCACTATTCAATTGCATTTAAGGCAAGCGGGCCCCAAATATATATGAATTCTAAATTTTGAATTGCGAACTGCGTTCTATAGAACGCAGTTCACTATTCAATTGCATATAAGGCAAGCGGGCCCCAAGTATGAATTCTAAATTTTAAATTGCAAACTGCGTTCTATAGAACGCAGTTCACTATTCAATTGCATATAAGGCAAGCGGGCCCCAAGTATGAATTCTAAATTTTGAATTGCGAACTGCGTTCTTTAGAACGCAGTTCACTATTCAATTGCATATAAGGCAAGCGGGCCCCAAGTATGAATTCTAGATTTTGAATTGCGAACTGCGTTCTATATAACGCAGTTCACTATTCAATTGCATATAAGGCAAGCGGGCCCCAAGTATGAATTCTAAATTTTGAATTGCGAACTGCGTTCTATAGAACGCAGTTCACTATTCAATTGCATATAAGGCAAGCGGGCCCCAAGTATGAATTCTAAATTTTGAATTGCGAACTGCGTTCTATAGAACGCAGTTCACTATTCAATTGCATATAAGGCAAGCGGGCCCCAAATATGAATTCTAAATTTTGAATTGCGAACTGCGTTCTATAGAACGCAGTTCACTATTCAATTGCATTTAAGGCAAGCGGGCCCCAAATATATATGAATTCTAAATTTTGAATTGCGAACTGCGTTCTATAGAACGCAGTTCACTATTCAATTGCATATAAGGCAAGCGGGCCCCAAGTATGAATTCTAAATTTTGAATTGCGAACTGCGTTCTATAGAACGCAGTTCACTATTCAATTGCATTTAAGGCAAGCGGGCCCCAAATATATATGAATTCTAAATTTTGAATTGCGAACTGCGTTCTAGATAGAACGCAGTTCACTATTCAATTGCATATAAGGCAAGCGGGCCCCAAGTATGAATTCTAAATTTTGAATTGCGAACTGCGTTCTATAGAACGCAGTTCACTATTCAATTGCATATAAGGCAAGCGGGCCCCAAATATGAATTCTAGATTTTGAATTGCGAACTGCGTTCTATATAACGCAGTTCACTATTCAATTGCATATAAGGCAAGCGGGCCCCAAGTATGAATTCTAAATTTTGAATTGCGAACTGCGTTCTATAGAACGCAGTTCACTATTCAATTGCATATAAGGCAAGCGGGCCCCAAGTATGAATTCTAAATTTTGAATTGCGAACTGCGTTCTATAGAACGCAGTTCACTATTCAATTGCATATAAGGCAAGCGGGCCCCAAGTATGAATTCTAAATTTTGAATTGCGAACTGCGTTCTATAGAACGCAGTTCACTATTCAATTGCATATAAGGCAAGCGGGCCCCAAATATGAATTCTAAATTTTGAATTGCGAACTGCGTTCTATAGAACGCAGTTCACTATTCAATTGCATTTAAGGCAAGCGGGCCCCAAATATATATGAATTCTAAATTTTGAATTGCGAACTGCGTTCTATAGAACGCAGTTCACTATTCAATTGCATATAAGGCAAGCGGGCCCCAAGTATGAATTCTAAATTTTGAATTGCGAACTGCGTTCTATAGAACGCAGTTCACTATTCAATTGCATTTAAGGCAAGCGGGCCCCAAATATATATGAATTCTAAATTTTGAATTGCGAACTGCGTTCTATAGAACGCAGTTCACTATTCAATTGCATATAAGGCAAGCGGGCCCCAAGTATGAATTCTAAATTTTGAATTGCGAACTGCGTTCTATAGAACGCAGTTCACTATTCAATTGCATTTAAGGCAAGCGGGCCCCAAATATATATGAATTCTAAATTTTGAATTGCGAACTGCGTTCTAGATAGAACGCAGTTCACTATTCAATTGCATATAAGGCAAGCGGGCCCCAAGTATGAATTCTAAATTTTGAATTGCGAACTGCGTTCTATAGAACGCAGTTCACTATTCAATTGCATATAAGGCAAGCGGGCCCCAAATATGAATTCTAGATTTTGAATTGCGAACTGCGTTCTATATAACGCAGTTCACTATTCAATTGCATATAAGGCAAGCGGGCCCCAAGTATGAATTCTAAATTTTGAATTGCGAACTGCGTTCTATAGAACGCAGTTCACTATTCAATTGCATATAAGGCAAGCGGGCCCCAAGTATGAATTCTAAATTTTGAATTGCGAACTGCGTTCTATAGAACGCAGTTCACTATTCAATTGCATATAAGGCAAGCGGGCCCCAAGTATGAATTCTAAATTTTGAATTGCGAACTGCGTTCTATAGAACGCAGTTCACTATTCAATTGCATATAAGGCAAGCGGGCCCCAAGTATGAATTCTAAATTTTGAATTGCGAACTGCGTTCTATAGAACGCAGTTCACTATTCAATTGCATATAAGGCAAGCGGGCCCCAAATATGAATTCTAAATTTTGAATTGCGAACTGCGTTCTATAGAACGCAGTTCACTATTCAATTGCATTTAAGGCAAGCGGGCCCCAAATATATATGAATTCTAAATTTTGAATTGCGAACTGCGTTCTATAGAACGCAGTTCACTATTCAATTGCATATAAGGCAAGCGGGCCCCAAGTATGAATTCTAAATTTTGAATTGCGAACTGCGTTCTATAGAACGCAGTTCACTATTCAATTGCATTTAAGGCAAGCGGGCCCCAAATATATATGAATTCTAAATTTTGAATTGCGAACTGCGTTCTATAGAACGCAGTTCACTATTCAATTGCATATAAGGCAAGCGGGCCCCAAGTATGAATTCTAAATTTTGAATTGCGAACTGCGTTCTAGATAGAACGCAGTTCACTATTCAATTGCATTTAAGGCAAGCGGGCCCCAAATGTATATGAATTCTAAATTTTGAATTGCGAACTGCGTTCTATAGAACGCAGTTCACTATTCAATTGCATATAAGGCAAGCGGGCCCCAAGTATGAATTCTAAATTTTGAATTGCGAACTGCGTTCTATAGAACGCAGTTCACTATTCAATTGCATATAAGGCAAGCGGGCCCCAAGTATGAATTCTAAATTTTGAATTGCGAACTGCGTTCTATAGAACGCAGTTCACTATTCAACTGCATATAAGGCAAGCGGGCCCCAAGTATGAATTCTAAATTTTGAATTGCGAACTGCGTTCTATAGAACGCAGTTCACTATTCAATTGCATAGAAGGCAAGCGGGCCCCAAGTATGAATTCTAAATTTTGAATTGCGAACTGCGTTCTATAGAACGCAGTTCACTATTCAATTGCATATAAGGCAAGCGGGCCCCAAATATGAATTCTAAATTTTGAATTGCGAACTGCGTTCTATAGAACGCAGTTCACTATTCAATCGCACTAAATTTTGAATTGCGAACTGCGTTCTATAGAACGCAGTTCACTATTCAATTGCGAACTGCGAACTGCGAACTGCGTTCTAAAAACTGATTGCCGAATATTATGTGGTGATAATTTCTGTCGGGGAGTGATCAAATCTATCATAAAGCCCTTCGGGCTTTATTGGATTTGATCACTCCCCGACTGAAATTATCACCACATAATATTCAAAGAATGATTCCTTATTCCTTATAAAAATGCAAACCACATACTGCATATGGCACAAACCCTTACCTCATCTTCGGTTATCTGAATAGCTAGGAAGTAATTTGGTGATTCCCGCTTTCTCCGGGCCATCTTCTTTCCACTATCTTCTTGGCTTGTCTTTTTAGTCGGTTTCCCTCTTTTCCTATTTTTTCCTAAACAAACGACTTAAAAATTAGTAACTAAACGCAGATAGATGTATATATTGGCTTTCACTGATAACAATTCTACATGTATAACGCACCGGCGGAAACACATTGAGTATGCTTTCGGTTGATTTTATTTAAGGTAGCGTAAAAGCAAATTTATAAACAATACTTTGGTTTCATCAATATTCGTTGAATACCAATATTCTTGGATTTCGTTATTAATTTGATCCACGAAATTAAGTGTTCATTGAAGTGCAATTTCTATCAACATTTTGTATTGATAGGGTCATTGGCCACGAATTTACGTATCCTTGGAACTGGGATTTTCACTTTATCCACGAAAATTATACCCTTGAATATTAATGAAACCACAGTATTAATATTAAGAATTTATTGTAACTATGTATATATGCACAGACTAGCAATTTTTTTCTTTACTTATCTTATCAGCAAAATACAGCATCTGGTTGATAACAATTTGTCAACAAATTAGAGATGTTTGAAAAAATTAAAAACTTAGATCGAAATGTTAAAATGTTTTTTTTTTTTAAATGCTCGTTTCTCATTGTTTTATATCTCTAAACCGGCTTTACTTCATCATACTTGGGATTGGGGGCCCGAAGGATGAATGGTAACGGTGTCCCAAAATAGTAAATGTTGTGGAGAATTTGTATGGGTTCAGAATTCAAAGTTATTCAGTATGTAACGAAAGAAAGTGGGCGCTTAAGATGTACATTCGGCAGGAATCAGGGCGCACAAGGAAAGTGAAAATTTCATCAATTAATTTTGAATATTTTTCGAATTATAACCGTTATTTGGTTTCTGTTGGATGTGGAATGAGTGGAAAAATATTTGAAATGCAAAAGGTTTTATCATAATATGGGTATAAATATAGCAACACGATGCAATTCATGCAAAATCCTACTTATTTACAACTGTTTTAAATGATTTTGTTGTCTCTGGGTCTTCTCTCCACAAATTTGAAACGTGTAAAGATAACATATTTCAACATTAAAAATGTCGCTTTTTAAAAAAAGATGGAGAGATGACCCAGAAATGACTAATTATGTACTTTTTCAAATTATTTTTTGAAGGATAAAAAACAAAGTCCATTGATATGACAATGTTGTTTCAAACAGTACTTTATAGAGCTTATATTGACAAGTCTCGCATGGCTCAGTGGTTTCGTCCTGGATTAGTGAATATAAACATTCAGTGTTTTGGGGTCAAATCCAACTGGTGGTCTTTTAAAAAAAAATTAAACTTTTTTGCTTTAAATGATTTTTATTATAACAAGATGTTGAATTATAATATGCCGGTATATTTTAATTTGTTGTTAATGATTTCTTGATCTGCTGAATGAAAACTATTTTCTTTTCTTATTACTAGCTTTTTTAGGATATACACAATATAACTTCATTAAAATATGTTTGCATTAACATTTCCAACTAGTTATCGGTTTACCTCTCATTGCCATTTTTTGAAAGCTTGTGAGTTTTTTAATAACCGGAATCGCCATGTACTTCGACTCTCAACATAATGTATTTTTGTTGAAACCTACGAAAGCCGAGAAGGATCATTCGAGATTCGAGATTCAAAATACGAGATTTGAAATACGAGATTCGAGATTCGAAATTCGAGATTCAATATCTAAATTAACCAATCAAATTATGGATCTGAAACCTGTATCCTAGCAACATCAAACTGTTCTAAATAAAGATCATTCGTACATGCTCTTTCCTACAAATAAATGTCTTAATAGCTCTTATATTGTGGTTATAAAATGGTTAAATTAACATTGATAAATTGACCCCACACAGGATAAACAATTAAATTAGTGATAACACTGTGGGCTTTGCAAATCTGTGTGATTTTGTTTGTCCTGTACGTATCCTCCCCCCGAACCATTTACACCCGTTGTGTATTCGCCCAAACTGTGTAAAAATCGGCTCGCGAAGAAAGATCTGTTTAATCTAAATAATAAAAACTGAGTGTGGTTTTAGCTATCAAACGAAATTCAATGAAATAATCGACATGTCAAATTATAGGCTATCATAAAGTTTTAAACCATAGAAGATATAATGATTTACAACCTCAACGACAAAAAAGATAGATAGGAATAGTGTATTGTAGGGTATCAGTGCCATTGTCGATGAGAGAGAGAGAGAGAGAGAGAGAGAGAGAGAGAGAGAGAGAGAGAGAGAGAGAGAGAGAGAGAGAGGGAGGGAGGGAGGGAGAGAAAGAGATAGAGAGAGACACACAGACAGACACAGACAGACGGACAGACAGACAGACAGACAGAGAGTTTTGTAGTGTCAAATTCAGTTTTGATTTAGAATTTAAAATTAATTTGATTTGTTACAAGCATATATAGACAATAATTAAGCCTCTAAAAGGAGAAAAGAGAGGAGGTAGCTAGGGTAGGCAGACCAACTAGCAAGCTTTAATTTTACATCGACACTCTCTCTCTCTCTCTCTCTCTCTCTCTCTCTCTCTCTCTCTCTCTCTCTCTCTCTCTCATCACCAAGCATTTCCTTTTCCGTGAGGGGGTTTAAGGTATTTGTGATGTCTTACATTAGCTCGCGAAATTGATAAAAAAAACCATGAAAAGTTCTTTAAATTGTGTGCGGATGTTGTACTCCAATAATCTGTTTTCAGTATATACATTTCAAGAGAGGGGGGGGGGGGGGGCTATATAGTCCTAATTAGTTTGCCAGTTATTCTGTCCCCACTCTGTTTTCTCTTCGTTTTCCAGGATTTTTTATTTGGCTCGGCAAATTAATATAAAACTTTCTGTGTAGCTCCATAACGATGCACTGTAGATAAATTATGAGTAGTTTTACTTTTGATAAACAGGTACATATCCGTACTTGATTTTTAATTTGACTCTTATAATCGGATTTAATATTCCAATAAATATAGGGTAGGAAAAAGTAGACGGGACTTTTTTGCGCATATCCTACTGTACCATTCATTCAACACAGGTATTAGCACTCATCGAGTTCAACTTGCTTTCCTTTTTTTCATCCACTGGATTTAAAGCTATTAATTTTTGAAAATATTTTGAATTTATGGCCTGATTATATATAAATTAGAGCTGCGCTGGTGCTTCTATTTACCCAAATGGCCCAAAATATAACCAAATGAATCTAAAAATTTGACAAAATTAGTTTTAAACGTACGACTCTTTTTCAATACTAATCGGGTATGTCCTTTAGAAAAATCTTGAACCACACACATTTTAGCAAATAAAACGACAATTGTTTCATTTTTTTATGGGGAGGGAGGTGGTGCCGGTAAAGGACATGTATTGCTTGTGGCAGTTGTGCTATACTCTCATTTGTTATAATAGGTAATACTACATATTGATATAAAATGAAAGTTTCCAATTACACTGTACATAGCTTCTATCATGCATTTTGACCCGTGCGATAGTTTAAAACAATTTTCAAAGCATTTAATGTAATTCAACCGATCATTTTTGAAATTTAATTTTCTGGATCCCCGCCTGATACGTCCGCCTTCTTGTATATTAGAATTACATGTACGTTGACCATATGTACACATTAACTTAATCGGCTATGTTATGGGACGATAACATTTTTTATCAATGATAATGATAAGGATATGTAACAATTAACAGCCTATTTGTGGGTTTTTGCACTGATTATTTGAGATAATTTGCCGCCATCTTTTATGCATTCCACACACCACTCACAGTTTCTTTATTTGGTGTTCTGTGTGTATGGCGACAAATTGGTAAATTTGCACCACTCACTCCTTGTAGCTTCATCCTGACTACATTTTTTATCTGGCTAAGTGTAATGTAGTAGTATATTAAATACACACATCTTTGTTTGCCGTGCTTATTTACATCTTTAGATCTTTACTTACAAAAAAAGTAAACATTTGTATGACTTATATGTAATTATTGTCATTTTTGGTGCGGGGGGGGGGGGGTAGGAAACTACAGAGAAACTTAACTTGGCTGTGAAACATATGCTTTTATTCTTTCTTGTTGATATGAATGAATTATAACAAAAAACATTTACAACAATTAATTTTGAAATATTCATGCACAATCAAATTTTTAAAAAGTTTTACTGTTCTCTGCACAAGAAATCGGCAATGTGAACAAATTGGCACCCTATCATCCCTACCTTTAATTGTAGAGAGTAGGTATCCTTCTATATTGAAAACTATGGTGGCATAGTTCTGCCACCACTTGTCAGATATCCATGTCGACTTGTCAGATCTTGATGTCGACTTGTCAGATAATTATGTTGACTTGTCAGATCTTTATGTGGACTTGTCACTTATTCACGTGTTGGAAAAAGTCAACACTAAAACGTTTCCACGCCCAATTTGTGCCATCCAGTTGACATACATTTTCTGACAAGTCGACATAAGGATCTGACAAGTCGACATAATCATCTGACAAGTCGACATCATTATTTGACAAGTCGACATAATTATATGACAAGTCGAAATCATTATTTGACAAGTCGACATAATATCTGACAAGTCAACATAATTATCTGACAAGTCAACATATAATATGAATGATAATTTTCTTCATTTTATTTTTTCTGTCAAATAATTATGTTAACTTGTCAGATCATTATGTCGACTTGTCAGATAATTATGTTAACTTATCAGATCTTTTTATCGACTTTTTAGATGATTATGATGACAAGTTTATGACAGTTAGTGGCAATAACACGCTTTGACAACAAATTATTGAGTTTTTACGCAATACGATAATTTTCTGACAAGTCAACAAAAAGATCTGACAAGTTGACATAAATATCTGACAAGTCGACATAATCATCTGACAAGTCCATATAATTATCTGACAAGTGGTGGCAGATCCATGCCACCATAGAAAACAATTCCAAAAGTAAGACTCATAATAAGTTGTTTACTGAGGAAAAGGAAAATAAATTGTATTTATTAATAATTCCGTATGATGTGATAATACCCGGTATCTCAATGATTTGTTTATAATCATAGTACTGGTGTATCACTGTATGCATACATAAAAACGATAAGTAATGCTTATATTTATTAGTGAAACAGGACAGATTATTTATATTTAGATTTTTTAGATACATGTACTAATCTTCTTGTGGGGATCTAGAAAGGAGGGGGTCAGGGGATCTGGACCCCCTCCTCGGGAAAATTGGAGCTTATTAAATTTACATAGTAAAATTTTTTAAAATTGGCCTAGGAACCCCTACAGAAAAAATTAGCTACGCTTATGGAGTTCTCTACCATAGCCGCATTTTTACACAAAAGGGGTGAATAAACCCGGGTTTTAAACTATTACTGGTGGTGAAATACCCCAGTGTTCAAACGCATCAGGTGGAAATGCACCAGGGCAAACAAAATCACTTAGATCCGTAAAAGCACACTGCATTATTACTAGTCTACTTAGATATTCTGTGTAAAAGTAAATACAAATAATCATTAAGTTAGGTAGGGAGAAGTGAACATAGCATTTATTTGTAGGAAAGAGCATGTACGAATGATCTTTATTTAGAACAGTTTGATGTTGCTAGGATACAGGTTTCAGATCCATGATTTGATTGGTTAATTTAGATATTGAATCTCGAATTTCGAATCTCGAATCTCGTATCTCGAATCTCGTATTTCGAATCTCGAATCTCGAATGATCCTTCTCGGCTTTCGTAGAAACCTGTACGTAGCCTTTCGAGGTTATAGACATTTAAATCCCAATTGATTCGTGTCGATGATTCCTGAAAACTTACAATCTTGTGCGCTCACTTTCTTTAGCATGTGGGATACTGGTAGCTGTGATGTTGTAAATGTTGACATTACGCTGCCCCCCCCCCCCTCCCCCCATTGTTGACTTCCTAAAGTTCCTTACTGACGAGGTTTCATTTAATAATATAACAATTGAACTTTAAAGAAATATATCGCATAAGGTCGAAAATGGTGGTCAAAATGTTACATGGCATTTGATCTTTGATTAACGTGCCTTGCATGCATGGCTCAATGCATCAATTTGGCATAAAGAATTCGGCTGGTTCGTCCTATTTTGTAGTTTTAGGGTTTTTGTGTTTGTTAATAAAATCTTACTAGCTAAAGATGGCAATTTTGCTTTCGCATGTTTTCATTATGTTAATGTTTTAAAGCAATCGATTTAAATAAATCTCTAAAAACTTAAAATTAGATTTTGCGATCATAACCAACAGACTGCCCATTTTTACTTCTTCTTACTATGGAATTTAGTTTTTGTACGTTAGTGCATTTATAACAAAGGTTTGGGAATAAACGGCATTGTGTGCATGATTGCGTAATTTTATTCACAATTTAATGTAAATATGGAAAGTTTTCGAAATCTGTGATAAAAAAAAATGGTATATTATTCTATATAAAGTTAGAAACTTTCTGCAAACTATACAATTTAATTCAAACGCATTTAGATGTTTAAATATAATTTCCAATAATTTTTTTTTTACATACTGGCCCAGTCTGTAAATGCCTCTGTTTGAAATATGTCATGCAGTCGTTGGGTTATAAGTGAGTTACAGAGCTGGCAATTTTTACATTTAAATTTAAGTGAAAATTCCTGTCTTAGTCCTAAAATGAATGAGTTAAACATTATGTACTATTTATTTATGCTTAAAACGAGTTAGGAGATAGACAAACCAGCTTGAAAACGATTTTTTATTGGTATTTTGAACCTACGTAAACAAAATCAGGGCACAGTCCTTGTTTACCTGACAAAGACTTGTTAGCTCTGTATATTGCTAAAGTTTATAACTCTAGCACTGACTCTCAATTTTCATTTTATCATTAGAAATGTATTCCTAAAGCATTGTATATAATAAAAACAGAAAAATAGAATTTGACCAAAATCGTGACCTGATAATGCCCTTTAAATGCGGATTAAAGTACATTATAATTAAAATACTTTTCACCGGTTTAGAACTTTCAAATTTTGCAAATTTAACCAATAATAACCGTCGGAAACCTAAGGTTAATTACGCTTCGTTCCTCTCTCCATTACCGGGAACGACGCGTTATCAACCGACGGTTTCCGACGATGACCAAAAAGACGTTAAAAATAATTGGAAAGGTAAAAATGTTAAAATCTCCAACGAGTGACGAATTCATGACTTACAGATTCGAGGTGAAACCACTGCTCTACGCTGTTATGTGAATTTGTTTGGAAAATACACTATTTATAAATTTGCAATGTGCACAGGCGATGTGTACATCATGTCACGCTTGATTATACAGTTTAATTTATTGCTTGACGTCAAGACGTCAGGCATATTTAAGGTTTAAAATTAAGTTGCATTCTCCGAAACGACAAGCAATATCATGATATTTCACAAAAAGATTAACCGATGCATGTTTAAGATGTCAGCATTTACATGCACAATTGATGAAAATGTTATATGGCATGTAATAACAACAGCGAGCAAGAGGGACGTTTCACCATGCAGTGCACGTGTGTAATCCACAGGGGCTCGTCACGAAGTTTTTTCAACCTTTTATATATACCACCTCTATACTATAAAATACACGTGTATTTTATAGTATAGAGGTGGTATATATAAAAGGTTGAAAAAACTTCGTGACGAGCCCCTGTGTGTAATCCTGATTTAAAAATAAATCAGCATTCCTCATCGCAACAACAAGTTGCCTATTGTCTATTACGATTGGTGTTGGATTATCTTTCTTACAAGAGAGTCATCAGTTTGGATTAAAACAAATATATTTTTATACAGCTGGAATGTTTACTGGAGGAACTAAATCGCCGAAGCGGGGTTAATTGGCCCGATTTTCGTTCAGTTTGGCGATTTCATTAATATTGAAAAGGGATCAGAATTTGACTCGCGTGTCTTACTAAATGTACATTACTACATTTAACAATTACTAATCAAGTGTGTTTCTTAATTCGTTAGATTTCTTCCAAAGCATCCGATCCAAAGTAAATATACATGTCTGTAGCTGTTACAAAACAAATGTCAAAAAATTCATCTGACCCCCTCCCCACGGATCTTCTGCCAGTTGATGAGTTCATTCGTTGCGTGAACGGTAATAGCAGGATTTCGCGCCATAATGTCTCATTCATAGTTTTTGCGCACCGATTAGTTGACGAGTCCGTTATGATCATGCGAATACCCCAAAGCACACCATGCGTTTACATTACAGCATCGGGGTTGCGATGAGGGGGGCTGCCTCCCCCTCCCCATTTTTTGGCAGCTGGCACTTTTCTTAACTTTATATGATAAATGGAAATATCATGGATTTGCCCCCCCCCCTCCACTTTTGTATGCAATAAATGAACCTGCAAATAAGGAATTCTAATTGAATTGAAGTTACAGATAGGGTTTTTTTCCCATGAATTTGAGAATTCACCCTTTTTTAATTGCTTGTCAAGATGATTTTGATGAAGCTGCCCACACACATTCATAAACAATACGTGTATGTATAACCTTTCATATTTCATATAGTTGGAATTTTTTAAAAATGCCTTTCAGTTGATTTTGCATCTTAATATAACAAATACAATTTTAAAAAACCCATTATTTACTCTACAGCTTTCAAGCTTACATGCTCTTATGTGATATGTGTATATTCCTAAAGAAATTGAATTAATAAAATAAATGAATTTCAAGTGATATGTACATGTACATGTTCTAGATCGAAGAAAAGACTGACATTTCGTCTTAAATTTGCACGTTCCGTTTATAAATTTATGATCAGCAGCGAAAATTAAAATTCATTTCTAATAAGATAGCCTAATTGAAATACATGTATGCATGCTTCCATTGAATAATTTTGATTAGCCAGGCAAGCTTTTTGGAAAACTATTACTTGTTTTGATAAATAGTTCGTCGCAACATGGAGCATCTTCGCAAGCCAAGGGTTTACGATCCACTCTATTCGTTGAAGAGGACAAGGGTAGATCGTAAACCCTTGGCTTGCGAAGATGAACAGTGAGGTGTCCCATACCACCTTAAGTGGACGCGAAAGCGTGATAGGATGCCGGTAAGTTAAAAAGAGTATAGTGCCTTTTCCCATTATTTAGCCTACACCCGTGTTTGAACGGAAAGTACATGTTACTAAAAACAGATACAGGTACCTATCGTTATATGATTTTTCGAAACCCTAGAGTGTAGGTACTGATTTTATAATGGTGTTTATATAACCAGTGATATGTTATCAATTCAGGAAACCTGCATCGAGAATGAATACATAGAACTTTGTGTGTAAATTTAAGTCATCTGATAGTCTGAACCGTGATAACTTCCAGCAAAATGCAATGAATGGATGTGGATAAGTGGATATAAAGTTGTTTTTGTTTTTTTGTACGAACATATTTTATTGTTAAGATGGTATATACTATTAATAGGATCGGACATAAATTCTGTAAACTTAAAACGCCCTCTCCTGTATAGTATAGAATATAAAAAGTATAAAGTATATTAGGGTCTTTGAAGAGATCTGTTTATACTGGGTGTACTCTTATTCAGAATTAAACAAGAGAATTTGAAACAAAATCCAGCAGATTAGATACGTGTAATCTTGTCATGCTTTAAGTGAAAAAGAAATAAAATACTACTGGATGAAATCGATCAAGCAACCCAAAACCAAAAAGACCTATACGCGTTACCACTAGGCCACGCATATACATATAACACTTTCATTGGATGTCTTTTCAATATGTGCGGCTATATACATAATTGTTTTAAAAAGCCACAAATTCAAATGTCTAATTTTCAGTACGAGGACCACGTTAAAACAGAATAATTTCAATGTAAACGTGTAATTACAATACCCGTTGAACATACTTTTAACCGGATTTCTTTGGTTTGAAGTGGTTCAAATAGTCAAATATCAAACTTTTTATTGCATACTAACTATTTTACAATACGTAAAATTTTAATGATTTCGTGTACGATTATTAGGACTCTTTTAACATGCCAATTGTGTGATTTGCATTTCTTTGAATATATTTTAACTAAATATTGTATAATATTGAAAACATCTGATGTTTGCAAAAGGGCTATATTGTGGGCGAAATTGTATACGAAGTGCGCTACCTCTTTTGGTTGACCAATAGAAATGCATTGCTAAAGCGTTTAAAAAAACAAAAATGAAAAAAAGAAGAAGAAATTTCTATAATCTTTGCGAGATTCGTCGAGATTGAAAATATTTCCCTGACGTCTACAGTCAAAATTGCAGCGTTGATGAATCTTGATTATTTCAAAAGATTTTTTTTGCTTAAAACTACCTCCCTGTTAAAATTGAACCTTAAAAATAATTAAATAAAATTTATTTAATTTTATTTTTCAAAGGGATTTGAAAATTAATTTTCATTCAAAAATTAACTGCACTGGGCCTAAAGCAAAAATAAAATTTGACAGACAGAATGACAGTGCAAATACAGTATGCCCCTGATATTTGATATTTTGTGACATAACAATAGACAATTGTGAAATTATTATAACGGGATGTAAATGAATTTATATATATATAGAGGGAGGGTAAAATAGCATAATCATGCTATATTATAAAATTGTACCTCATGATGTGACGATGGTAAATGCTAATAAGCACTCTTAAACGGATCGTAGAGTGTCACTGACTCAATCTGACATCCAATGAACAGTGATGACCAAAGCAAAATCCTGTGCATCAAACTTGATTACATATACCTTTACTTAGTATGCTATGATCTATCTATATCATACGACAACCGTGTCAATATGATTTTATCTGCTGTCAATATATAAGTATGAATTAGAACCATTTTAAAAAGACCTTGGACTTTGGGTAGTTGTGTCAAACAGCAATGTGACGTATGCCTGTCTATTTCATTGCTAGCCACTCTGCAGTCATGGCTCTTTGAAATCAACAAGATTTGTCTGGCTTTTGAGCTAAGACTATGCAATTGATGCATATTTCGCTTGAAACCGCGTCATTTTTAATTTGTTTTGACGCAAAGAAGAGATAGCTACGCTCTACTGAAAGTCCAAGGTCTTGTTAAAATGGTTCTATCATATGCAGAAGATGCATCTCAGAAGGCAAACAAGTATTTGCAGAAGTATATGTCACAGAGAAGATAAAACGCTTTCTCATAATGTTTTTACATACCTTTTTGCATATTTGGAATTTTTTTGGATTTATCGTCATGAAGACCTTTTGGGAATTGCGAGGAAGCATATCTTGTTACTTGATCTGTTAGGTTTGTGCTTAATATTTTCGGTCTCCTAGCACAATATCGCAGATAAAATTTTTTCTTTTCTATGTTCATTTCGACAAAACAAAATCTGCGTGGGTTCTGGTGTTGAGATGAGACTTTGCAATTTTGTTTGAGTGATGTCAACATGACAGGCGCAAACACATTAAGGAAAGGGTTAAGAATTTGGCAAGACTTCTTCAAAGAATCCATGATGGTTTGTTGACATCGTCACGCCTGAGTGATCTCTTCGTACAGTACCCAAAACTGTATATATATTGACCTTCATACAATGAAGGGGTTCAATTTTATTAAAATGTATTAAAATAAGATGAAAACTTTGTGATTTTATTGGTTATAAACATTTAACTTGTGAAGGGAATATATAAATTATACATATCGAAAACTATTAGAACGACATAACTAAGTACTCATTCCATCTAGGTTTGATGTGCGTTTATAATTACGATATTTTTAATTTCTTATTAACGTTGCGTTTCAACATTGATTTTTTTCAAAATGATGGAAGATAAGTCACGGCGGTATGAAAAAATAGAGTTTTTAGGCGAAGGACAGGTGCGTGTGTTATACAACGACGATAAATGAATGAAATCTTTGTTGTTGATATATATTTACTTTATTTTGATGTATTGTTGTATGACAACCGATTCAGTATCAAATAGTTTTGTTCATCTCAAATGACGAGATTCAACTTGTACATTCAATATGTTAATTTTTTTTTCTCATTATTTCTCTCATCATTTTACACCTGTACATATGTATTATAATGATACAGTATAGTAGCAAATACCTTGATTATGACTATTTTGTTGCTTTATCTCTTCATACATGGCCAGAAATTAGTTCTGACTTTTACCCCTTTCTATTTGTAACCAGTAACATTGGTTACATTGGTAACAGTGTTTGATTATGAATGATTTTCAAACTTTGCTGTACTTGTGACAGGTTACAGTGGTTACTGGTAATATTAGTTACAAAACAGAGTTAAGTTTGGGTTAGGGTTAGGATTAGGGTTAGGGGTTAGTTTAGGGCTAGGGTTAGGGTTAGTTTAGGGTTAGGTAACCATTGTAACCAATGTTACCAATGTAACCAATTTAAAAAAAGACCCCCTGTAAATCATGAAAATGACCGTCACCACTGTTACCCTATGTCACCAAGAGAATATAGCTGTAACCATTGTAACCAAATAAAATATTAAAGACCCTCTGTTAAACAGAAAAAGGATTGTCACCTATGTAACCTTGTCACCAATGGATTATAGCTGTAACCATTGTAACCAAATGAAATAAGACCCCCTGCTAAACAGAAAAAGGCTTGTTGCCTCTGTTACCTTTTGTCACCAATAGAATATAGCTGTAACCATTGTTACTGGATGAAATTAAACCATCCAGCAGAAAGAAAATAATCAGTTTTGTCATATATGTTACTTTTGTCACCAGAAAACAGTGCCTTGTTACTGGTTACAAATGAAATGGGGTAAAAGTCAGGACTAATTTCTTGCCATATCTTCTACATCTCATGGCATTACCTTTTTTCCAGTTTGCAACGGTTTACAAAGCAAAAGATCTCAAAACGGGCAATATTGTAGCAGTTAAGAAGGTATGACATTGGTTTAATGTTTAAAAATAACCATAAACAATGTTTTTGTATTTTCTTGGAAACACCAGAATCTACAAGGAATATTCCATATTTCCAACTGTCCTTGTAAGATGGAGTACTTGTGGGTGGTTTAAACTTCTAAGAGTGCTAAATTTTGAATAATGTGGAATCATTAGAATTTGTGATGGCTCATTTTCATGGTATTTGTGGATAGCCCCCGTCCAGGAATTTACGTCCTTGATGAAAACCAATTATATAAAATTAGTTTTCCTACTGACACTTAAAACCTACGCATCCACAAAATTACATTATGATGAATAAGCAAAAAACCCACATACCACGAAAATTGGCTCCACAAAAATAAATGATTCCAAAGTATTGTAGTTGTTTTGTTGAGATTTCAATTATTACCATTGCCTTCTTTTGTAATACATGTACATGTACCATGATGTCATATCATTCAAAATTGTTATAATGTCACTATTTTAGATTAAAGTTGGCACCAGAGCTGAAGCTGCTGATGGCATTAACAGAACTGCTTTACGTGAAATTAAACTACTACAAGATCTTCATCATAAACATATCATAGGGGTAACTCCATTTCTGATTAGTCTACAGCTGGTAACACCAGAAGAGACTTAATGTTTTTCTCTGTGTCTGGCTGTCCATCTCTACTGTAAACGTATCACATTACTAGGCTGTGTATGCTAATTAGTGTGTTTTGGCAAGATGCGGCTTCCACTAAATCAATTACATTGCCAGATGCCACGCATTTATTAATAAGAAGTGTAACATTCAGGAATACCTGTCAACTTGTGAAATAAATATATTTCCCTCCAAATATTATACACACAATATACCCAGTATAATACCATGGATATGTTTACAGTAAATCCCAATAACAAAATAATTCATAGTTCAAAGGTTTTTTTGTTTGATGTAATTGTTTTGAGTGAAAATCAATGTATATATGATAGGAATAAATTAAATATTTACAGAATTCAAACAAGTATAAACTGGGTTAGACATTTTACACTTTATAAACCGCTTCACAGTTTATAAAAAAGTGTAATCTGTTCTGACCCAATTTGTATGAGTGTAAATTCTGTAGCTATTGAATTTATTACGTATAATTCAATTTTTCTATCACTAGGAACAGAAATTATGACAAATTTGCTGTATGATTAACAATAAATTGTACCAAATTTAAATGTAAGACCATGCATGCAGATTGATACTGGAACATCAAATTAGTTTATACATGCAATTATATACCGGTACTTTTGATCGAACCAGTGAAACAAAGTGTTACAAACAGTTATTGAATTAGTAATGTATAAGGTACCTTAATTTGAACCTCACCAATAAGTGAGTAAATTTAAATTGCAAACAATGCTGTTTTGATACTTGTGAGTTCATGTAATATGTTCTTTTGTGAGTTAATTATTTTATTGATGACAAAATAATGCATGAATTTATTTTCAGCTTCAAGATGTATTTGGACTAGGACATCGTTCCAATGTTAACTTAGTATTTGATTTTATGGAAACTGATTTAGAGGTACATTGTAACTTCAAATTGGTTGTATTTGCAAAAACTTTGCTATTAAACACATTTTATAATTTTTTAGGCTTATAAAATACAGTTTTAGCTATGAGTGAATTATTTATTTTATTTGAATATTCTCTTCACATACACGTATGTCTATAAAATATGGCACATGTATTGTATACTGGTATGGATAATCAGTGTTTTGAATTTTCCACATTAATTAAGAGTTAATTATCATCAGGTTCTTTATTTAGGCACAATGAAATATAAATTTGATCACAATTTATTTTACATGTATGTTTAAAAAAGAAATGCATACCCAAATATGCTCTGAATTTTTTTTTTACCAATTTCTTTATTTCAAAATGAATATCCAAACTGTTTGTGATTACCGGTAGATTTCTTCTTTTGATGCAGATCATCATAAAAGACCAAAACATTGTAATGACCCCGGGCCATGTGAAATCCTATGTTCTGCAGACACTTCAGGGATTGGAATATCTTCATTTACATTTTATACTTCACAGGGTAGGCATATTTTATACTTCACAGGGTAGGCATATTTTTTACGGTACTTCACAGGGTAGGCATATTTTTTACTTCACAGGGTAGGCATATATTATACTTCACAGCGTAGGCATATTTTAAACTACACATAGTAGGCATATTTTATACTTCACAGGGTAGGCATGTTTTTTACTTCACAGTGTAGGCATATTTAAAACTTCACATAGTAGGCATATTTTATACTTCACAGGGTAGGCATATTTTACGTGTCTTTTAAGGAGGCTGGGTGGTCACAAAACATCAGATCTGCTAAAAATTTTGCACATGATAATTTTGGCCATAAACTATTTGTTAGAAAAGAATAAGCCCAAATATGTTATGAATAAAAATTGAATATTGTTCTCCATCTTTTTATAGAGCTCTTAACTAAATGAGATTAATATGACCTTATAATAGTCATGGTCCTCTTAATGTTCTATTTCTCAGTGTCCTAGAATCTTCTGCACTCAAGTTGCAATGAATAGACCATTCAGGCACTGTTACAGTAAGGCATGATTAGGTTCAAGCATTGGATCATTATTAAAATATTGCCAGCTTCACATATCAATATGAATATTGTCATACTATTAATAAATCAGGGTTTTTAAAATGGAATATTTCATTTTCTGTGCAGAGTAGCTTCCAATTTTAAAGTGCTATAAAATTCAGTTTGAGATGAAATCAAAAATACTGAATTTGATCTTCCTGTGGGATATTACAATTGTGCATGTATTTTTGCATCATCCCAAACACAGAAAATTCTATCACAAAAAAGTGTTTGAAATCATGATAAATTCTACACTAGCATGTATATTAGATTCATTTTTAAAAAAAAATTGACTGATTATAATGTTATGAAAATCATCAGTGATTCTTATTGACTCAAAACCGTAGTTTGTAGCATTATTTTTTAATGTTATTTTGTGTTTTTCTGAATATTTTTCAGGATTTAAAGCCTAACAACTTGCTGATCAATGATAACGGAATTTTAAAAATAGGAGATTTTGGATTAGCAAAATTCTTTGGATCACCAAATAGGGTCTATACCCATCAGGTGGTAACAAGGTGATGTAAAAAAAATTAATTACCGATAGTCTTAGTTTGTAGAAAATTATCAGTTTAATGATAAATCTGGCTATATTGTTGTTCTATTTAAAAAAAAAAGATTACAAGATAAAAGGTGAACCTGGTTGCGTGGCCATAAAAGTTATTCTACGCGGCTATGTTAAGGCTGCCCGATTAATTTCACAGCGATATGTAGAAAGTCACTTGTCTGTACTTCATAAGATATGACGTCATAGTTAACTTTGACGTCACGATCTGCATTCCTTTCGATCGTTCTTAGGGAATGTATCGTAACGTAATAAGTGATATTCATTGTGCATAATAAAACCGTTTCATTCCTTTACATGGACACTGTTGTAAATACTAGTGATACTATATTCAATATCACTGATATGGAGTATAAGAAAATCAACAGTTTTAAAGCTTCATAATAGGTAAATAACTATTCATAAACTAATGGTTTTGAGACTCCCCCTGCTACATGTAATCTAATAAATGATGATATGTATATGCATATAAAAAACGGCGTGGCGCAAGTGAAAGATAAAAACAATCTTAGCATATTTTACGTGAAATCGGGAGAGAAAATAAGTACCAATGTGAATCTTGCTGGGGGAAACTACCGATTGACCCGATTTTGTGTGAAATCAAGCCTAAAAGGTAAAAATGTTCCCAATTTCGATGGCGGTGCGAAATGTTTTGACAATATTTCAAATAAACGAAATATTTATATGAACCCCCAGCAAGAACTGCAAAATACATTACTTATCGAAGGATTTTTCTTAAAAATATTTTTGATTTAATGTCATTATTCACTTGTGCCGATACAATTTTTATGGCTTACGGCCATCCGGATAATCTTTACGGCAAAGAGTTCAGTTATCTGAACATGCGCGACAAAAAATAGTTCTATTCGAATGTTGCAAAGCTAACTGTTTGTTGTTCATAATAAATATCTTTAAGCAAGATTATATTTTCCATATGTTATTATCACTTATGTTATTGTAACCAATATGAATTGACTTTATTTAGATAAACTCGAAATCTAACGCGAATGAATATTAAATGCAGTGTTTTCCGTAGACCGTTTTTGCATAGAGGTCCCTGGCATGCATCACACAGTGCTGCCATGCTTTCCGCTATGCATACTTACATGTATTATAAGCAAAAAAATCTTTTCCCATTTATTTCAGATCCTAACAGTGATAAGTAAATGTAAAGTTGTCGTTATTTCGTTCAATCTTCATAAAAACGTTTGCACCCGCAGAGAGAGTCGCTAACTTCGATCGACATCGATCTCAGCAAGAGGGGAAAGTGTTTAACGGTTAAAGGACTGAACTTATGATTGAGATATATTGAAACTGGGATTATAAATCGGTAATAAAGCATAAACAGAGGGGCAATTACTACTTGTTTTAATATAATGTGCCTTCTTCGACACCTCCGCCATTATCGAATGTTGGGGATTTTCCAAGATCTATAAATAGCACAATGTTCCCTCGATGGAGTTACCTTGGTTTTGCTATGATTGAACTGTTTATTTGTCGTAAAAATATTGGAAACTTGAGACCAAATGTACTCATATAGAAAACAATATACAGTTAAGCTTGATTGCAAGTCATATACGGAAGCGATGTCACATTACTATAACATATAGAGACATCGTATAGTATGCCTGTGTACACATGTCATGTGAAGAGAGACTGACTGCAAAGTTATAGTGCAGTAATTAATTTTAATTAAATTTGGTGTCAAAACAAGTTTGCTGTAATTGCATAGTTCTGCCTGTTTCTTGCCCCCCCCCCCCCCCCCCAAGAGTTTATCTCTGTACAAAGGGAAAAAAATAAAACAGAAGTTGTTAGAACTGCCTTGTGAATTTATATTTCGTATAAAAGCTTGTGAAGGTCAGCCTCTTAAAAAAGTAGAAAAACCCAGAAAAATATGAATAAATATACATTTATGAAATACAAATAAAATGGAATAATACTTGTTGGTGTAGATTTCATGAGAATTCATTAATTATAGTACATAACATGCAGTACATTTCATCATTCGGTTATATTATTTTTACGCGCAGTGATTTCGCGCTGGCTTTGGTGCTGTTACGTCGCACCGTGCACCAACTCTCGCGCAAGTTCATAGTGCGTAGGAATACAAGGTATACTGATATTTGAGAGCATGTTGGTTCTAAGTGTTTTTGTGTCTTATATAGTTGAATGAATTTACAGTTAATGTACTTCAGTCGTTGGATAAAAGAAAGAAACAAATTGCCGTATATTGGAGTTTGAGTCTGACATCATCATGATTATTTCATGCCATCTATGATTTTCCTAAAAGCAATGGTGGTTTCAACCAATTGATAAAAGAGGCGTCTTGATTTCAACCCTGTCTGTTTCGGTCACTAAGGTTCGACCAATCAACAAATGGGGCATGTTGATATCGGTCCTGTTAGTTTCTATAGATCTATGAATTACATGTAGCTAGTTACTTTCTATAGAGCTATAAATAAACTAAAGTTTCCGTAGGAAATAGAGGGAATCATACTCGATCCATGTAAATATAGTCATATCAAACCCGTAAGCCATTATGGCCCTTCAGGCCTTTGATTATAGATTATTTACAGTGTTAGAATACACCCGTCACGTGCTTTAGAAAAATATATGACGTCACAAAAATACATCAAATATACCCGGTAGTGTTGGATGTCACTGTTAATTTATGTAATAAAAGTTTAAAGAAACTCGCTCGGTGAAAGTGTTTTGCGATAATTAAAAAAGTATCATTTTTCGACATATATTTAGCTTCGGACAGCCTTAACATAGCCGCGTAGCTCACTTTTGGTCTCAATCCCACTTTTACACAGGAATGAAAAGTTAGACTGAGACCAAAAGTGAGCTAGATTAACTTTGATGGCCATTCAGCTTTTTAGTATTTTTACACATAAATGTAAAAATTCCACAATGTGATGTCAATATTTTTGATAATTTTTGATAATTTTCTTTTGACAAATAATGTTGACAGATGGTACAGATGTCCCGAACTTTTGTTTGGTGCCCGCCAGTATGGAACAGGAGTAGATATGTGGGCTGTGGGCTGTATTCTAGCCGAACTATTACTCAGAGTAAGCCCACATACACTGTACCACTTTTACTAGCTGATGAATTCAAAGAATTAAGATGCATTTTAAACTTTCTTATAAATTGATGAAGTAACAGATTCTAGAGGGATATTTTATCTTTCAAGGTGCCATTTCTTCCTGGCGAGTCAGATTTAGATCAACTGAGCAGAATATTTCAAGTGTTGGGGACACCTACTGAGAAAGATTGGCCAGTAAGTAGTCTTCAATATCTTCATAAAGAGAGAGAGAGGGTCAAAATATCACTGCTTGTCAAAATATTTGGCACATTATTGTAGGACATATAAAAGTCCTCTAAATACTCTCTCCTTTACAATCAATAAATGTCTTCATTGACATTGACATGATATTGTGTTCAAATGATCTTTAGAATATACTGTTTTGTATTAGGTAGCATTCATTATAATTAATTAATTTTTAACTCAAGAGTCAATCCATTTGCTTGCATGTTAAACTTTAATTTAAATCTAGCATAGGATAATTTAAATCTAATACAGGAAAATTAAAGCATTGATTGATGCGCAGCTCCTGGAAAAGTAAGCAACATGTTCATGTCCAACTAGAGGATATCCTGTACAACTGTTTAGGGTCATTCTGCTAGTCTTATTTAAGTGTGACTGTGTCAATTCAGTAACTCAACAATTATGAAATACAGGGGTAGAGGTTTTTTGTTATGTGCTGTCTTTAATAACCTTGTGTTGATTTAATGAGAAGACGTTTAATATAGTTGCATGTATTTTTATATGCATTACATTTTCTCAATTGTAGAAAATCAAAGCATTACCTGACTTCATAGAATTCAAGTCTTTTCCTGGAACACCTCTGAAAGAAATATTCATAGCAGCATCAGATGATCTCCTTGACGTATTGGCAGAGATGCTCAAGATGGACCCCATACAGCGATGCACATCTACTGAGGTTTGTACACGTACAATGACATGTACTGTGGAATCAGTAAAATTTGTGGGGACTTAATTTCTGTAGATTTGGTGGGTACCCCTCACCCATGAGTTAACATCCTCATCAAATTATGAATCAAAATCTTTATAAAAGCATTATTTTATTGTATAAGCATGAGTTTACATTCTCATGAACCTTTAAAATTGCATTACATGTTTATAACAAGGAATCTTGAAGTCAGAAACTGCTTCAATGGGATTATGAGGGCAATGAATCACTGCTGAGGATGGCAAAACAGGAAGTTATCAAAAACTAACTATTTGAAATAGATTTGCACATTGTTAAACTTTTCTACTATGATTTCGTATA
This sequence comes from Magallana gigas, assembly GCF_963853765.1. NCBI lineage: Eukaryota > Metazoa > Mollusca > Bivalvia > Ostreida > Ostreidae > Magallana > Magallana gigas. The sequence goes on from NC_088854.1 coordinate 41,926,944, forward strand.
AAAAATAATGTACTTTGGCTAAAGTGAAACTTTTGATAGACTGATATATTTTGTGATACTGATGGGAATGTCTTTGAGATAACATGTTGTTTATCATTAAAGGCTCTAAAGATGGAGTACTTCAGCAACAAACCTGGACCTACCCCGGGTACCCAGTTACCTCGACCTAACAGTAATAAGATTGTACCTCAAAAAGAGGAGAACATGTCACTCAAAAGGAAAATACAAGCACAAGGAGGTAAAATATCACAGTCTTTGTTAATTTTCATTCAAGTTTGGTTTTAATCATCCTGATAAATAAGTGTATCCTAGCTTCATCTCCTCGTCATTATTATAAGTCATATGCTATAGTGCCCTGAATATTTCGACACCCCTATGTATGATTGAAATAATTTTCTTTTGTGTTTGTTTAGATATTTTTTCTTCCAGAAACAAAAATGTTCAGCTTTCTTCAATTCCAAATATATAAATCTTTGATATTTTAATACCAAATTCCCAATTGAAATATTTTTCAAGATAATTTTGCAGTAACAGCATAGATATTTTTTGCATATTGGTACATGAAAATATATTTACTATTCTACAGGTGGACTTATAAAAAGGCTGCAGTTTTAGAATGACATATTGACAAATGTGATATCAAGGATATAAAAAAAAAACTACACCTATCAAAGAAATTCATGCATATAAAGAACCAGTGCTCTTGAATGGTTTATCTACATGCAGGAATTTCAAACAATGGAATTCATTCTGGACAGAAAATCTTGGAATACCGTATTTATTGTCATATTTTTCTGTGAACACTGTAGTGCCATTTTAAAAATTATAGTTGAACAATGATCTGAAACTCAGGAACGAGGGGTAATAAATGGATTACAATAGAACATGTGTAAAAATTGTTGAAAGTTAAAGGTGCTTTTTAACTTCGCTGCAATTTCAAGTTTATGAGAATATATGTATGAAAAAAAAGAAAAGAAAGATTTTGGTCACTGATGTGTGATGTGTGAATGTTGAGTGCTTCACAGAGTTTTTGCAATTTCAGAGTGAAAGTTTGCTAAATTGGTGTGAAAAATATGTGGTGCACTTAAAAATCAGTTGTTTTTGTTATTGAGTTCACAAGTATGTGGTTATGATTTACAATGCTGTGATGTGTTTTGTCTGCCAAGCAGATTGTTGTTTAATAGTTGTTATGAATGTGTGTTTGTACAGCGCGACAGGATTATAAACATACCTCTGTAAGATTTTCTATTTTGAAAGCAAGTCTTTGCATTACATATACATGTATCAGCTACGGATGCTGAGGTATTAGTGTTTGGATAAATTATTCAAAGGGAAAGTTATTTTCTTAGGAAAAAATCTCTAGCTCTACTTTAAAACTCTATTGTACATGTACCTTAAAATGTATGTTTCTTCTCAAGGCATCATAGAGTATTTATTGACCAAAGTTGAAATACATGTAGATGAACACTTGATAATTAGTATGTAATAGTAACATGAACTAACTTGTTATGACTGTATATGCATCAGTTAAAATAACATTAAAAAATTCAAACACTTATAACCATGTCAAGTTATTTTGTACTCAGGAGTGAAACAATGAAAGAATGAAAATCAAATCAGATCAAACTGCTATAATCTTTGAACCTGTGTACTTAGTAAAAAGGAAGTGTACATAGTTAAAAAGAAATTAATCACAGTTTTGGGGAGAAATATGCTTTTCAAAAATCCAATTATTTTTTTACAAATCCCCAGGAATTCAACCTCATAGTCCTCTGGAGAATAGTCTAGTGCCTGGTGCACTAAAAAACAAATTTTGTTTTACATGTACTGAAAGATAATTTGACAATCATACCAAAGATTGAATCCATGTCTTTTAAGCTTAAAAGAAGTAAATTATTTGTGTTTTGTGAATTGCCAGATATATAATTTCTGTAGTCATTTACATATAAACTTTAAAGGACCCCCACAACATGAAGCCTAACGGTAATTGGTCTGTCTGTCAATACACATGTTCAATATATTTTCTTTTCCTTTGTCCTGTTTAGGTTAAACTTCATCCACAGAGTGCCTATGGTTACAGGGTGTTTATAAGTAAATTTGGACCTATTTTAAAGTCTGAAATCAAGGTCAACAGATGTCTGGGTGGAATCTTTGTATAGTTATTACTTTCTCACCTTTGACCTATTGGATCATATTTCACCTAAATAGAGTCCTTTCTGGCAGAGCTTGGAAAAACATCTCAAATAAAGTAACATCAATGGATTTAACACTTTATAAAGTTGCCAATCCCGTCAAATAAACTTTAAGCAAGAAGCCTTGAATGTCTCTGGTGTAACTTAGGGTATACCTTAACTATGATAATCTTAGCACTCTTTTCATTACTCTATATTTACATCTACCAAGTATTATTCCCTCTATATCATACGGAAACTTATAGTAAATTCATAGCTATATAAAAACAGCCAGACTGAAATTTACATGCCCTGTTCATCGATTGGTCGAAATCTAAAACGGCTGAAACTGACAGGACTGAAATTGACACGCCCTGTTGATTTGGCTGTTTCTTTTAACTAATGTACCTATGTACATTAACAGTAATTAAGTGAATTTTACTTACTTTTCATAGTCAATTTATTAATTAGTTAAAAAAAAGATGTTAATATAAACAATAAAATGCTTTCTTTAATGATTCATGCGGGTTATGAAGGTAGCGATCATTGCAGAAAAAATTTACATAACTGTTTTTTCTGCAATGTTGCTACCTTCACCTCCCGAATGAATTATCAAACAAAGCATTTTATTGTTTAAATATTTACATCAATGTTTATGAAAAGGGGGCCTGTCATGGATGCCTTATGTGTGCAGAAAATCTTGGAACTTAGCATTTTTCTGTCTTCATGGTTGAATCTGGCCAAGAATGTCTTTTGATTAAATTGAATGTCAAAAGAAGTCAATGTAGTGCTAGGTAAATCCCTACAAAATTTCTCCTTGTATTGTTTAATATGGTTGATACTTCACCAAAGACTGTCAATGTGTGTGCAGTCACCCTAAACTCAGTAATTGTAAGTAAAAAATAATAAGTACAATGTACATGTATCATGTATATATAAATTTTTATTAGAAATCAAATCATATACAAATGTATAAATATTTTATGATACATTTTGAATGCATTTTTCAAAAACAGAAAGTAAGATAAGAAAAGTTTATAGAATACACTGCTTATGAAATATACGAATATAAAGATTAGACAATTTACTCAACTCATATTGCATAGAGGTAGATATGAACTTGTAAGAAATAATACTGGTCAAGCAATTCCTTTAGAAAGAAACAAAAGGACATGTATATTATTTAACCAAAATTGTGAAGAAGATGAATGTCACTTTTGTACCGACTGTTCATTATATAAAGAAGAAAGAAATTCATTTTTTCATTATGTCTCAATACTTACCGGTAACACAAATTTTATACCATTTACGAAGAAAGGAACATTTATCTGGTTAATGTCCAATGAAGACAAATCAATACTTACACAAAGTTAAGTGAGTTTCTAATTAATGCTCTCAAAAAAAAAAGACAAAATACTTGAGATCTAAGTGAACGAGTGAGATACTTATACAGATCATGATACCATCTTTGTATTTGTATCAGCTACTTTTCTGACTACATAGATATATATATTAATAATATGATATGACATACTGATGTACATTTGCCCAGCTGTTACATGTTCATGTATGTGTATGGACTATTTGGTAGGTTAAATTTCTCTCTAATAATTGTAATCTTGTATGGCCTCTTGGCCCAAAATTGGAAATAAAACTGTTATTATTATATACAAGTATGTATTAAGTAACAGATTTAAAAATAGATAAATTCATATTTTCAGTTTTTCTGCTCTTTTCTTTAAATACAAAATTGAAATTATAATCATAAACTGCCAATACCATATGACTGTTACAAACAAAAACATTACTTACAAAACACTGACCATAAATGCAAGGATTGTTCTTTTACTGAAAAATATTAAAAAGTCATCAAAAAATGCATACCGATAATTGCCCCCAGGAAACCTTTTTCATTTCCGATAGACACATGTACATTGAGCGTTGCAATTTAATTGATAGCACTATATAATTAAGTGGACTTCCAGAAGAATGACAATTCACTTAGATGTTGGACTGGGCTTTGAGTAGAGAGGCGGCAGCTTTGTCCAAAATCCAGATCAGTTCTCCTTGGGTGGGTTTGACTCTGGCGGCAGGCAGTGGCTCCCCTCCGTCCGACTCCAGCACCCTCTGAATACACATTGATTAATTATAGCAATTAATAATTGTGATGTTATTTAGCATTAGTCATGTCCTTATCTGTTGCTAATTTATCAAATTGAGAAATACATGTGTACTTTTATTAATAGACAAATTATAACACTGTTACAGCTATCACGGTTACAGTGAATTCATACTATCAATGAAGTAAACTTAATTACCCAAAAACATTATGGGTCTTTGAATTACATTTATAGTTATAACATTTCAAAGTTTTTCATCCAACACACATTGCTATAAGTTGTTATACTGTATATGTATATTAAAAACACTTGTGATTTGAAGTGCAACCAACCTCTGTTTAACTGCATAAATTTTGATGGTCATAGATCAAGTTCATGATGATAAAAAATGGACCTTGTGGGGCAAAGTTCAACAATAAAAGGAATTCTTGTATTTTTCTCCGCTCAGAGTTATCTCCCTTTCATCTCTATTACATTGTGCCTCAAAAGAAAACATACCTTTACAATCTCCGCCTTGCCTCCACCACAAGAGGCAAATATGGCACATTCACAGTTATTGATCATTGGAAAGGTCATGGTCACTCTTTTAGGAGGAGGTTTTGGGGAATCACTGATGGGAGCAATTATATCCTTCGTCATCTGTAATTAAAAACATTAACTAGGTATGCAAGGCTGCATGAACATTTGATATTGGTACAGCTTACATTTGATATATTTGAGAAAGGTATAGCTGTCATTTGAAATAGGTATAGCTGAACTTCTTGACCTTTTGACAAGAAATTCCTAAAAACATGTAGTATATTACAAACTTGCAGGAGAATGCTGGCAATTCAACATCTCTAAACATGAATAAAAAATTATGTGATAGCTCAATATTTTGAGATTTAGAGGTTTAAAATGATAAGAAACGTTGACGCTCCCTGAGTGGGACATATGTTTGTAGAAGGTTCACTCCAAACAGAAGCAGGAAACCATTGCAGCCAGTCAATTAAGAGCATGCTGAAAAAGTGCCTTATCTAAGGACATAACACTGACAAAACAACAAGTGACCACAGCAGTGACCTTCTGGCTAATGGCAAAACACCAGCAACCAATGAGTCAATACCTGGATGTGGTCCACTACATTACATATAAATACATGTCAGTTATGGTACTTGAACAGCATTTTATCTTGCTGACCTTAAGAAGAGGGTGCTCAGGGAACAAGGAGCAGGTGTGTCCATCTGGTCCCATTCCTAGCAACAGTAGATGGAATTTTGGGAGGTCCACTCCTCCAAACACCTCGAGGATCTTCTCCTTGTAAGCCTGGGCTGCATCCTCCACTGTAAAATAAGGAAGGGGCAAGTACAATGTTGAATTTTCAACACAAGATTGATAATACATATAATTTGTCAATGAATTGCTTCAAGGAGAGGAAGTGTGCTTGTGATGTACTAGTACAAAAATTAGCTTGCTGCTATTTTTTTGGCAGATAACTTGAAACCGCTGAATTAAGAATAAATGACTACATGTTATAGGAAATCGTAAAAATCTACGCCATTTTACTTCTCCCCATCACGTATTAACATATACACCTGTATTCTAGGTTGCAAGTATAAAAAGTTACCAGAGAGATCAGGGTTGATTGGGAAGATGTTTTCCCCTGGAAGTGGTCCTCCATTGTCCACTAACTTTGATTTGTAGATGGTGTATGTACATTCTGGATCTGTGAATGGTACATGTCTCTCATCACAGAAAAACACTCTCCATTTACTCCAGTCTGTTGTCCTGCTGGGTAAACCATTGCACAGAAACTTGGCCATGCTCCCTCCTTCATATAGAAAATAATGAAAATTTAGAAGGTCTTCTTTATTATCTTAAACATGTTGCTTAGTCATAAGTTTCATTGTAAACAAAATGGGAAAAACATGTGCCGTAAGCAATGAACTTGTCCAACTTATTAGTTATATGTCAGCTGGACAACGTAGATAGGGACCATCTTTAAGGGCTCCGCTTAAATAATGGTCGAAAGGATAAAAAGCATTTTAGAGAATTTAGCTTTGACCTTGATCTATGGTTAACTTAGAAATTTTTCAGCTGGCATGGAATATCTACTACAATCCTATTACCCCTTACAAAAATTACAGGCATTTTTGTGAGACATCTTTCAAACATTTCTGAGAAATGATTAAGCAAATGGGAAATAATCTACGGCCTAAAACTAATTAAAAAGATATCTGTTATGACCTTCACATTGACTTGGTTCAATATAGTCATTGCACAATGCACACCAATCGCCCAAAAGATCTGTTGATGTGAAGTATAAGCCAAATGGGGCTTAGTAGAGGTGTGTGTGTATATATATATATATATATATATATATATATATATATATATATATATATATATATATATGTGTGTGTATATATATATATATATATATATATATATATATATATATATATATATATATATATGTTATCCAATGTGACCTTGACCTACAAAATTTATTCAAGATCACTGCACACCCTTTGACAATAGGCACAAGTTGAACTTATGTGAAAAGTAAGTTTAAATTAAGTTACATTTCAAGGAATATTGCAGCTTATGGTGTAATAAACATCGGGCTCGGGAGACAAGCATCAGAACTCTTCCCATTTTCAAAAAGCAAGTGCTTCTATGTTTATTTATGCTTAAATTTCCAAATTACCCGATAATCCAACCGTAAATTTTCCATCTCTTTCAATAGCTGAGTTTGCTTTCTCAATAACAAGGTCACAAAGCTTAGATGATACGTCGGCTTCTGACTCTAACACCAATATTGTGGGCGCAGCCATCTTGATTTATAATCTCAAGAGACGTTTTACATTTATATCAAATTTATGCATTGAGCTCGGCACAAAAAGTAAGTCATTTTTTCATCTTTCTAAATCATCGGATTTAAAAAGAAACGAAGAAGATGGAATATTAGGAAGTAAACATTTGATCAATGTAGAGACTATAAAATCACTTCCGGTTAAACATAAAATATGGCTGATGTTTTGAGCAATTTGAGACAGTACAACATCAACAAAAAAGAAATAAAAGAAGAAGATGATCAGGTCATATTTGGAGAACTTGCTTGGCCAAAGACTGTTAAGACGAACTACGTCATATATGGGTAAGAAAAGGTTGACAATGTGTTACGGAGCTGAATGTTTATTTGGAATACATGCATCGCATTTTTTTCTAGTAAAACAGAAAGCATGTTTGGGGGAAAAATGTGCTGTAGGCCTAATTAAATGTAATTCAACCTAAAACGTATCGTCATTCTTTGTATTGATCAGGCTTATTTTTATTTCATAAGAACGGGTAAAGATGGAATTCCCAAAGAGTACTACACACTCGATTGCATTCTGTTCCTGTTGAAAAATGTGCAACTTCAGCATGCCCTATACGTCAGAGAAGCTGCGGTAAGTGAAATGGTTAAGAATAATTAGTTGTGACAGAATATGCTGTTGAAATACATTAATTACACATTTTCTTTTGTACTCCTATTTGTCTGCAGATCTGTAGCACTATGGATTAATCCATGCTGACATGCCGCAGAGCTACAGTTTCACACATACAAACAGAATTGCAATTTACCTTGTGCTAAAACCAGCACTAGTTTTGGTTGTTTTGATCTTATTTACTTATGCAGATTTTATTGAATGTTGATTAAACCAAAAAATTCTTCAGATATTTCCAATTACTTTACTTGCCTCTGACTTTTTAAAAATAGGTTCATTGAACACAGAAAATGAAGCATGTGTAGATCAAGAGTCGCTATTTTTACATGTGAACAAACCACATTATATCAATTATTGGGTGGGTTAGGAACAAGTTTAAAAGAATACCAAAGGCATATAAAGTGAAGACGAAATATCACTAATAACTTAAAAAATTGAATCTTTTAAATTTCTCTCTCAATCAAAAGTTTGTTTTGATGAAAATTGAAAATTCCAATGTAAATATAAAGGAATAATGTTTTATAGAAATAACTGGAAAACGGCTTTCAGTTGTAGTCTGTGTTAAAACATTTGCAATGACTAGGGAGTATTCATTCAAAATTTTGTTTTTGCAGGCTAAAGGCGTACCAGTTGTTCGTCGTCCAGACAGAAAAGATTTACTGTCCTACCTTAATGGGGAAACAACTTCTTCAACCAACATTGACAAAAGTGCTCCTCTTGAAATCCCCTTACAAAAGCCTCCACAAGGTAAAACATTGTAATAGAAAAAAGAGGAAAACTTTTTTCATAAAAGAGGATCTATGACTTGATTTTAAAAGTCATCTTATGCTCTTTTAAAAGCCAAGAGAGGAGCAACAGATACACATGAAGGCGACAAAAAGAAACCCAGATTAGAGGTAATTTTGCAGTAATAAAATTTTGTTTAGTAAAAAAGACATTGTATATGTATTTCGGATGTTCTTTTGATTTACAATGTTGACATTTTGTGCACCATGAAATAGCTAATTTTTATACCCCCGCTCCGAAGAAGAGGGGGTATACTGTTTTACCCTTGTGTGTCTGTCTGTCTGTCTGTCCGTCTGTCTGTCCGTCCGTAACAAAAATTTCTGTCGCATTTATCTCAGCAGCTATTTATCGCAGATGCTTGAAATTTTAACACAGTGTTTGGTAAGGCATGCCATATCGTGGGATATATTTTTGTACCAATCGGACGTCAACTTCCTGTTATATGACGACTTTGCTTATTTTTTAACCAAAATTTTCAAACAAATTTTCGTCAAAGAATTCTCAGCAACTGTGTATCGGAGATGCTTGAAATTTTTACACAGTATTTGTATAGGCATGCCATATCGTAGGATATATTTTTGTACCAATCAGACATCAACTTCCTGTTATATGACGACTTTGTTTATTTTTAGCAAAACTTTTCAAACAAATTTTCGTCAAAGATTTTTCAGCAACTATTTATTGCAGATGCTTGAAATTTTTACACAATATTTGTATAGGCATGCCATATCGTTTGATATATTTCTGTGCCAATTAGATATCAACTTCCTGTTAAATGACGACTTTGTTTATTTTTAGCCAAAATTTTCGAACAAATTTTCGTCAAAGATTTCTCAGCACCTATTTATCGCAGATGCTTGAAATTTTAACACACTATTTGTTTTGGCATGCCATATTGTGGGATATATTTTTGTATCAATCGGAGGTCAACTTCCTGTTAAATAATGACTTTGTTTATTTTTTCCCAACATTTTCATTCAAATTTTCGTCAAAGATTTCTCAGCAGCTATTTATTGGAGATGCTTGAAATTTTTACACAGTGTTTGTTAAGGCATGCCATATCGTGGGATATATTTTTGTACCAATCGAACATCATCTTCCTGTTAAATGAGTATTTTGTTTATTTTAGCCAAAATTTTCAAACAAATTTTCCTCAAAGATTTCTTAGCAGCTATTTATCGCAGATGCTTGAAATTTTAACACACTATTTGTTTAGGCATGCCATATTGTGGGATATATTTCTGTACCAATCGGATGCCAGCTTTCTGTTAAATGTAGACTTTGCTTATTTTGCATATTCACATCAGAGCGGGGGTATCACTAGTGAGCATTGGCTCACAGATATCTTGTTGTTTCTTCCTAAATGTTAGTCTTTGTGATAAATACTAAATTGACAGAATAGACCTGAAAAAATGGTTAAGTAAAATCACATCTCATTTGATAAGGAAAAACAAGTACAAGAAGCAAGGTTGAACTGGATCAACAAAATCGATGCACCAAGGGAAACCGCAGTCCTTCAAGCAGCTTTAGCGTAAGGAACAAATTTATGTCTTATTCATAAATAAGTTATGTCAATTATATTAAAAAGATATTTGGACAGATTTTATTTATAGGAAATTTTGAATAACCATGATGGATTTAAACTTTCATTGTATGAATAAAGTATTCTTGCATCATATTACATGTATGAATAAAGTATTGTTGCATCATTTTACAGGTCTTCATCTCTACCAGAGGCCATGCCTCTTGAAAAGATTGCAGCCATCAAAGCTAAAAGGTTGGCCAAAAAGCGAACAATGATCAAAGTGGATGAGAATGACATACAGACAGGGGCCCTAGAGCAGAGGAGCTTTGTCGACGCTGAAGTAGATGTAACCAGAGACATCGTCAGCAGAGAACGGTTATGGCGAACAAGAACCACAATTTTACAGAGTCAAGGAAAAGTATGTATTAATAAGATTTTCCTTTCGTAACAGGAGTTACATAAAATTTTTGTAATTTAACTATTTATTTTTGAAAAGGTAAAGTGGAAATACTAGTACACATTTTGCCTCTAGATATTGATGGTACTCAACCACTATACAATGTAAATGTATATCGTTATTAAACTAATTCACAAGCTTAAAATCTATATGTATACATTGTGTCTTCAGTCTATTTGAAGTTTCTTCATCTATGTTGTGTTTATTCCAATGGATTTTGTAAAGAAACATGATTTTTCCAGCAATTTGCAAAGAACATCTTTGGAATTCTACAGTCAATAAAAGCCCGAGAGGAAGGCACCCAGAAACATCATCCTGCTCCCCATACTCCCTCAGTGGTAGGTTCATGTTGTGTAGTCATAGTGTAGGTACCACCTGGTTTTGTTGGTTTCATACACTATAAAGGCCATTCAATAAGAAAGTTGTTTTACATTTATTGAAGGGTAAACAACATGTTAATGAATCAGTGTTTAAAGACAGTTTAAAGATTTAAAAGAAATGATAGAAATATTTTTAGAGTGTTGATTTTGATAGGAAATTATGGCATGGGATAAATAAAATTTGCATCAATATGTTTATCTGTAAATTTAATTTTGGATAAAATAGTTGGTATTGTGGGCTTTTGTTTTGTATGGTTGTAATATAAGGTAGTTCAGAAAAAACCCCAAAAACATGATGGGTTTGTAAATAGACAATTGATTATTGGTTGAAATCCCCAACCTCCACCCACCCTAGAAAAGTAATGTTATATAGTTTCTTCTTATATGCATTGCTGTATGTGACCACTTTCTTGCCTATGTTGTAGGCTCCAGCTAAACCTCCCCAGCCAGTCGCTGGATACAACAGATACAACCAAGAGTCTTTCAAAAGCAAAGAAGGTATCTATTTTTTCATGCTAAAGCAAACAAAGAAGTTATCTATATGTATGTGCAGTGGGTGGAAAATGCTCTAGAGTTTAGAGTGTGCATTTACTACATTTTAAAGTGTTATAAGATTAAGCATGTGGGGAAAAAATGGAATTGCACAAATCAAGATTAACATGTATGAAAATCAGGTTTTGAAAGTATCACATGAGGATGTTTTTACTTTAAGCATGAACTGCATGTGTTTGATAGTTTAATTAAGATGGCTAATGTTGAAATTCTAATTGCAGACACTGGAGAATTCCAGATTGATACCAACAGATCTTACCACAAGATGACCCTCAAGTTTGTGACGGAGGGTGGACCCTCACAGAAGAAACGCCCCGAACCTCAAAGACCGCAACCCCAGCCAATGTCAAGGCCAGTCTCACAGGCCCGGCCGCCACCCAATCAGAAAAAAGGTATGATCTTAAACTACCCAATTAGAAAAAAGCATGGCATTTTGTAACGTACGTTTACTTTTGGTTTTGATAATTTTAAATAGTCAGATTATTTTTTTTTTCAAAATTGCCTCTTACATGTACAGGGATGTAAAATTTATTTTCACTATCGGACATTTTGATCGTGAATGAATTTAATTATGGTGTATTTTTAGCTTGGTTAAGACAGAACCAAAGGCAATATGATAAGATAATATTCTTTATCATCTGTATCCTCAAAAAACACAACCTAATGCCAGAAAAATGCCAAATTAAAATGTTCATGTATTTATAGTTTGCTGGTGTATGTAAATTACAAAATCAAAGGCCGGAACGGCCACAAAGGCGTCGAGCTGACATTTTTTTCTTTTATATAGAATGATACCAATAATTTGAATTTCTGTACTAATAGTCATATCAAATAATATTAGACTTAGAATAGAAAGTAAATGAATTATGTTTTCTGCTGCTTTAAAAACAAAAATCAGTATATTTTCTTATAAAATAGGTAGTGGTGCTTTTTTAATACAATAACTCATCATAATTGCAAAAATCGAAGAAATTTCAAAGTTTAAAAATAATTTGTTTCTTTCTGCTTCAAACAGTCTTTGAACAACTTTCACAGGTTCATAATTTGAATACATGAACAGTGTGTCCCTAATAATAATAATAAAACATACATTTATTTACTTCAATTCCCGTTTGAAACAAGATTTCCTATGGTATGGTTGTTTACAAACAAATCCACAACACGTGCTATCTAAAATGCTCGACCAAACTAACTGCATTATCGAGTTTATTTTTTGCAACGAAATTACTAGATACGTTTATCGCTTACATTTATTTTGGAGACCGTGCCCGATAACAAATAAATTTACATCTAAAATGTTATTTCTATCGGGCACGGTCTCCAATTAAAATGTAAGCGATAAACTAAAATAATATCTAGTGAATCTTTACACTTAGGCCTGATTGTATTCATCCGCCATTTCTTGATTAAGCAAATTTATTATTATGCAATGAGTTGTCAATCACCAGGGAGGCAAAGTTGGGTTTTTTGTACACAATTTAGTCGAATAAATGGAAAAAAAATCTTGTAATACGTTTAATACTTTTAGAAACATATTTCTTATGCGCATTTAAAAGGCGGTGCAGCGCGTGAATTTTTGGACGATTGCCAATCCAGACGATCGCTAGAAGGCTGCCGAGCATTAGCTCGACGCCTTAAAAAATCATGAACAAAAGTGTTTGATGTGTCACACTGGAGTAATACATTGTAATTGTGTTCAACAATTACATGTATGTCCCTTAGAAAATGAGCATGAGAGAAGAGAGTTTTTACCCAACATAAGTTTAGTATGGTTTTTCCCATCGTCGGAAACCCATGGTCGGTCTCGCTTCTCTTAAGAGAAGCGAGACCGACCGTGGGTTTCCAACGATGGGTTTTTCCATGCTTTCTATTGATTATTTACAGGCTCCAGAACACCTATTATTATCATCCCAGCAGCAACTACATCACTTATCACCATGTTCAATGCAAAAGACGTACTTCAAGATCTAAGGTACATGAGAATTTCACTAACAAATTTTTTGTAGTATTTAACACCTCACATGAAATTTTACTTATATGATAAAGTTTTTAAGTATTTATATTGATACATTATTATCTGAATATTTGTTTGTACATGTATTAAGAGTTTTCTGTAATTTCCTTGAACAGATTTGTGAGCACGGACGAGAAGAAGGCACAGGGCACCAAACGAGACAATGAAGTCTTGATCCAGAGAAGAAAGTCAGGGGGACTAACTGTGCCATACCGTGTCATTGATAATCCCCTCAAACTCTCTCAAGACGACTGGTAATGCTTCAAAACAGTCAACATTTTATTCGATTAGCTTTTACTGGATTGATGCATTTTTTACAATCTGCTCTTTTGATACTTTTCAGGGAAAGGGTTGTAGCAGTTTTTGTACAGGGTCCAGCTTGGCAGTTTAAAAACTGGCCTTGGAATGGTAACCCAGTGGAAATATTCTCAAAAGGTAAAATCTTATGCTGGTTAATGGTATTATAAACAGTGTCAATGAATTTTATTCTGATGGACCTCTGTATGTTTGTGTACATGTATGTCTTCGTGTGGCGGAGATATGAAAATAATAGTTGTTTGTCTCTGTTTGAAATTTTAGTCCTTGCTTGGAACTCTCTTTTTAATATCGGTACTCTGTCCTATTTTGTAAATGTTATGTGTTGCTAGTTTATTTCTTTTCACAATAGTACACAAAATTAAACTTCATTAGTTACCATGAAATGTGGAAAAACCATGTAAAATCCTCTTTCTCTACATGTATACATGTATACTATCAGTTATTTGATGAAATTTTATCAGAAAATATGAAAGGCAAAAGTATTGCTTATCAACATTTAAAAATGAAAAAATTATTTTGCAGTCAAAGCATTTCATTTGAAGTGGGCAGAACTTCCTTTGGAAGCCAACGTATCCAAGTGGGCAGTTACAGTGTTAAATCTGGACCGCATGAGGCGCCATCTTGACAGAGCCACACTCAACATGTTTTGGGAAGTGTTGGACAAGTATGTATTTACTGGTCGGCCATTGTCGTTCATTCACTGCTGTATCAATGCTGCATCTACACACTTCCTTGAAATTTTTACTTACTGTTGATTGGCAAATAATCACGATGGTTTTAATTTCACTATGTTCGCAATGTAATATTTTCCCGCGAAATTAAACCATTAGTTTTCAAAAACGTTTCAATGCTTATATTCTGATCAATTGATTTATAAGCAGCGTGAAATTAAAACCATCGCGATTGGTACTTTAATAGAAATCGCGAAATTTTAACACCGTGGAATTAAAACGACTTACAGTAAATAAACACACTGTGCTGTGTATACAATCCAAATCAAATAATGCCTTGACACTGTGACAAGCTGTAATTTTACTTTCACAGATACTAATAACCACTGATGATGATTTCTTGTTAAAACTCTTTCAGGTACATGGCAAAAGAGAAGCCTCATTTGCGATATTGATAGGAGACTGTGGATGTATTCTATTGACTGTAAATATCTACTGAGGATAACAAACCCTGCTTGTGCTGTCCCTTTGCAATATGTGACTTGATGACTGGGTGTAAAAACAAGAGACGGAAAAATATGTATATGGGGGAAGAAACCATTCTGTCATATGCTATAATTGTGTACATACAAATTGAAAAATGAAATAAAATCAAAAATGGAATTGATTTTTTTAAAGGTTTTGTTGTATAAACTCTCCAGATATCAGGATGAAAAAGGTTCTGTTGTTGAATAAAAAATCATAGAAATACATGTAAAGGATTTTGTTCCATGAAATTTCTCTACATTGCACATGAGTGCAATTCCATTTTCTGTGGTTTCATTAATATTCGTGGGCATCAATTTTCGGGTATAAAGTGAAAATCACAGTTTCAAGGACACATAAATTTGTAGTCAATGATCCTATCAATACAAAATGTTAATAGAAATTGTACTTCAATGAACATTAAATTTCGTGGATTAACATAACGAGATCCACGAAAATTGGTGTTCAACGAATATTGATGAAACCACAGTATGTAATTATTAGAAACCACAATCATACCTGCTAGTCCTAACTTCACTAAACTTGCACAGAGGGTACATCTGGGCATACTTAAGGACTGGTCAAAGAATTTCATTTTGAAACTTTTTTTGTAACTTGTAACGTTTAGTAATTTGCACTATTTACAGTTGCAAAAATATTTTCTTTGATGAACCTATAGAAAAGCAAGAGTGTTCAATTTTGCACGAGCTTTTTAATGATGTCACAATGACTACCCAGTACCCCACACACTTATAGTATGACAGCTATGTAAATAATTTGGTTCATTTGGTAAGTAATAATCAGCAAGTTAAATGCTCAAAATCTTCAGACAAGCCTTTCGGGCTTCACAGGATTTGATCACTTGATCATTGACCAACCAAGTTCAAATCCAAGTGAACTTTTCAACTTGCTGTTTATTTCTTAAATAAATGGAAGTACTGTAACATTAAGTACTGGTTTATAATGGTAGATCAAAATAAAAAATGTAGAAATTATTTTTATTTTACAGTAGTTCCCCATTGAAAAAAGCAAAGGTAATTTCAAATCATCAGATCAATGCATTGTCTTTTTTAAAAATATCCCCCCCCCCCCCCAAAAAAAAGGTGGCACAATCCTTAAATTAACAAGAATAGAATTCCTGGGTCCCCCGCCAGTCAAGCAGTATACTAGTATCGAGTCAATCGACCAATGCTGATTTTCGAACTTGACCAAGGTAATAGGTGTATAAACATTTGGTATAAATGTAATGAAAATCTGTCAAAATTTGTAGGCATGAGAGCGCTAATTTTTGGATAAAACAGAGTCATTATTGTGGTCAGAGTCCCATAACTCCAACAAAAAGTATCGACCAATGCTGATTTTCGAACTTGACCAAGGTAATAGGTGTATAAACATTTGGTATAAATGTAATGAAAATCTGTCAAAATTTGTAGGCATGAGAGCGCTTACAAAAAAGTGTGACGGACGGACGCACGGACACAAAGACACACGGACACACAGACCCACGGACGGACGCCCGGCATTTCTATGTCCCCGCTCCGCGTTGCGGCAGGGGACAAAAAATAACAAGATAGCCTCAGTACATGTACCTGGTACATATGTAGAATTGTACATATATGTTCAAACAATTTTCATTTTTACAAGACAAGTGTTCCTTTCTGCATGTAGTTCAACATGCCTTTCATTATCAAACAAATAGAAGAAGAAAGAAAAATCAAAAATTCATTTCACTTTATTCCAGTATTAGAAATAAGTTTTGCAATTATTCTTTGAGCTTTTTCATCAATCATACATTCATCTGCGTCTCGAGCTAGAAAGCTCTTTTCACGTGGAGACACTTTTTCCGACAAATTAATTGGGTCTTTTTCTGTCACCAAAATGTTTTCTTCTAATCTCACAGCTATTCCTTTGAATAAAGAAAGATTTTCTGGGATGTACTCTGGTCGCAAATATAAACCTAAAATAAACAGAACAATTTTTATTCAGAATAAGACACAATAAATTGATGAAAATGGTATAAATCAAATTAATTGACACAATACACTGTGATAAAGTAAAATCATTTACATGTTTGTGTTGGGGATAGCATCCAAAGAGTATATTCCCACAGAAAATTGATGAGTTTGACATTTCTTTTTCCTTTTGGTTGATTTTAAATGTAACATATACATGTGTATATAAATATCTGCTACAACTCTCTCTCTCTCTCTCTCTCTCTCTCTCTCTTTGATTATATTTTACTATACAATTAGTAAGTGTATAAAATGATGTTTGATTTCCACAAGAGCTTGTAACCACCTCACCTGGTTCTATGGTTAACACAGTGCCTGGCTGTAACTTTTTTTCCTTCGATACTAATGGTGTATCATGAAGATCCATTCCAAGATAATGGCCTACATGATGAGGACAGAACCTGTCAGCCCCCTACAAAAAATGATAAAACTCTCCATAAACATATTTCCAAAATATTAATATTTTGAAAGATAACACAATGTCAATAGAGCCACAGGCTTTCGATAAAAAAAATGCTAATTTATTCATTTGAAACCTGGTTAAAGGGATACACAACATACCCGGTATATTTGAATGAAAAAAATCAAAATATGATAAACATATATCCAGCATACCGGTATATTAATGTTAATGTTGTTCAAATATGAACATTTGCATGTTATAAAAAAATGCCAAGGGAAAAAAAAAAAATAGCCCATATTAACCCTATCAAACTGCTTCCCCTCAAGTTTTAAGTCCAAGAACCCCATGACTTGGAGGTATTCCCCGATGATTGTTATCATCCTCCTGTATATGTCATTCAGGCTGTATTGTGGTGTACACATCTGAATACATGCCTCCTGTACGAGTTGTACAAGTCCAATGATGACCTTCTGCTCATAGGTCAAATCTGTGGAGATATTAGGAAACTCAAAAATTACTCAGCAATGACATGGTGGTCTTTGACATATGCTTTATCTTATTTACTACAAAATTTTCCCCCCAAAAAAACAAGAAATGCTTTTGATACATACAATGTTTATGCTGACTTGTGGCAAATATGAAATAAGTCAACCTTTTTCCAAGAATTTTGTAACTTTTTTTTATGACAATACCGGTATATATTTTACATCCAAAATAGTTTAACCCTTGACCTATTAACATTTGACCTCAAAATCAATAGGGGTACCAGTGTGTCAAGTTTGATGTCCTTTCAAAGATTCTCAAGAAATTGAGTAGGCAACACTTAATCAAACTGTTTGACCTAATGAAATGAAAATGAAGAGGGGTCTTCTACTCCCTAAGTGGCACCAATGTTTCAAGTTTTGCACCAATTTTTGACATCTATATTTCTTGCAAAGAGTTCCAAGAGATACAGGTCAGGAAACTTGGTCTATTGACCAAGAGATGTAAAACAATACGCCCTCTTTATTTTTGCCACACTTTATAAATGCTCTACCACAGTACTTGAAAAATTGAGGACCCTCGTGATATCCGTGGTATATCCCTTGTATTCACAGCCAGCATCTATCAGCAGAAGCTCTCTTGGGTCTATCTTGTAGTTGTTTTGTACATAGTGTATTGTGGTTCCTCTGTTGCCTCCTACAATTAAACAAAAAATTACCGGTACATGTAATTTCTTTATTAAAAAGAAATTTAGAAGCTGTAATAAAATTAAAGGCAGTTAAGGACAATAGTTTTGGGCTCAGAGTGTTAAGATGGATTTTTGTGTAATAAGAACTAGAAGAAGTAATACCATATGCATCCAATATATTGATAATGCCCTATTGGAATAGAGGGGTAGTTAGGCATACAAAAATGAGTTTTGTTTGTTGTGCCAAAAATTTCAAAAAAATTAAAAATGCAATCGGCAGGTTTTTCTATAATTTAATTTTTTGGGCAAGGTTTGCAAAGGGGAATACCGGTAGATTTTATCTTAAAATTGAAAAATGAGTTATTCCCCTTTTTAAAATGGCAATAATATAATGTTGAAGCCTTTGACCTGAGGAGCAAAAGAATGAATACATTACCAGTATTTTTTTTTTTTGGCCTTATAAAAGATTTGGCCTCACTAAAAATTACCTGCAATAACAGGAATATACGCTAGTCGCCCTCCATTCAACTGACAGACATATTCCATTACTGCTTGAATTTCATACTCAAACAAAGGACTGTTCTGAAAAAAGATTAATTTACCAGGAGATGTATATATATTCTCAGTATTTGATACAAAGTTCAAAACAACTCTGTCTAACAATTGAGACAGATGCTTGGAAGCTGAAAAAGGATGGACGGTCATTTCCATTTAAAGACTTTTTTTAACTCTCAGGAAAAGAAGAGATATGTTTAATTAATGTATCAAAATATGTATAAATTAGTTCAAATAATAAGCTACAAAAATCTAGAAACTTCCTTTACAAAATGATACCAGTATATAATACCGGTAGTCAGAAAAATCACATTTAATATTTTTCCGTGCGAGACCAAACTGCTGACCTTTGACCTCTTTGACTGCCATTCATCAATCATGTGATCAACAGCAGCAAACGCTGCCTCGGTTATCTCCATACTTTTCCTTATGAGAGCGATTTCACCTGGCGATTTTACTACTCGAAGCGACTGAACGAAGAGATCACAGCTCTCAAGTTTCTTGTACTTTCCCTGCCGCAAAAAATCGGCCATCACTGATTTATGAAAATCTGGATTTACAGCCTTTTGGTAGTTATACCACAGAGAAAATTTACTATTATCTGTCACAAAAGTAGACAGGAAACTAGCAATGTCTTTTGTGAACTTCACTTCATCAACTCCTGTTGATCTTGCTATACTGTCTTCACCCTCAAATTCACCGTCCCAGATTCTCTGATGCTCAAAAGGTTGAGGAACAAACAAAATCGATTTGAAATTCTCTTCTTTTCCTGATTCAGTGAACAAGATTAAAACACAGTTTGGCTTTGGATAGCCACAGAGATAGTTGAAGTCTGTATTCTGTCGGAAGGGGTAGAGAATTTGGTCGCTATAGTATGCCGGGGGCGCAGCTGGGACACAGAGGAGGAGGTTACGAGAAGTTCTCCAAGGTTCACTATCCAAACACAGCTTTATCAAATTCTTCCTTCTAGTTTTGTATTCTTCTACTGTAATATCTGATGGATCCTTTGAAAGCCCTTCGAGTTTTGGTGAAAGATAGCTGGTGGAAATCCTTCTAAAGTGATTCTTGAAAATGGAAAGGGAACGGAATCCTTCTATTCAAAGGAAAAAAGGAGTAATGAGAAAAAACTATCAACATTCACTCATTTGTAAGTTTATTAATCTGAAATTAATAGACTTTTTTTTCAAATTGTATTAGTATTATGAATGTTCATTATTAATGTAACTTTGATAGAAAAAAACATTTCAAAATAATCCCAAAATATTATGAAAAATCTAAGGGGAATAACTCTGTGGTATTTAAAATACAAAAGAAATTCTGAAATATTTCTGAAGAGGGAAAACTGAAACAGAGAATTCATTACAGGGATTTGGAAAAATAACAATCAATAAAATCAAACAAACAGAATCAAACCTACATGAAACTTCAACAAACTTACTTTGTAAAGCCATCATGAAAAGAGTTACTTAAACCTAATTCAAATCAACATCCTGTCGTAAGCTTCCATGGTTGACATGTCTTGTTTTTTAGTCTTGGCCTGTAAAAAAAAATTAACATAGAACATTTTTACATTTTAGTAACAACAATAACATATGTGTATTTTCAATTACCTTAGTGTAGAAGTGCTTATTATTGCATTGTTTAGCCTTTATGGAACATACATTGTAAGATACATACCGGTATATATACATTGATAAGACTTCATGACAATAGAATCATGGGGCAAATTTTTGTGTAGCCCACTATTTTTCCCTCTCATTGACAATAAGTTATCTTGGGATTGTCATTAATATTATAATCAGCATTGGAGCTGAGGTTGAAATCAACATATGATTTGGGATTGACTTTAAAATTTGAATGAGCACTGACATTGAGATTAACACTGTGACTGGGATCAGCATTGAGAGTGGGATTAACACTTCAATATGGATAAGCATTAACATTGGGATTGACACTGGGATTTGAATGAGAATTGACATTGGGATTAACACAATGACTATGATTAGCATTGAGAGCAGGATTTACCCTACTTTATGGACCAGCATAAGCATTAGGATTGACAATAAGATTTGAATGAGAATTGACATTGAGATATAACATTATGACTTGAATCAGCATTGAAAGCAATATTCACACTAAGATTGGGATTAACATTGAGAGTAGGATTGATATTAAGATTGGAATTAACATTGACACTATAATATATATTGACAGTGGGGTTTACACTACATTATGAATTAGCATTGCCATTGAGACTAGAACCAAAATTTGTACTAACATCGATAATGATACAAACAATGGAAATACTAATAAAAGTATTCAGGTGGACTGAAAGAAAAAGTGAGCATGCTCAAAAAATACTTTCTTCAAAAACAACAGGTTCTATATTTATAAGGGCCAATTTTTTTTTTTAAATTCCAAGCAAAATAAGAGAACTGGAAATGCACATCCATCTACACATTATGTCCAAAAGGTCTACAAAGATTCATGATATTCTGTGCAGTGAATATATTCTGAATATTCTGTGCTGTGCAGTGGCGACGGGTGGGTCAAAACCATTAAACCACCAGCAACTTGTTTCATGGGGGCATATACATGTATATACATGTAACTATATAAATAACTGTCAGAGCAAAGTTTATGAAGGGAGAACTATGGTTGGATGACAACGTCAAGTTGTAACTGTCCTCTGAAATATAACGTTACACGTAATATCCATGTAATATTTTACTTAAGGAGAAATAATCCCCTGGAACTGACAGGTTATCTCGTGCCATGAAAAGAAATTTGGATGTATCTTTGAGGGCGAAGATAATTTAATTATGGAAAGGGGGGAATGTGACGGTCAGAATGGTTCGAATATTTAAGCACCTTGCGAGATGGTACTTAACTGATAGCTTAGGTATTTGGTTGAGCACCTGAGTCTGACTATAGTGATTCAGGGGGGCTGGGTTCAATCTCCGGCTGGTCCGTCAGTAGGTCTATCTAACTTGTTTGTATGGAATGCAAAAACAACTAACACGCAATGAAGTAATGAAGACAACCCCCATCGGCCCATGCTACCAATGTGACTACTCGTTCGAATTTCCTCTATTGTATACAAATATACCCTATTGAAGAGCATAATTTATTCAATGTTCAATATTCTCCATGCAATTCATTTTAACTGGTATGTTTATTTGGTGAAAAGATTTCATGAATCAATTGCAATCGATGACAATATATAATTTAATATATATCAAGGAGTAAGTCATACCTGTACTTTTGGCAAAAGAGAGTTTTACGAACAAGTTAATATTTATGAAAAAAAAAATCTACGGTGGAGTGTTCGGTGCAATCTTGTCAACAAAATGGTGATGTTTAAAAGTGTGTTTGTAGACATATTTATTACATGATTTATTAATTGTTATCTTAAACCACAGGAAAAACCAATTCATTATATTTTAAGTGAGAATATTGTATGAATGGAGAACTAGCTGTTAGAAATAGAAACAAATATCGTTCCACGTGTAATTTTCCCGAATAAGCTTCCATATTATCTGGAAATTTCTGCAAAGGAAACGCGTGCCTGCACTTAAAAAAGGACGCTGTTGTTGTTTTATTAGAACAGCACTGTCATAATTAATTTTTGTGAGTTTTTGAGATACTGTACAGTCCAACTTTTCTTTGCAGATGCAACATTCGATGACGTCTATTGTTAAATTTTTTACCTTAATCAGTAAATGTCGAGGGCATGCACATAAGTTACTTTCAGTTTCCAGCATGCTGCACAATCACTTTTTGCGTTTTGTTTCAAACAGAGGTTTCTTATAAGGAAAGGGGGTAGGGGAATTCATCAATCAGTTCGACACACCCACCATTTAGTGGGTGATGGTCAAACGCCTGTATAAATGTAGTACCTCTGTTTTAATTAATCTACCAAATGGTCAATATAATTAAGAAATAAACAACGTTATTTAGTGAACATGGCGTTATGAATAGCAATTGCTCTGTTGGCATATTCCATGATGCGCGCTAGCGCATCATGGAAAATATGCCAGCACAGCAGTTGCTATTCATAACGCCATGTTCACTAAATAATCATTGTTTATTACTTATATTTGCATCATTTTACC
The DNA here is from genome assembly GCF_963853765.1 of Magallana gigas. Taxonomy (NCBI): domain Eukaryota; kingdom Metazoa; phylum Mollusca; class Bivalvia; order Ostreida; family Ostreidae; genus Magallana; species Magallana gigas. Next base: position 41,950,189 of record NC_088854.1, read on the forward strand.
ACTCGCAAATACCTTGTATTAGCCTAGACCTTGACATTTAGCTATTACATCTAAAGTAAACATTCACCTTTATGACGTCATAGTATAAAGACAGAGCAATTGCAATTATAGAAAAATAATTGCAGCTCCCCCGTATTGGCTTACAGTGGGAAAGAACAATGGAAATGCAAATATTTTCAAATGACTCCTTTCTATAGAAAACACAGATGCATATCCAGGAATTTTCCCCAAGTGTGAGGGATAATTTGTTTACAGAGAGGGTTCAAATGCCCACTTTTGCTGACATTACTATGTGTATATAATTAAATGTGAATAGTTGACATTATTTTTTGACAGGGGAGGGAGGGGGATGTCCTGACCGTCTTAATGACCTGCGTAGGTTCATCAATTGGACACTGTTGGAATGTATTCTGACATAACCATGTACTTTTTAACTTGGCATTCTATTTTCAAACTCCATGATCTCTTCATATTTTGCTACAGTTTTGGTCATGCAAGTTACAGCAGCCTATGAGCCTTTTCTATTTACTTCTAATTTGAGATTTGATTTTTGATTTAATTTTTCAGTCTAACCCACAGTCAAAATGAGTCAAATGATGCAACAGCTCCAGCTGTTGAAGGACTTTGTTGCTTTATGCCAGAAAGACCCTGATGTGTTACATGAGAAGGAACTCAAGTTCTTCAAAGATTGGCTTGAGAGGTAGGTGGCACCTTACCGGAGTAGAGAAGAAAGGTTTTATAACTACTCGGCACAAACCTCTTGTTTAAAAACTGTAATGACACAAAGATACAGCTAAAATTTCATTCTTGATACTCTTTAAGAAATATTTACCTCTTGTAGTTAGCAACATATGATAATAAAAATATTCGGTATTGTTGGTATCTAGATAAAGACTTGAAAACTGACCAATTTTTTTAATGATTTGTTCACTATAAATCTGTGTTATCTTTTCAGTATGGGTGCCACAGTCCCACCTCCCAATGAACCAGAAGAACCAAAGGTATGAGATATAGCACATATCCTTTTGTTTTCTCTAGTAAAATTTGATTAGATAGAAATATTAAATATGGACTTGAATTGAAATAAAATTTCAGCCAACAATGTAATACAAAATTTTACATGAATTGAAGGAATGGAAGTGAGTTATCTCTCTTAGAAGAGAGTTGGTGTTCCTTTATGATGTACGTGTCTGCATACAGTCATAACATTTTTAAACTTTATCTTTTTTGGCTGATAACTATATTTTAAAAAATCAAAATAACTTGATAAATGAGAAGATATCTTTAACTTTGATATTTGTAGATCCAAATAAATTAAAAATGCTTGAATGTATTGATTCAAGAGTTACATTACATCACAATCTGCTTTTGAACTATTTGTTATTGTCAATTAATATGCATGTATGTCTATAGTCTAGAACTAATACAAGATAATATCTGAAGTTGCTTCCATTATTTCAGGAACCACAACCAGAGGAAAAAGCTGAAAAGAAACCAGAACCAAAACCAGAACCGGAGCCAGAACCAGAGAGTGAGGAGAGTGACCTAGGTAAACAAAACAATACCAGAGGACGGATCAAAGATATTTTTGTCAATTTAAATCATATTTTCAAAACTTGTTGCTTATTAGATTCAGATAATTTAACAATTGTACAATGCAAATACCTTGCCTTTACAGAATAGATAGAAACTTTCAGTAAAAATTAAATAAATTTACTCAGCCTTTTCTTCACCTGTCTTGAAAAGTAAAGTCAAGAACCTACTGAATGTTAACAATTTCAAAAAAAGTTATGTTTGTATTGACCTATACAACCTTTTTTGTTATTTTTTTTTTTTTTTTGCATGGACATTTTTCATTCTATCAAGTCAGATATAGAGAAAAATTGAAGTTTTTGTTGCTTATGATTTCAGAGCTGGATAATACAGGTGTGATAGAAGACAATGACAAAGACCTGCCTGAGGACGGGGATGAGTCAAAGGAGGTCACGGAGGAGATGATGGACTCAGCTGATGAAAAGAGGTCAGCTGCCATGGCTGCTTTCTCAGAAGGTAGGTCAGTGGGGGGGGGGGGGGGGGGTTTAGAAAACAAGTTGGTTTTTTTCTTCTATAATTTTTTTTTACACAGACCCTGAAATGCACTTCATGTACTACACCAGATATATGATTCTCACAAACGATACAGTTAACAAGATATGTTTGTTGCACAGAACGGTACACTTCTCACATGATACAATACAGTTTCAGTGAGATTTTTTGCTCTTTGCACAATACGAAAATCACGCGTTATCCACTGTAGGACATACTTGCCAACTGACCCGATTTCGTCGGGTCACACCCGATTTTTCAACCCTTCACCCGATTATTTTTTATGACCCGGCGGGTCATGCTTTTCACCCGATTTTTGTCGAGCAACCCGAAAATCTCCCGATTTCCGGATTTGGTTCGTAAATTACGTTGCGCGTTTGACTTCCAGTTATGAACCCAAGCTGAGCTTGGATTTACGTAACGCGGAAACAATGCCGATGGCTATAACAGACACATTATGTGTAATTATTATCTTGAGTTCTTTTGACTAAGCGAAGGTTTAAATCATTAGGTGTGATGGCTTCCAAGAAGAAAAGGTCTTCATCGGGGCCAGCGGAATCAAAACCAACAAAAAGAAAACGATATTTTTGTACCTATCAACATATCTGGGAAAATGAATTCCCATAAGTAAAACAAAGTAATCGAGTACAAAACGAGGCTTTTGTGTTCTATATAACGCACATTTGAAAATTGGATTTTGTGCCCAAAATGATCTGACTAAACATTCAAAAACGCTAAGTCATGTATAGGATGCTTTTTAATACACATAACTCTTCCAAATCACTTACAACTTTCATGCCATCATTTACAGAGTTCAAAAGCAAGGTTAATGTAGCAGAAACTCTTTTTGCATTTTTTTTAGCTGAACACAACCTACCATTTTCTGTGTCAGATCACTTTACAAAATTCAAAATCAGCAACTGTTAGTTAAAATGCTTCTTTGCAATAAAGCATTATACATAAGTTTTTAACACATATTTCTATTGTATATACCTATGAAATGCATGGTAAATATGTCGTGAATGTCGTTACGCGCTATGACCAGATTTTTTACTTTCCAAATCTGGTCATGACCAGATTTTCACATGTTGGAGGTTGGCAAGTATGCTGTAGGAGTGTTCAGGGTCTGTTAATCATTTGCGTATGATTTGATTTACAAAGTAAAGTCCATTCTGTAAGACCAGAAGATTTTATCTTAAGTTAACTGTGAATTTTATTTTGTAGGTAATTTTGACGAAGCAATGAAACTGTTCACTGAGGCCATCAAGATCAATCCCCACTCTGCTCTACTCTACGCAAAACGAGCCAGGTAGGCTTTCAGATAACCTTAATTTTGGATACTGTAGATTCCTATTTAAATGCGAAGAATTAATATGCGCATAAAATTGTGAGAAGCATATCTTGCAGTTTTCGAAATCTCGCCTTTTTTGGGGGGGGGGACAAATGTTACTAAATGAGGCTATGATAAGAATTTAGATTTCGCGATTTTATATTCTAGTGATTTGATGTAAAACGGATGAATTGCAAAAATAATAACTCACGTTAAACAAGGAATCAACTGTAACCATATTTATTTTTCTTTAAATACACTATAAACAATTGATTTTGAAATTATGGTAACTTAATTCTTTGTCTCCATTGTAGCATTTTTATCAAACAGAAGAAACCAAACAAAGCTATTCACGATTGTTCAAAAGCTATTCAACTCAACCCTGACTCCGCCCAACCTTACAAGTGGAGGGGGAGAGCCCAGCAGTAAGCATATTTCTGTACTAGTTCTTCTGATGTAGCAGATTTTGAACATGCATATATTTAGAGGTTGCAAATAGTTGTCGGTTATCATGATCAGACAGCCGCAAAACTCCACATTAACTGAAAAAGATGCAGAAAATATAAGAGCAAAAAAGGTCCTGATAGTTACATAACGTTATTGAAAATGGTTGCATTATTCTATCAAGATTCATGTAGTGAGTAGGTGATGTATGATTTAAAAATGAATAATTTTACTTTTGAACTACATGTAAGTCTATCTCTCTGTGCAGATTGCTTGGAAAGTGGGAGGAAGCTTACCATGACTTGACTATGGCATGCAAGTTAGATTTCGATGACTTGGCCAATGAATGGCTGCATGAAGTTTCTCCTAATGTGAGTGTCTGATATTTGAATGGGTTAATGTGTCTTGAAAATTGTTTTACAATTACATATAATTCATGCATGCATTTCAACTGAAAATAAATGATCGGGGGCAGCAGAATTGACTAGAAAATGTCAATATCAGTCTGTAAAATAAGTGTTGATTGAAACTGATTAAATGCAGGCGAAGAAAATAATGGAGCATAACAGGAAATATGAAAGGAAAAGGGAAGAAAAGGAAATAAAGGCCAGGAAGGAGAGGATGAGAAAAGCAAAGGAGGAATATGAAAGAGCGAAAGCAGTAAGAACTATTCTTTATTCCCAAAGTTTTCTATGGTTTCTCTTTCATCATCTGTATTGAAAGTTTTAGTTTGTTGATATGTAATCTTACATATTACATACCTGTCTGTCAGCAGGAGAGTACAAGCAGTGGCGGTGGGGGATTTGGAGGTTTTCCAGGAGGATTCCCAGGGGGATTCCCAGGAGGCATGGGTGGAATGCCTGGAGGCATGGGTGGTATGCCAGGGGGCATGGGTGGTATGCCAGGGGGCATGGGTGGTATGCCAGGAGGCATGGGCGGAATGCCAGGAGGCATGGGTGGTATGCCAGGAGGCATGGGTGGAATGCCAGGAGGCATGGGCGGAATGCCAGGTGGAATGGGCGGAATGCCAGGAGGCATGGGAGGTAAATCAACTTGGAGATTTCTTCTAGTATTAACTTGATAATCAAACTATTGAACAAACTGAGCAAAATTCAGAACACACAATGATAGCTAGTTTTAGGTTATGATAAACTAAGATGGTTAAAACAAAGCTTTCTAAACTCTTCAGCAACTTTTAAACTTGCATTTCATAACTGAATACTGCAAATTGCCTGATAAAATGATATGTTCATGATGTATCTTGACCATAAAGAATGCTCTTACATTTTTATCCTGTATATTTTTTGAATTTTCTATATTGTACACTTGATTATATTGATATCAACCAATATTCTCTCAACTTGAATTGAGATTAATTGGTTTGCAGTAAGCAATGTCAGTAATAATTTTTAATGTTTATTTTGCCCAAAACTCAAAATCTTTTTCTTAATATCAACAGGAATGCCAAACTTGGGAAATATATTGAATGATCCAGAAATTGTGCAAGCTTTTGGAGTAAGCAGTCATTTTCTTTTTTCTGCTCTTTTATGGCTTTTTTTAGAATGGCAAGATCAAAATGAATTATTGCTCAAGTTAGTGCACTGTATATGGACCACAGTTTAATGTGGAAGTTATGTTAATGTGTTAAGTTAATGTGTAAGTTATTGGTCATAAACCTAGTGTTTGATGAAACGACAGTTCATGTGCAATATACTGTTGATGTTAAACCACAGCATGTGACTGTTAATGTTATCGGGAAACTAAGTAGGCTAAGCAAAGACCTGGTAATGTTAAACTACAGTATGTGGAGCATAGACTGTTAATTTTAGACTACAGTATGTGGAGCATAGACTGTTAATTTTAGACTACAGTATGTGGAGCATAGACTGTAATGTTAATGCTGTGGTTAGATGCTTCTACAGTATAACATCAAGTACTGTAGATTCGTATTACCGTAAACACCTGGAATTAACATCTGTGTAAAATCGCAAAAAGCACATCTCATAGATTTTAAAATGCCACTTGTATTCTTCGGAAAGATGTAAACTAAATGAAACTGTGATAAAAATTTGGCGCTTATGATTTTATATACTTGCAATTTGATGCAAAACAGTTGAATTGCAGAATTAAATACTCGTAAAATAAGGAATATACAGAAAAGACATTTGATGTTAATGCTGTCATATGATTGGACAGGACCCTGAGGTGGCTGCAGCATTCCAGGACATCAGCCAGAACCCTCAGAACATGATGAAGTACCAGGACAACCCCAAGGTTCAGGCCCTCATCAACAAGATGGCCACCAAGTTCGGGGGCAAACCACCGGGAGGAGAAGGGGGACCCACGGTAGGTTCATAACTCAATAACTGTAACTTTTAATGACCTCACAATGGATCGTGCTAAATATTTGTATCAATTCACAAGAGCTCACATTTTATTTTTGTATGAATTATTGTTATTATTGAGTACATGTACTATTATTCCTTATTTCTGTACATGATGAGTAGAATTAGGGGCACCAATGGTGAGTTAAAAATCAGTCAATGTTTACAGTAACTTTGAATAAATTAATATATTTATATATATTTTTTAATTCCTTTAAAAATGGTAGACAAGAGGTTGACTAAACCCTAATATATTTAATTTTTAACAGTAATTATGAAATACCTTTTAAGAAAAATAATGTTGATTTGTTTAGAATGCACAGCATTTGAATAAAGTTTTAACATGTGAAATCAATACACTATATCTTTTTAAATTTTTGCAGGTTTAAAGTCATGGAATTATTCAGAACTCAAGATGATCGAAACATGCATTATGAACATAAGTGTGAGCTGCATTATTCTGAAATATTTGTATTCTCATACTGACAGTGTATCATCTCTTTCTATATATGATAATATACTGGTATATAAAGTACTTGTAGTTGGTATTTTACATCAAATTTGGATCTTCATCACGATGTATGGAATTCTTGAATTGTTGTTACAGTAGATGTGTTTTTTTAAATAATAAACTGCATACATTAATAACGTTTGAAAATTCCCATAGTTGCTAGGTATTCTTACTAATTTTTTGTAATGTTTACTTTGGCACATACCACGTATAGCATAATACACAAAGTCCTTAGATGTTTTTTTGTAAACTGCCTTTACCTACTTGAAATGTTGAACAATGCTTTTATCCTTACATTTTTTTTTTTAAATCTTGTGAGTTTTCATTTCCAATTCATTTACATTTCTAACCAACCCTTTGAGACTTTTTAAATTGTACTGATTTAACCTCGTTATGGTTGTAAATAAGCCATCATAAAGTTCAAGTGTTTATGATTTCATTTTTGATTGTTCAGTGATATTTTTTATTAAAAGCTTAAAATGTTTAGTATGTTAATCTTGCATACGATTCAAAGTGGAACATTTTGGTAGCTTGTATCATTTATTATTGGTATTTGATGGTTGATTTGTTTTCAATAAAGATATATTACCAAATCAAACTACAGATTATTTGCTTTAACATTGTGATGAAAATTACATTGGGGCAATTGTACCCATACATGTACATGTAGTATGTTTGTTGTGTATATGAGGATTGTGCAATGCAAGCTTGCTCATTCATATGACTATCAATTGATTCAAACCATTTAATTTTAAGTACAAACTACACATAATTATACTTGACATGGATGAATCCCAAACTTTGAATTTATAGGAGTGGGTGTAGTGATTTGTAATACTAGTGTATTTTGATATCAAAATAATACAGATTACTTATAGTTATATCATTACCACTATTGCATATTTTACAGTGTACACAGGAATGTGGATTTCATTGATAAAACATAGTAATGATAATGGGTTTTTTTATACCCCCTGCAAACAAAGTTTGGGAGGATTTATATGAATCACCTTGTCCATTGGTTGATGCAGTTGTGTACAGTTCATATCTTTATTATGGAGTTACACTTTACACAAAGATTGTATATAACCTGATGGTGTTTCAAGATTTTGACCCAAGATCATTTAAGCAAGTTCATGGTCACACGGAAGTAAAAGTGCATTATTTGTGTCTGGCTTATACCTGTCTTATGGAGAAACATTAGAAATTTCCACTTCACACAAACATAAGGATGTGCCATGGTTTTGAACCAAGGTCATTCACGCAAGTTCAAGGTCGATGGAAGTAAAAGTGCATAATTCTTGTCTGCTCTATACCTTTCTTATGGGAACCCACTGTAAGTTTCTACTTCACACAAAGATTGCTTATGGCCTGATGGCGTGCCATGACCAGGCATGGGGTAATCGTAATTGAGTAATCGTAATCGATTGTAATGATTATTCTTTTTCAAGTAATCGACAGTAATCTGTAATCGAAGAGATTTTTGATTACTTGTAATCGTAATTTAATCGATTACAGCTAAAGAGTTCAGTGTAATTATAATTACTTTTTCGATTACTTTCAATTACTCTTGACATAATCATATTGCAACGTGATGCACTTATTGTATGAAAAAATACTCTTCAAGTGTTGTTTATTTTACAATTCATAGAATAAAATTGTTTATATTCATTTTTTTTATGATTTTCCACTTTCACTTAAAATATAAATATTGGTTCACATGTCATTGAGTATATAATCAGTTTACCGGTACTCCGTGTTTCACAATTCTTTGCAGAATGTTTTAATTATTTAACATAGAGATTTTGTGTCTATTTTGCCAGAGAAAAAAGCAAAAGGGTAAATGTCACTAAGTGTGTTTGTCCTTGTCAGGTAATGAATCCACAAAGCAGTTAATGAGGTGTGACCACTCTAATCATGTTTAGATAACAATTAAAATACTCCCAACAAGGATCTATTTTAAAAATCAAAACAATTACAAGCTCTAAACACAATTCATTCAAATTATGAAGCAAGGCTGCCTAAAAGTTCTTTGCATATTTCCAATGATATTTTTAAAAATTATGAAATTTCAATCAAATTCCAATTCTCGAGATATAACCAATAACAACTGATTAATTAAATATGATGGCAAAAGGTGCAAGGTCAAGATTTCATCTAAACTCGTTAACCTCCAAGAAAAAAAAACTTGTTTACATGACAGAGCTTTATATATTTGCTTATAATTTGACATTTGAATAAGTAGTAGAAGTTTGAAGATTGAAATAGGAAGTTTCAAATTTTCATATCATTCATAATGAAAATACCCCTTTAACTCTAAAACCAAATTCTCTAAGAGTTTTTATATGATATGTTCAGAACAGGTACCATGCACATTCTAATGAAATTATTTCTAAAGTATTCGATTATTAATCGATTACATGTTATAAAGTAATTGATTACAATCGATTACTGGACAAAAATGAGTGTAATCGATTAATAATCGATTACACAAAATTCCCCTATGTAATCGATTATTAATCGATTACATTTTTGAGTAATCGTGCCCATGCCTGGCCATGACCTTGTTTAAGGTCATTTGAGCCAGTGCAAGAATACTAAAAAATGCATAATTCTTGTCTAGGCCATATATTGTAATGAAAAATGATTAGAACCTAAAACTTTACACAAAGATTTTCTGTGGCCTGAAAGTATGTCCTGACCTTGAGCTTTGATCATTTGAGCAAGTTCAAGGTCACTGGAAGACAAATGGTGTATTTATTACTTTCCAATAGAGATCGAAATATTTGAATAATTGTTTTCTACAATTTTTCACTTTATATTATTATATTTGTGACACATTTAATCTTCAAGTGAAATTATATATTTCAAAGTGATTAATAATAATAAAACATTTCAAAATCATAGCGATCAATTCAATTTATCTATTCATGGAAATTCTCAAGGTTGTAAAAAGTATTAGCTTTAAATTTGTGTTGTAAAACTGTATAAAATAAAAGGTTCAGATCACTAAAATTCTGGATTGTTTGTTTGTTCAATTTTCAAATTTGCCACAAATACATATATAGGAACCGTTGTCAAACTGGTAAAGTCCGTTTTTCTTCATGCTCAAAACTCATCACTGTTGATAACCATGTCTGTATTTCTTTCTAAAACTGCATCATTAAAATTGACCAAGACTAGTAAATTCTTTATTAGGCTTTTAATGAAAAAAATCTCATTTACAACCCCACAACTTTTGTTAATTATATTTATCAAGGTGCGTCGATAGTAATACATGTACCAAGATCGCATGATGTAAACTGTAATGCACTTGCAAATTGGATTGGGGGATCCCCTCTCAATTCGCGAAAATTCCAACTTTTTATTAAAGTCTTATTGTGAAATTAAAAATATGCATCAGACCATCGCGAAAATTCCAACTTTTTATTAAAGTCTTATTGTGAAATTTAAGATATGCATCAGACCAACTCTTGCAAACAAATATATCCCTGTGACCCCCCTAAAAAATTTATAGGATCCATGCACGCAATGTAAAAGGAATACTACTTGCAGAAGAAAGTTAAAAAGGAGTGAAGTCATAAAAATTAATCTCTGTTGCTACATAAATGAGGGGACCCCTTTATGAGGAATATATCGTGTAAAGATACTTTCTTAATATTTCATAGCCAATTTGTTTCTTGCGTTTCTTTTCGCGAAAATTCCAACTTTTTATTAAAGTCATATTGTGAAATTTAAGATATGCATCAGACCAATTCTTGCAAACAAATATATCCCTCTGACCCCCCTAAAAAATGAATAGGATCCATTCACGCAATGTAGAAAGGAATACTACATTTTGTTCTTACAGAAGAAAGTTAAAAAAGGAGTGAAGGCTTAAAAATTAATCTCTGTTGCTACATCAATGAGGGGACCCCTTAATGAGGAATATATCGTGTAACGATACTTTCTTAATATTTCATAGCCAATTTGTTTCTTGCGTTTATTTTCATGTAATCTGAGTATTCGCGCATTTTACGCGAATTTTTCTCCCATGAAAAGAGCAATCGCATGTATTTTACGAGAAATATTTTTTGCGTTAATTTTTGTGAGAAAATTTTTTGTGACGTTCTCGCTAGTGATCTTTCCATATAAATATTTTTGGCGTGAAAAGGTTAATCGCATGTATTTCACGTGGAATTTTCTTGCACGAATTTTTGTTATATATATTGCTACGCGAAGTTCATGTGACCGATATCTTTCCATGTTTACCATAACCATGCCATTTCCACATGAGACAAAATTGTTGTGCAAGTGATTTGTATATTTATCACATTCTGAATGCGGGGAATTTAACAGGCTTTGTACGCTCCCGTTCTTTGCTTCCATGGGACTTTGTTTTCTTGGGACCTGGGCCCTTTTTTTTTTTCAAAACACATCCTGTTTTGCCTTAGATTTTGATATTTGACAATCAATCAGTGCTATTTATTGATTTATAGGGACTTGTTTTCAACGTATTTCCTTCTTTTAGACAAGATTGTTATCTTGACATTTAATTTACCAAAACGCTTTGATAATTTCTGGATATACTTCATTAATTGAGAGTTGAAATAAATTCAGACTTTCTAGTAATACAAAATCAAAGAGACGACTTCGTAGAATCTATTATATTTATTTTTAAACATGAAACGTGAATTTAGTTCTGTTGAGATCAGTCAGGTTAATATATTTTTTATTCGATGTATTCAAGTGTGACTGTGTAAAATACGCGATGCATTGAGAAAAAAAAATCCACATCATTGAACAACTTAACATTTATATACAAAGGAGATGTACTTTGAAATACAATACATTGTTTTGTGCAGTCATCTCAAGGATAGGCATCTACCCTGATTTCTGGAATCGATGGCGGAGCTTTCACCTCCATTTCGTAGTCGGGTGGTAACATGGAGGCTGATTGAAGACTTTCCGCAGAGCCGTAGATCTGCCACGGTATAGAAGTATCAGCCACACTAAGGTCAATAAAAAGATCAACAAAATTGTCATCCACAACGGATAATCGACGAGAAGCTTCTTCCACACTTAAATTGTTTTCAGTATTTTCCTTTACGATGCCGTTTAGTCCTTTTTGCCGTTTTTCCGTGTAGAGCTTCTTCTCGCGTCCCTCTTTCATGTATTTTTCTAGTTTGTCGTTAACTTTTCCTTTGTCGTCTGCGGGATTTGCCTTTTCACCTTCTGGGTCGTCAACTAAATTTCCTAAACTTTGTTTTCTTTCTTTACCCCCTATATCGTCTTCCTCTTCGGGCTCAGATTCGACCTCATCCTCTCTCTTGAAAACAAAGTCATAAATAGGCCAATTTTGTTTAAAGTCGCAGATTATTTCATCAATCTGCCCTTTGAAACTTAGCGTCTTTAAGTTGAGTTTCACGGATTTTCTTGGAAGAACATTTTTCAAGAGCATCGGCACAAATCCTCCAGCTAGGGTCGCTAAAGTCTGATTGGTCGACGAAACTTGGTGGACATTACCGAATGCCATGACAACGATCATAACAAAGAAAAGAAAAACAACAATAATGAGGAATTTTCCGGTTGCGCTTAGGAGATTTATATATACTGGTCCTGGCGCACCATGGACTCGGATTTCACAAACTTTCTGGAATAACCGGAGAGGAATTCTGGGAGTGTCGCAAGAATCCAGAAACAATAACAAATGACCGATCTTCCATGAAGGATCCTTCTTTTCAAATGTCAGAGTAGTTGGGATTTCATCCACCGCTTCAACCGGTTTCACCTGAAACGCCACATTTTCTTGCATGTTGGAGGGTAAACTAGCGACCGTCTTCAGATCTTCCACTCTGTCCATGATGTCTTCCACGACGCTCTTGTCAAAGGTGAGATAACTCTCGTACACATTATTGTAACAGTCGTGCATGTATACGATCACTAGAAGCGCCATTGAAACGTAACGAAGGGTACTTCCAGCGTTGATGATAATCCCCATCATCGTGAAAGCCATAACCTCTACAATCAAACCCACCGCTTCCACGATGATCAGGATGATGGCGTAAAGGACTGCTAGACAGAACAGACCCACGATCCACTGAATCAAGAAGCGACGGACTGCGTTGAACTTCCCTTGACCCCACGCAGCGGCGTTGTTGTTTGTTTCATTCATGTGAGCTAGGCGGTTATGCATGCTTTTATCAATTTTAGACAACTTTTTCTGGACCTTTTTAAGTTTTTCTTTTTTCTTGCTTAAAGGTTTTTCGGGTTCTGATTCATAATTACATGTATCGTCATCAAACTTTTTTCGGGCATGAAATATAAGTCTATATGATAGATACAAAGTGGGAATGCAATAAAGAACAAAGATCACTGCACACACAGGAAAAGCGATGAATGAATACAAAGGTGCAACGATTATAGCAATAAGTCCACATTTCTTGAAAGGCCACAAACCAATGCGCAACAAAACTTGCAAAACACTTGTTCGCGACACGTTGGCCATATCCTGCAAAGCGTCTCTCGCTATTGCTTTCAGTTTTTCCCTGACAGATTCGTCGGAAAATCCCAGGATTACCCCAGAGAGAAAATAGAACACATAGGTGGCAATAAAAACGCCGTGTGTGGGAGAAAAATACTGGATAACGTTTCCTTTGTAGAAGTCAAACTCTTTCTTCAGTCCCAAGTTATCTATCACACGTTTCCGAAACATCACTTCGTCTTCTTCAAAGAAGTAATAGATGATAACGCGTACGTAGAATGGAAGTGGAATAAGTAACAGGAGTAGCACCTTAACAAGGGTTTGTACACACATGTGCCACGTGCACTTGGCTTTGATCATGGGTTCAAGGGATGCATACACGCTCAAGTCGCAACATTCCGTGAAAGGGTCCAGTCGTTTGATTTTACAACGGATAAGGTTGTCGTACAAGGTCCTGAAGATCCCGGTCGGTGGGTCGTTGTCAGGGATGATCCTCTTTCCTTTTACTGTGACTCTTAGCTCGGGTACACTGATAGGAACGATTTCATCCATCGGGCATTCCTCTAATTTCTCACGGAACCGCCTCCAATCGGCTATGTCTTCCAGCGTCAGCCTCTTTTTGTATCTGACGGAAGTCTGAGTACTCTCAGTCACAAACATTTTGAGCTTGAGCTCTTTGGAAAGCTTCACGGCATACTCCGCGGCTACATAGGAGGCGTTGTACATCTGGGCCGGCATAATCAGCGGTGCAAAGAAAAACACCATCACCTTAACCAACGTAATGCACATGTGCAGCAGTAGTATCCAGCCCTGTTGAACTTCGTCGCTGCATGTGATGCTATTGTCGGGGTTTTGATTACAGCAGCGGTTGATAAACTCCGCATAGCCATCGTTGTCCTTCACGACCTCGTTACAGACGTACACTGTCCTTTCTGTTCGTGTCTCAAATTGTATTTTGGTGCCGGACTTTTCTTCTAGGCGGAAGTTGTCTAAAATTAGGTCACGGATCAGTTGGATTCTCCCGGAAGCAGTGAGATTGTAAAAGCATCCAAACGGACGGTCAATTAACACAACATTATGGTGTTCTACACCAATGGTCAAAATAGACATGGACAGAACGTCATAATGAAAAGAGAGCATTAACAACGTGCGGCCATGTTGCGTGCGTGTTCGATGCCACCGCCATGGTTTGTAGTTGTAGGTCTGATCCGTTCTTAAAGGGTCATTGGAATAATTAAACAGCTGAAAATTGAACTCCGCGAGAACAACTTTAGGATCGTCCAGAAATTTGGCGAAAGTTTCGTCTTGCAGAGTTATGACGCATCGATTTGGTGGTGCGATGGGGGGCGCCTGCTGCCCAGGGGTCAGTGTTGTCGTGGGGGTGCTACTGGTTAACCCGGAAATGACGAACAAGAACCATGTCAACACGCATGTCTTCATGATTTCTACAAAGACACGTGTTGCAGTTATTTTACTTTTAAACGAAAACTTGTTTACTACTCATAAAATTCAGTAGCATGATGACATTACAGAAAAAGAGCGGAAACTGTTTTATTATACCGGTATTTTAAAAATAAGTTCGTAATTATAAAATTAATTTTAAACACACTTTCTCCATTATTATTGTAAACAAAATGAATAAGATATTTTTGCTAAAAAAAAAGTCATTTATTTAACCACATCATACTACTTTAAAAATCTAGAAATCATTCAATTTGTTTTCATCTACTGCGATGCGTTTTATTTAGTTTAATTGAGAATTATCTGCATACATTACCTCGACTGGTCTCTAGTGTCGTTCCAAACTAATACCCAAGTCGGCGATGACCTGAGAAAATGAATGACAGGTATTTAAATCCGGTTTTATAAAGCTACGTGGGTTAACACTTTATTATGTCATCTGCACAACCTGAAGCCACCTCAGTATTATCCCATATCCAATAGAAGAAATCTTTTTGTGCAATTTCATTGTCTATTTTATAAACCAGATTTGAAAATATTTCTTTTCACCCATCAATCAGCTACGTCGCACGAGTTTTATTTTGGAAAAAAAAAATCTTTTTCGATGATCCATCAACTACACAGGATTTTTTCGATTAGCATTATTATTATTAATGGTAATACCTGAGTTTTTAATCAGACAAATATGTCGCTCCCTGCCTACGCTTATCCTAATCTATAGCTATATTTGTACATGCGTTTGGGATACGAGGCAACCTTAATTTAACGAACGCGATGGTCCATTGGTTTTTAGGTGAATTTCATTATACATAATGGAGTCATTATTATAAATCAGTTTCTGTACCATTACAGATCAAAAGTAAGTTCTCTAACAGACAAAATCCTATTCGCATTCTTCTGCTAATTTGATGATAAACTAGAACTTCAATTTGGTGTTTGAACTGATCAAGTTGAATTAAACAAATCTTCATATAGTGGCTCATCCAGCTAAATAAAAAAAAACCTGTGGATACAATTCTAATCCAGTCTCATCCAGCTAAATAAATTACTGTGGACACAATTCTAATTCAGGCTCATCCAGCTAAAAAAATTACTGCGAACACAATTCTAATTTCAGGTAAGATTTCTACCTGGTTTCATATCTCATAACAGGTAAAACTGTCTACCTGTTTCTTTAAACACTGTGAGCATATCGGCGAAGATTTCGTTGTGATAAATTAGTCGATACTTTTCCATTACCTGCATGAAGCTAGAAAATACTCCAGATATCGTTTTAAATTAACATTAAATCCGTTTGTGCTTGGAGATTTAGGAATGATTCGAACTTTTTGACAATGACCTTTTTCATATTTTGTTAACATGTATTTCTTTTTCAGTCTGTGGAAAGCAAGGCGTTATAAATCGCTGAAAGATTCGTGCAGCCAATGCACAGCGATTCGTCATTTTCGGAACCTCGGCGTTGTTAAGTCTTTCTGCACCTGTACTTTGAGCGAATCTGATGATTTATTTAGATTGATCTTAGCAATAGTCATCTGTTGACAGAAATCTCCCCCATTTCTTTATGTGTCCCTACTCAAGGCAACCTTTTTAAACATTCTTTTGAGCAGAGGCGTGAAATTTTTTACTCTAAAATTGTGAACTTAATTCAATCTGCGGTAAAATAAACCCGAAAAATCGCTCAGTAAGAGTGCTTCAATTAACCTGAATAAAAATAGATTACATTCTAAGTGGGACACGGGTGCTTAGTGAGTTTTTGATACGGACCCCCCCCCCCCATATCCCATATTTATCTACATCCACTAGTCAATGTATGACTACGAACAACTATAAAATTTGTGAAGAATTCAGGTATGAGTCAAATGATCTACATGTACGCGTAAGAAACATAAAATGACGAGCTAGTATTAGAATAAATATGCTTTACATCCACACTCGAATGA
This sequence comes from Magallana gigas, assembly GCF_963853765.1. Taxonomy (NCBI): domain Eukaryota; kingdom Metazoa; phylum Mollusca; class Bivalvia; order Ostreida; family Ostreidae; genus Magallana; species Magallana gigas. Next base: position 41,966,807 of record NC_088854.1, read on the forward strand.
TTTTTTATAGCGACAAACGGCAATTCATTTTTTTTTTCAATTCAAATGGTCCTGAACATGTACAGAATTCCAGTTATAATAAATGAACGTAAATCTCACAACAAATCCATCATTTATCATAGTCTATACAACTTTTATAACCCTCGCGCTTGTTTACTTATTATGATTTATCTTTTGAACTCGGAAACATAAACATTAAATTTTCCTCTCTCTTTGCCTAGCATAAAAAGATAGCAGAAGTTTGAGGACTGAAAACTTTAATTTACAATGTCCTCTTTCATTGATTAAAAGGTTACGACTCTCGTATAAGCCTATCATCTCAGTTCAAAATGGCCCCCTTATAGAAGATCTCAGTAGACCATTGCCGTTGTACTGTCGAATGCAGAGGAAAGTTTTGGCGACAATCCATATTCTGAATATCACTTTTAAAAATTCAGATATAAAATGAGTAAAAATAATTTTTAAAAAAGTTATTATGTCATAATTCTAACAGATTGTAAGTAAAATTCAAATCAAATGGATGGGGTCTTGTAAGAAAAAAATTATATACACTCTGTGTATGCTCACTTTAAAAAAAAAACGATATCATTTTTTTTGTGAATTGTATATATTCATTCATACATTTTCACACCATTCAACTTTTAAGTAGAGGGGAAATACAACACCCATTTAATAGGGTTTTTTCTCTCAAACATAAGATTAGCATTGTAGTAATATGCATCACCCAATATCAATTCTCCCCTCTACTGAACCACAAAGTCGCTTGGACCCGCCGTCTCCAACACCTTGAAGTCATTCACTTCATCTCTGCATATATATATATATATAGAGAGAGAGAGAGAGAGAGAGAGAGAGAGAGAGAGAGAGAGAGAGAGAGAGAGAGAGAGAGAGAGAGGTACATCCATGTGCATAAATTTGAGATAAAATCTCAGATTTCCTTTATAAAAATGGAATAAAATCAAATTTAGGTAAAAATTTAGATGATTTTGTGGTAAAATCTCGAATTTGAGGATGAGAGTTTTGATAAGGAAAGTTGATAATGGTGGTGTTCTACGCCGTTTTAAAAGTTACATGTACAATGTCATGCAAATACCAAGCGTTAATCATTTCATGTAGTTTAGTAAACCTCCGCTTAAGTTCGTTATCCACATTAACCCAAACTTAATCATCTCTAAAGATATGGACCCACTGCATTACTTAGAATCGTGTCCCAATATTAAGACACCCTGCATACAATTGTATACCCAAATCACTAAATGCAGAGACCGCAAAACAAAACCCGTGGCTACAAATCTTAGTTTCTATTGATTTAACTCTCAAAATGCATTCCACGGTTTGTCGCGATTTATTTTCTTTTTAAAAAGAGGACTGGGTTTTTTTTTTAAATGTTTATGCCCAAGATCAGGCCCCGGGGCCATAAAACTTAGACGAGCTCACTTTTGATCTAAGTCTTACTTTTTCACTATAAGTTCCTTTCGTAATAGTGAGACTTAGATCAAAAGTAAGCTCGTCTAAGTTTTATGGCCCCAGGGCCAGTAGATGTAAGCAACTGTAACAATTTAAAAAAAAAACATTTTCTGAATAATGGCATTAACATCCATTCGTCAGTCGAGTAAGGCTGGGAAGGTAGGGCCCGCTGGGGCTATCAAAGAAACAGCATCTAGAGCTATCTGATTTAAAAATGTAAATTTATTTCATGTAAATTTCCCCCGTTTCCTTATTTTCATTGAGACACAGAATAAATGATATGGTCATAAAACTGAAACATTTTTGGCTTCGTTCGTACTGTCAATACGTATATTAACCATCTTAAAAATTTAGAGTATTTTAAATATTTTTATTACATTTTTTTTATCAGATAAGTTTTGCCAACTAATATTATTCCCTTACTTTAAATTCCATTCACATTTTTAATCTTTATGTACTATTTCAAGACTAACAAATGTAAAAAATAAAAGAGTTCAAAGTCCATGCATTATTATTATTATTGTGTAAAAATAAATTCTCCATGGCATTTTAAAAAAAAAAATATGTTAAGACAGATTTTACCTTGATGAGAGAAAAAGTAACGTTCGGTTCCAATAAAAGGCAACAAATTATAAACTCATCTTCGGAAGAGTAATTTCGGAATCTCCTCTCCACCTTTCCTTGGTACAGACAACCCACCCAAGATCCTCACGGCAACGCACCCACATGTCTCCAGAGCGAATCACGGACTGACTCTACAAGCAAAAACACCTGTTTTTATCAGCATGTGCTTGTAGAATATACCCGGCCTTGTTGACACAACATCGCTAACTTTCTCTAAAACTCTCAAGTGATAGGGGGAGTTGGACGATATTTTTAAGTTGAGGTACATGTATTAAGTGATCAATGTTCTGAAGAGTTTGGAGTAAGTTAAACAATGATGTCATTTTGATTTCTTATTTAAATATCATGTACATTGTGATGTAAAAATTGTTTGAGCATTTTAAAAGTTAGATCATTAGAGTGCTGATCTAAGTAAACATGAAGTTAGTTTATGTGAAATAGATCTTCAGATTTCATGTTTGTCGTAAATTATGGCTGATTTCCGCAAGGTGTAATTCACCCATAGATTGACATTTAAAAAATACATTTACGGGGATGTTTGAGGTATTCCGAATTACTCGGCGATTCTTGACAGTTGCTGCATATTGCATATATATCCAAGAATGAAATTATCCAATTATTATTTAGAAGAATCACGTCTAAACAAATATTTATCGAATCATCAGAAAAAAAGATACCTCGTAATAGCGCGAGAGAATAATGTCGCTTTCACGAGAAAAAGCCTCGAAAATACAAAGTATACATATATATTTACATTTTCCAGTGTCTTTGCCTGTGATAACACTGCGTATCGATTTTGTACTATATAACCCATAATACCAATGACGCCAAATTAAGGCACCAGCGGGGTTTGCCTATTTATATTTAAATCGTACGATGGCTTAAAATGATATAAATATAAGTAATAAGGAATCATTTTTTGAATATTATAAGGTGATAATTTCGGTCGGGGCGAGATCAAATCTATGATAAAGCTCTTCGGGCTTTATTGGATTTGATCACGCCCCGGCCAAAATTATCACCTCATAATATTCAAAGAATGATTTCTTATTCCTTATGTACTCCGAGTAACCGTTTTAGGAATTTCACGATAAAAGTGCGCTAACATAATATAAGTGTTAATCTTAGAACCGGTATCCTTAATTAAATTATTATTCATATTATTTTGTACCCAAAGCTTCGTGTCAAAATCGAGACTTTGTCCCTAAAATCGGGAAAATATATATATATCTATAAAAATATAGTTTGTACAAGTGTGTTAACCAGTAAAAGTCAAACTAATTTTAAATTTTCTGTGCTTGTTTGGTAGTATAAGGGGTGGGATGGGGGCTTAACTTAGGGATTAGATAAAAATCAAATTTAATAGCTCGATCAGATTCCAACTCATGACCATCTGACATTATTAACAAGAATTACACATGATTTATGCATGCAAAGCACACTATTTAATTTAATAGATGTAAAGTTACTAATGTTTTAATATACAATAAGTAGTATTGTTTACTCAAAGTTTCAACAAATAAATAATTAGTTCAATTTCCATTTTTAAACAAAACACATAATAGTATAAACATGGACCAGGGCAGTGTAACATTTCTTCACTTTTAGATATTGGAGGTGTGGAATATCAATCTGAACTAAATATTTAATCTAGCAGCTGTACATGTGCGTAAAATATATTATCATATTATCTAGAAGTGAAGGCAATTCGCTGTAAAGTCGCTGTTGGAATGGAATGAATCTTTTTTTTATCCTCAGATCTGTTCTAGATAATTCAAACATTACTTTCTGTTAACATTAAAAAACAACAACAATTAACCAAAACTTGTTATTTTCAGATTTTGTAAGGAATACATGTATGTGTGTACAGGAGCGCGTCGTAATTAACATTTTGCATGGTCTCTTGATCAAAGTAACGTTCCTTCTGATAACTTACATATCGTCTCAGTTCTTTTCAGGCATTACTTTAAAGATGCAGGTTGCTGGTTATTTTATATGTACTGGTAAAATACATATCCTTTTTCCCTTCACACAAAATCAAAACAACAACAACAACAAAAAACCCACACAAAACAAAAAACAAACAAAACCAAAAGCAAAAACAAAACAGAACAAAAAACAAAAACAAAACAAAAATCAAAACAAAAACTTAACCTTCATTTCCTGGCTATGATACTTTTTCGTGATCAATAAACAGTGACAACAATCAAACTGCTAAGCGGACACCTACTTTTCATTCCTATTTTGTCAAATCAAGATAATTATAAAAAAAAATATGCATACATTTTTCGCTCTAAAAATTATGTACTGGTATGACTTTGCTTTTTTAAAAATCCGTTTTTCCTTTTTCAAAATGTAAAGAAATGTATTTATCTATGTCACTTTTCATGCATTGCATTTGCAAAAGTTGCTTCAAGGGTAGATGATTATCAAAAACATTACAGCACGTCATTTCAACAGATGACTTTTCTTCTAAACATTTAAACTGTATTTTGAGGTCCTATTAAATAAAAAAAAAATTGAAAAAAGGCGAAAAAGAATATACCTACTTAGCATTAAATATTGTCACTGCTTTTTACCTACTATAATACAGAAAAGGGAGCCTATCGGCTATGTAACATTAGTTGAATGAGTAATCTTCTCTTCGGTATATATATGTATGAATTAAGATATAGGGTAACATCATTTCATTTAAGTTCATAATAGACACAGGTAATTGATCCCGATGCTAAAATTCATGACGATGCCAACATGTATATTGCTCAAATTACACGTGCATGTCATTTTGCGAACCTGAAGGTATAAGACGACAAAGAATATACCTACTTTTAAAACACTGTATAATGTCACTGCTTAAAAAAACCCAGGTTCTTTAGAAAGTGGATATCCTATTTGGAGGACAGTAAGACCGAGTGTCATATTTTTTAACGCAGCTGATTAAATGCATATCAATTTGCTGAATTTTAATATTGCATAAAAAAAAGTATGACCCGCGTTAGCAGGGTATGTAGATATTTTCTGCAACCATAATTATGATCATTCTGACATCATTATGATTGTGTCATGCAGTCCGTGATTTTTCTTAGGTTGCTGAAGGTTTCGACCAAATCGATAAACTGGTTAGAACTGGATCGTGTAGGCTTTCATAGTTTAAAACTGCTATACAACCTGAATAAATGCTGCGTAATATTTAGAACAACGGGCATTAAATATATTCTCCACTGTCTCCCTCCAGAAGAATTAATGACACTGGAATAGCACTCTTTTCAATGAAATATCAATAATGTTTGGTGAGTCATCAACCTATAAGACAAGCGCCTCACTTTTTCTCTCATTTTTTTTCACTAAAAGACAGGTTTTAGACCTTGGACTTTGCAAAACTAGTTTTGAAATGCGGACACTGTCTGAGGTTTTAAATTTTTTATCTGTTGAAATAAAAACTCTAAAATTTAATTAAATAGGTAAGAAAAGAAAAAAAGACTAACAAGTAACATATTTATTATCTCTTTTAACAAACAGCGAAGGTTCTATAGAATCTTGTAACAATAGAGACTGCTTTAACGAATGCGGAAGTTCCTGCTTCTCCACAAACTCCTGTATGTCATGTCTTTGCATGCGTCTTAGGTAATTCCTACATAGAACCCCTAAACTACGAGGTGTTTGCATGTGATCTAGCAACTGTCTCCGAATACTCTCACTTTTCGTATGTTTAATGATGAATTTAACGCTCTCGGGGTCTTCCTCAGCAATATCGTTTCCCGCCTCCAACAGGAAGTGAGCAATGGTGACGAAGTTCCGGCACACTGCGTCACATAGCGACGAACGATGACGTGGCATAATTTTAGGGTCCGCAATCCAGTCCGTATAGTAAGTGTCTGACCCCCATAAAACAAGAACGGGACGGTCAACCTCCATCTTGACGTTTAAACTGAGCAGCATCTTCACGAGATTTAGGTTACCTTTGATGATGGCTATGTGTAGCGGGGTCATATATCCGGGCTCGGCGCTCTGTCTGTTAGGATCCGCCCCACACTGCAACAGGTGCTTTACCATTGCCTCGTCTTCGCGGTTTATGGACTCGTGCAATGGGTTGAACCCATGACCTGCAGTATCGTTGATGTCAAGTCCTTTCAAAACAAGCTTGGATATGAATTCCTTCTTATTCACTCCTGCCAGGGTTAAAATCGTCATGAAGGGGCTAGAATCAGTCTGCAGTTCTGCTTTCACAAGTAGATGCTTTCTCTCTAGTTCGTTTTTCAAGATGACACAAACATCTTTTAAATCTAAAATTCTCGCCAGATCGTACGAGGTCGTGCCGTATATTTTTCTGCTAATATCAGCTTTATGATCTAACAAAACGCGAACCATATCAGGGTTATTTTGCAGAGTGGCGTGGAATAATGGATCCTCCTCCACGGGACATAGATACTCAGGGCGATGATTGAGTTGAAAGCCATGTTTTAAAAGTAGCTTCAAAGAATTCACTTTGCCTAAAAGGACAAAAATGATTTTAATGAATATTTATCAATCAAATAGTGGAAGTCTAGGCTTTCCAATAGTCCGAAATAATTAATGTTTACGACTTTGATATTTGACAATTCTGGCATGCCAAGTATCAAAATCGCTAGCTGCAGGTCTGTAGCTCCCGGTCTGAAAAAATTCGGATGGACGACCTGGGAGCTACAGTGCCTCCCATAGTAAAAAAAACTGCAATTTACGGCTCACAAAAAATTGCGCTAGTTTTGGACTGATTAAATTATTTTCACACAAATTCTGTGAAAACAATTAGTACCATTAAATTCTTCAGACAATTTACTACTGATATTGTTACTTTACTTGCCTCAGACTTTCTCTGAAACATGCTAACCGACCTCCGAAAATAAAGTGTATTAATTTACGTCATGTAAACAAACTGCACCACTTCATTTTACGGGGCTGGTGATGGTGTTTAAAAGAATATCAGAGGCAAGTAAAGTGACGATATCTGTAGTAAATTGTCCGAGGAAATTTTTGGAATCAAATATTTGTACAGAATGTGTTCGGAATTGAGTTTAATCAGTCCAAAACTAGCGCAATTTTTTGTGCGCCGTAAATTGCAGCTTTTTACTATGGGAGGCACTGTAGCTCCCAAGTCGTCCATCCGAATTTTTTCAGACCGGGGGCTACAGTCCTGCAGCTACAAAATCGCTAAAAAAAGCCAAGCTGATTCCGAAATCTCTGTCGTTTAACAGATGTTTCGGACTTGGCTTTACTTATATTATAGGTGTACTTACCTTTAACAACAGCTGAGTAAATCAGGGTATGTTGCTGTTGTGGGGTATAAAAATCAGCATCACGTGTCTGGAGCACGCGCCCAGTGATGTAATCATCACCATAGATATCGGCCCGATACAGAGTTCCTGGAGTTGCCATGACGCCATTGTCTGTTAGAAGTTGGACCATTCTCTTGTTGTTCATTTCTACTGCGCAACACAATGCGCCCTTTTGGTACGAGTTTACAAAATTCTTTTGCAGACTTTCCATTTTCAACAACATCTTAACGATTTCATCAGCATTTTCCAAAACTGCCAACATTAGAGCTGAATATCTTTCTTCTCCTCTGCAGCAGACGTTAACATTAATTTTCTTTGAGATCAAAAAATTAAATAATTTTATATCTTTGTTGTAGATTGCAAAATGGATCGGAGCAAATAATGTCGCTTTCGTTGTTTCGTTAAGAGAGCAGTCATGTTCATGAACTAGAAATTTGATGACTCTTAACTTCCCTAGAGCACATGCGCAGTGCAAAAACGTAGTTGCTGCATGTTGCGGAACGTTGTCTGTTGTATGCTCCACGTGCGGACACCGTCCTTCCAATACCCATCCCGATAACTTTTCGATGTGAAATATGTGATTATTGTGGCGTAGTTTCTCGAACATTTGTCCACAAATGCACATTCGATTACGACTTTCGTACTCTGTAAAAGATCAAACACAATATTTGCATTGATGCAGAACAATTTCTTTTCATTCATAGAAATGCAAATATATGGAATATATGATGTCAGGTATTTACCGAATCCTAATTCCTTTTTCATAATGTCTTTGTTCATGGATAGCGTCCATATGATTTCGTCCTCGTCCTTTGCAACCATACATTGTAAGATGGTGACCTGACGATGTCGGGTGGCAACATCGATCTCCGTCATTATCCCGCCCGAATTTTCTCATTCCTCTGTGCCTCTGTCATGCAGAACACAGCGGAGCATGTAACCTTTCGAAATAAATATTTCTGACTTAATGTAATTTACTGTATTCAATTGTTAAGACATATATTTTAAATGTTTCCTTTAGACTATAGATTATGGAGTCACGGTATCTTTACAACTAATAGTATGTACAGAATCTAGATCAGGAATATTTCAATTTACTTTATCAAAATTAGTTTTACAAACTAGGCACTTTTAACTTCTTTTAACAAGATTAATTTTCTCAAGATATCATTAAAAGAGTTGAATGCTACACTGAACAAAATAGCTATGAAGTCCGGTACGAGTGATTCCAAAATATGCTTACCTTAACTCGTTTCCTATAGTTTCTTTACATAATTTAAAATGCATACCTGTCTTGTTAGGTTCGGATCAATAATATCGATCAAGCTCAACGTAATCCTGTAAAGGTTTTTATTCTAAAGGTAAACAAGAGCCAAATTCATACCCAAACAATTTAAAGGTCTACACCATTATTACCTGGGATGTGTTTCGCGCTCAAATCCGCCGCCATTAACTTCAGGAAAAAACGAACAATAGACGTTGGACCCTTTGTATTGTTTCTGGAAACTTTATTAACTGAATACTGACTGTTTTAAAGTGACGACACTACGATATCGGCCCGTCTTTCGGTCGTTCTGCATATTCATTGAGATTAGGCTTAGGCTATCTAACATTGATTGGTTAGTGCTTAATAATTGTTTTTTCGATATTGATTATTGTAGGAAAAATTATGCATGTGCACATTAATTAACTCTCGCAGCACATGTGATTGTATGGTAGGACATATGGAGTCTGGGGTGGGGTTGTTGGGTTAGCGATTGTATCTCGATTTCTTACGTAAATTGTTAAAATCAAATAAAAAATTAAACTACTATTAAATCCTACTGAGATTGTTCACCATTGGGTTGCACTTTTGAAAAGAAATCAAACATAATATTCTGAATTAAATACAAGAAATTTCTCATTCCCATGTAAATTGATGAATATTTTATGATTGTTGCTAATGCTGGCTTGTGACACACTGTTCTTAAACCACTAAGGCAATTACTTTTCCCTTAGGAAATACAACATGCACGAACTGCTTGATTTATTTATTTAATCTTTTATACGATGTCAACAATGAAAATGACAAAAATTTTTTTATAAGAACAATACTCCAGGCCCCACCCTTCTCCAAAATAAATTTTAAAAAGTTAAACAAAAGCATGATCATTTTTCTAATTGTTTATGTTCAAACAATTAAACCAAGTTATCAAAAAAAAAAACACCCAAAAACAACAAAATACTTTCTATAATAGATCAAAGAACAAACGCAGTTAAAACATTATTTCAATATTTGTATGGATCAAACAACTATACAAGAACGGAATGACCCGGGTCACAAAGCACATCATTCTGTTTTTGGTTTAAAAAAAAAAAACGTTTTAATAAACATACAACAAAAGACATTGAAATCTAAAAACATAAATTAAGAGAACGGTTACAGTAGCAGATTCTTTAACTGGAACTTGAGTTAAGTAAAACTTAAGTGTCTACCTTTTTGTACATCCATCTACTGTTACGACATACCGAGTTTGAATTGCTCTCAATATGTACATGTTCAGCAGTTCACACAATAAAAGAACTGTTTTATGTAGAATGTCATCATTGCACTTAATGTATATTGTGTAAAATTTGGTATTCCAATAACATGATAGAATACAATTATAAAATATTTAAGAAACAATACTGGACAATCAACGCGTTCACGTCTAAATTCTATTGTTATGTCACACAACATTTCTCTACTGAGTATGCCATATGTCAGTTTCCATACCCTTTATATAAATAACAACAACACAATCTACAAATGTCGTAATTCCAGAAGCTTGTCAAATCCGGACATATCAAAACAGTCCAGCCTGCACTCAGAGTAACATTTATACGACTGATGAATGGACCACGATCCTAGACCAAGAGAGATCATTGTACAAGTGTACATTGCGGCCTTCTTAGCCACCCTTCCCACCCTTGTCGGTAACGGATCTTCCACGGCTATAACTGGTGCCACATTTTCTTCCGTTTCTTCCGTTTTTTCCGCTTTGTCCTCCTTTTCCGTTTCCCGAATTTCCTCGAACACAGGTTTTGTGTAAATACTGGAATCAGATAGAGACGACGTGACGAACTCTACGGCGTCTTTGGAAGGAGATAAGATGACTTCTTCCACACTTGAACTCGAGGCAGACCCATCTTCTTCAAAAGTCATCGTATTTTGTATTTCCGGCTTTTCATAAAATGACAACTGTTTCAGCCTCGGAAACATTCCACTTCCGGCCGTATTAACCTGTTGATCCGGAGGACTGCTCTCTTTGGAGAATGGTTGCTCTGTTTTGTTTTGTTTAGATGAACCCTGCTCCTTTCCGATGTACTTTCCATCGGGAGAAAACCTCACACCAACGTCCCCCATGTTAAATGATAACCTCGGCCCGCCTACGTGTATAGATTGTCCTCTTGGCTGTGATGATTGATAATCATTTCTGCGATCATTTGAAGGGAAAAAGGCTCTCCTGTGATCCCTGGTGACAGCCTGCCATTTTGACTTGGGACTACGGGTGGTTTGTTTTCTGCGATCATTTGAAGGGGAAAAGGCTCTCCTGTGATCCCTGGTGACAGCCTGCCATTTTGACTTGGGACTACGGGTGGTTTGTTTTACCCGTGGGTGCAATGTAGCATCATCTATTTTTGAAACTTCAGCGTTTGTCTCCGAATCGGAATAACTTTCGGACACGGAAGATACCCGACTCTTAACTTTGTGTTTTTTGCTATTGTACTTTGGACTTTGGTTTCTTTTCCTGGAATGCGTAGACAGATCTACATTATTAGCACTAGAAATATCATCACTTTTTTCAGTCTCAGTTTCAGATATTGGCATTTTCGTCTGCTGTTTTTGGTGCCATTTAGATGTTCCTGCTCTCCCCTCCGATTCTTCAGAATTGGTTGTGATGTCCGAAATGTCGTCATCATCTGACGACGAATCTTCATTTATCATGATCTCATTGGTTATCTGCGGTGAAAATTCCAAGCATTCCTCGGGCTTACCGCCCGCTGGCAGTTCTCCCTTCCGCTTCCCTTTGCGCTTAAAAAGTCTTCGCATTGTGTGCATTAAGTTGAGAATGTTTGTTCCTCTGACGTTGTTTGTTTTTTCACTGGAATCCCCAGAACAACTTAACTCACTATCAGAGTCGTCGTCAGTGGACGACAGGCTGTTAGATTCATAATACAAATCATCTACATCGTCCATAGCACTCGTTCCATTGTTTATATTCAGATTTGTCAAGTCTTTGGCTTTCTGAAACAAACCCTGAAAAACCCGGTCCCCCATTTGCTTGACCTGCCCTCCTAACTGTTCCCCTATCTCGCCCACTTTCCCTTGAATGGCTTGAACCATCTGGTCTTTGATGTCTCCCTTTTCTGGTGATTTTCCACTTGTGGATGGTCCACCTTTTGATTTTTCATCCTTTGGTTTTTCATCCTTTGCTTTTTCTTCCTTTGCTTTTTCATCCTTCGTTTTTTCATCCTTTGCTTTTTCATCCTTTGATTTTGAGGGAGAGGGGTCGTCTCCTTGGGGTTTTTCCTGGGTTTCTCCTGCTTTCACTCCCTTTGATGACGGCCCTGCCTGTTCCGGTCGTTTTCTACCCCCAGCTTGGTTCTCGTCGGAAGCACTCTCATCCCGAACCTCTCTACTTCTTTTTATTCTGCCACTCTTGACTCTTGTTGACTTTGATCCCTTTTCACATCTGTCAAAATCAAAACGCGGGAACAATAATTATCTACATGTAAATGTAAATAAACCAATCTATCTCTTCAAACAATGTTTTATATAGAATTGTTCATCTAAAATATTCGAAAACCTTGGGTGCATGAATATACGTTACCTTGATAACTCGGCATCCATAAAGTTAAACAGATCTCTAAGGGATTCAGAAATCAAGGTGATGTCTTTTATGAAAATAATTTCTCCCTGGATCAGGCCGAGTTGTCGCTCATTTTCCACCAAGATTTCTGTAGCTTTCCGTAACTTCCTTACTTTGGACTTGGTCTAATGTTTTAAAAATTAAAAATCATTATAATAAAACCCCAAGATACAGTACTGTCTTTTACATATACATATCAGGCACGTAGCATCGTTTTTTAAAATAAGGTTGGGAAGGGGGGGGGGGGGGGTAAACACATTCAAAAAATCTTGACAAGCAAAAAAAAATAAAATAAATCCAATTCCTCAAAATAATTAAAATCCTAATCCGTGGTTGGGGAAGGGGGGGGGGGTCAGAGCATAGCGTACCTATAATTTAATATAACCTCAATTTTAATGTTATTTCCTTCCTCTTTATTCAAATTCTTTACATGCAACCAAAAAACTAGGGGGGGGGGGGCAACTCCATTTTAATTTACTCTTTTATATGTAAATTTAAAAAAAAAACGTTTGCTGCTAGAAAAAGTGAAGGGGGAGAGTAATAGAATCATTCATTATTACGAGTGTGGGATAGTGAAATTTCACCGAGGGGACAAGATTCACGGTCTAGGACGAGGCTTTGCCGAGTCCTAGACCGTGAATCTTGGCCCCGAGGTGGAATTTCACTATCCCACACGAGTATATAATGAATGATTATTTTTCTCGCATTATATTACATTATATTATATTATGTACCTTAAAAATGATGTTTGACAACTTTCTGTTATGACGTTCAAAAAGATTACTTTCGGTTTATCCTTCCGCGTGCTTCAAATAGTGCAAGTCAAAATGAGAGCATACGACAGTATTTAAATTAAAAATATAATAAATTGTAATTAATTAAGCAACACAATTGCTAAATAGATAATCTCAATGCACCATTTTGCATTTCCCTACAGTAAACAACGTTTGTTTATGTTTTAAAACGGCGTAGTAATACACAGTGTAAGACAGAAAAATCTCACACTGCTGTCTCACACCGGACAAACCGATCTCACACCGGTGATAATGCGAGAAAAGGTTGTCTCCCCCCGCCCCACCCACCTCCGATGCTTTGTCCCTGCATACACAGAGATTGCAGAAACATTACTTTTGGTAAAGTTGAACGTGAACAATTTATTACCGTCAATTTACTTAACAATGTTTTCTAATCGAAATAAAAAAAGAAGAAGAAAAGTGCATTGTGGAATTCGCCAACAATATTTATGAAAAATGGAATTTACATTAATATATAATCTCGAGAGTTGTTTATTTCGCGAATTCATTGTTTTTTAATATGCGTAACATGTTTAAAATTTGTTTCACAAAGACATCATTAACATGTATAAGTTTGCAGTGACCATTTCATATTTTTTCTAGCATTTTTAATGTGAATAACCCTATATTCACTATTGCCTGTAAATTCTATTTCATTTTTATTAGAAAAAAAATGTTCATTATTTTTGTCAAATTGTTTAATTGTTATACAGCTTTTAAGAATAGCTATATAAGTTATTGTTGCTTATTATGTTGCTTTAACATCATGTCAACTGTTTGAAAAACATGTACTCAGTGGTATGAACTTGTACTTATAATTTTTTTTTTTATAGGAAACAAAACTGTAATCAGTTAGGTCTTGTAACTGCGTTCTTGCCCCACAAAAATATGATTTCATCGATGAAGATCTTGTACAGAATGAAATACATTCATAGAGAATTTGTCAAAACAAACAATAAAAACAGAAAAAAATACAACATCCCCTCCCCTCTCCCCCCCCCCCCCAAAAAAAAAAAGGAAAAAAATCCATATAAATCAGACACTCATATCAAAATAAAAAAATTAAGAGAAAAAAAACCACAATCACAATGTGTAATTTATATAAGCCTTACCGGGCGCTCCTCGAAGGAAGCAATCAAATCGAGAACGTTGTCCTCACGCTTTTTTTTTCTTGACAATTTCTCCGCTATTTTCTTTTCAAGAAAATTATTCGTCAAAATCCCCAGTTGTGACTCAAGTTCTTTGCATCTTATTGCAAAACCTATAACATAAACAAAAAGTATGCATATATAGAATCTAATATAATTTATTGAAAAATTTGATTAAATTAAAAACAAGATTGCACATCGTCGAACTTTTCCACACCTTTCCAAATTTCTGCATCGTTTAAATCGAACACTAAAGAGCCCGACATGGCGAAGAGAATGACATCAATGATGGAATGGAGCAGGCCGATGATCGTCTTCACGTGTAGCAACTGGTGCGACTCGGTGATAGTATGGTTGACCTCTAAAGAAACTCTCCCTTGTTGACCCACAGCGATTTCAGAGTCTTCATTTACCAGTTGCCGCTTTCTCTGTCTTTTTGTAAGGCCCCTCTGTAGTTCTAGATCTCTGCTAGACTTTGTCGCTTTTCTCCTCTCTTCCTGTTCTGCTTGTCGCTGAATCTCTTCGTCCTTCTGCTCTAATGAATGTTCTGATTTGCTCAACACGGGTGAAAACGATTCTATTCCCTTTATTTGTTTCTGCAGCAACCCGATGAAACCCTGGATCTCGCTACCCCGTAATTCTACTGGAATTTTCACAAGATTCACCCATTGAGAGTTGAGTTTGCTCACCAAATCAACGTCTGTGTTATGACCATTAACCGACGAATAGAAGCGACTTTTCGATGTCTCTTTTAAAACTTCCGGACAATACTTACAAATTGATTGGCGAGGATCGTCAGATTGTATTGGTAATTTCGCACAAAGAGCTTTATCCTGTTTTATGTTCACTTTAGTTTTCAAGTTTGTTTCCGGTCTACACTGCTGGTTAGAACAAATACCTATAAATTCGCTGTCCCCGTCTGGTTGTTTTTCCAACATGCACGTCCATCTTGATATTCTATTTTCAAAGCTGCAGTTTGACGTCCGTGATATATCTTGGTGGACAACGCCATCGGAAAATAAACTCATATTTCCTACATTATTTGTGAAATGTCTTGGCGACGACGTAAACAAATATTAACGCGGCAAATAAGGAGACACATGACGTCATAATATCCTCCGCTTAGAATAACGTTTACAATTTTATTCTCTATGGACTCTCATGAATTTGCGGCATGGACTAAAACAAAGCAGTTTAAAGATCGCTTCGCAGGAAATCTGTTTTTGATAAACGTCTTACACATTTTTCATGAGAAAAATTGCTTCCAAAACTTAGCTGGTTTTATGAATCGATAAGACGAGGCATATGATACTTGTAATTATTTATACAAATACTTCCTTGATAAAGGACTGCAATACGATTTATGAATTACATGCATTTTTTGATAACGTTAGCAGGTTCTTAAATTAGTTTACATGTCTTTGTTTTGATTAACGTATAAGACGAAATTAGAAATTAGCTTTGAGTTAAGATTTCAAATTCCAATTAAATTATTCATGCTTTTCGCTTCCCGATATTCAATCAGTTAGATAATATTCTACCAAAATGCGGAAGTAGGCCTACGTATACAGAAAATATTTTTTATGCAAGTCTTAAAACTTCCATGTAATCTTTTTTCTTATTCAATTAAATAGTAAAACAGTAGATTTCTTCCGTAAAATACATTGATAATTTCATTGATAGTTTAAAATATCTAAATTCAAAATTTAAAAGCAATGAATCTTTATAAAAACATTTTAAAATCATAATTACAACGGTGTGTGCAAATTAATTAAGAAGGCTCAATGGTCAACAAATTAATCATCAGATCCACCAAAAACCTCAGTTCAGATATGATTTGTTTACCTATAAACTATTTTTTTTTTAGTAAAAAAAAATTTGGAAGATTGATGTTAAATTTGAATGTTTTCCTATCTTTTTAATTTTTGTATAGAGTCCTTCTTCTTTAGGAGATCAATACAGTCTAAAAATGGCCACGACAATCGAACATCCTTGAGTAAAGTGCGTTAGGTGTTAGCAAAACTTGTTTGCACACAGCGTTGAATTTATGAGGGTACTTGTTTCAGAAATATTAATTCATTTATATTTTTCATTGTCTGCAAATGTGATTAAGAATTAAAATAAACTATTATTCCAAGTGTGTAACCGTCAAACCGAATAATGTGAGCGTAATTTTCGATTTTTGCTTATAACGTTGCACTTGCATAGCGTCGTGTGACTTCAAAATGACACTTCCATAATGATGATAAATAGAGAATAATACATACCCTTTTCCATATCACAGCTTGTATCAGCCCGAGACTCCAATATCAGCCCGAGGGCCGAAGGCCCGAGGGTTGATATTGGTCGAGGGCTGATACAAGCCGTGATATGGAAAAGAGTATCTATTATTATATTTATTACATACTTCGTAATAAATTTAAAAAGAAACCCCATCAACTTGAACAAACTGATTATTCATATTATTTGAAAAAGGTCTGGACATGTACATGTATTTGATAAAAATATGAGTTCTTATTGTTTTAACAAACATGAAGCTACAGAACGGAATTTCATCAGGTTTTAAAAGTTGACTGCTTTAAAACATTTGCTAGCATTTGAAATTTTCAACTGCACTTAAAAATGTCGACTGTAACTGATAATGTTTTATTTTTCGTCTGTAAACATGCAAAAATGCCGAAGCGAGAAAAGGCAGAGGAGTTCCGCAAAGGGTTCGATACGGATCCGTATCAGCCCTGGAGGGCTGATAACCTGTATCAGCCCCGGAGGCCGATATGGATTTTGTGATGTCATCTGTATCACATGTGCAAAAAACCTGTATTTATTACTTAGTATGTAATAAAAATTAATATCAGTATGTTAAAAATATGTTTTTAAAATGTGAAACGATGTGTTATATACACATAATGCAAAATGTGGCACAGTTCTTTTGCAGGGCAAATTGATAAATATTGCCGAATCACCTGCCTCACGTCATATTTCCTTATTTAGTTATCTAAAATAAGCATGTCAATTCGCCCTACAGAAAAGCTGTAACGCAGCCACCGTGAAAAAGGGGTTTACAGTACACACCAAAATCTTATTTTGAAAATAACATGTATTCAAGAGCGATGAAATAAAAAGAGTTCCAAAGTTAAAATCAAATTTTGGCGTAAGGTATGAATAATATTTAAGTTCTCACATGTTTACAAAATTAATACGTATGTGTACGCGTCTCAACACGACTGGATTTATTTTAGAACTGTTAAACAAACGTTAGTATTAAAATGCTTTTAATCTTAAAGAATAATTCTTATTTAATCAGAAATAAAACATTCTACTTAAACTGGCTGTAGTTTTGGTTATATTCTGTCAACATTGTTGTTGATATCATTCGTGTCAAAAGGACATATTTTACAATTTTTTCCAGTCAAAAATATTATTTCTTGGTGCATTTTACACATACTCGTAAAATATTTTCATTTCTAAATCGTTATCTGAACAAATATCACAGGAACCAATAAAAGAAACCATATGGGACAATATGAATATACAAATTTTGAAGAAGATTCTTAATCTTGGAATTGATCAAAATTAAAATCAAACTTTAAATTGTAGTGGTAAAATAAGGAAAAAATTCACAGAAAGTGTTTATTTTTTAACAACTTGATGAATTATAAATGTCACGTCTAATTAGCATATAAGTTTACAATCGTCAGCATTTATTCGGTTTTTTTTTTACAAAGCATGAAAATAATAAAATATATGTCATTGAGGCGAGCAAGAAAAAAAAACCCTGCATAAATGTTTTAATCAACCAACAATTCCAGACAAAGCCCCGTCCACGCATGTCTGCGACAAGTAGTTGAAGTAATCAAGAGACCCATCTGCTTCCGGTGCGCAGCTCATTGGACAATACATCCTTCCGGTGAGGTCACACTGGATGTAATGGTGCCGATCTCCAGCGATGCCATGAAACAGCCGTCCCGCGCTTATTTTGTCATGCGTACAAGGAGGTGAAAAGCGAGGACATGTCGGACAGCAGAGGAAACCGTTAACCTCATCGCCGCCATAGTTGGTGGAAGATGGCGGACGGACGATCGGAGAAAATGGAGTCGACCCCGACTGAGTTCCAGAACCGGAAGTCAGACAGGTAAGAATGTTCTGGTCCCAGACCTCACCCCCCGGACATGACATGAGCCAGGCCTTACCCCACACGTCACAATGGATAAACTTGGTGTTGTCCGCCTGATAGGTGAAAAAGAAACGTCCAGCCTGGAGATTTGCAAGCGTGCATGGGGAAGAATCCGTAGAGTTCTTCTTGCCAACTATACAAGATGACGAGGTGTTGCCGACACATTGCTGACAGGATTGGTAGTACGACTCGAACTGAGGACATTGTACGATGTAGAGCTTCCCTGACAAATCACACATAAGGTATTTTGTGACGTCTGTGGGATGGGGAAATTTCAAGACCCCCTTTTCCAGGTTTTCTTTGGTACAAGGATTGGGGAAGTTCCATTTCTCTATGTAAAAAAATACTAAGATATAAGTTTGTCACTGTTGTGAGGCATGAAATAATAATGGTTATCACTTTGCCCCAAAAACCACAAGCGTTAAAATCTATATCTAATACATGTAGCAAGCATACCTTTGCAGTTATCTGGGCATTCAATTCTTATTCCATCAACGTAGCACTTGACGGCTGTAAGAAGAAGAAGAAAAGAAATAAGATTGTCCCCCCAAATAGATCTAAATTACACAGTCCCTAAGTACATTTTTCCCACTGACCCAAGCCCCCACTTACTGTGGTCTGTATGGTCCCCGTGGAAGGGGGTAATGGTAATGGTACATCCCGTGCTGTCGGTGGCCTGGTTCTTGAGGGCGTCCACTAGGTTGATGAACAGGGTCTGGTCCACGGAGGAGTTGTGGAATACAGAGGTGGGGTTCCCGGGGGACACGGAGTTGATGGTCTCGTAGTAGCTCTCCCCGGGGTATGCGTTGCTGAAGGCTGTGTAGATGTTTCCCACCCCGCAAGTCATGTTTGTCTGATGAAAAATAAACCCATAGAGTTTTCATAACTTTGCTGTTAGCACAAAGTTATTAATTCTATATGCAGGCCAATTTGCAATACTGTTAAGAATTACAAGATATACTCTCTCTCTCTCTCTATATATATATATATATATATATATATATATATATATATATATATATATATATATATATATATATATATATATATATACACGTATTCACAAAATACCTCATTGCCATTTAAACTCAAACGATTTTTTAAATTTTATTAAACAGGAAATGTTATGGATACATCAATTAAGTAAAATGCTTAACTAATGATACCGCTGGTCGAATATGGGGAGTGTGTGTGTGTGTGTGGTTGGGGGGGGGGCGGGGGGGGGGGGGGGGTGAGGAGTGTATCCAAAATCACGTTTGGTTGTAAAAAGGGATACAAGTCAAGGTTTCTTCTAAATTTGAAATCCCAAGTTTAGAATAATAGTTTGATTGCAACATAGAATGTTTTAATTACTCTAGTCATATGTGTTAAGAATAGAGTTATCTCTCTTCCGGTAGCATGAAATAATTACATAATTTACATACAATATCTAAAGGCGTGATACTGTTCTGCTGAGTACATCTATTATGAATCTTGATAGCCACAAGGCAGCAAGTGGCGAGGGTGGTTGAAAAAATATAAAGATAATATGCAATTCAAGCAGAGCGAATAATATCACTCCCCCGATAAGAATCGTATAACTTTTTTATTTAAACATTGCTTAGAGTAGTGCTACCTCTATCCTTCAACTTAAAAAAACCATGATTTGTGCCTGCATTATACAGTAATTTATATTAAATGAACCGGTATTTCTCCTCGGGAAGCAATTTAAAAAAACTTCGAAAGAAAAGAGTTTCTTTTTTTTTTGGTATTCTTATTTTATTTATAATGTTAACTTGATTTTGTTGTTTATTTTGATAAATATTACGTCACAACATGGATGTGTCCCATACCATCTTAGGAGTCTCGATAATAAAAATAATTGGGATGTAAAGTCATAGCGTTAACTTGGTCCCAAATTTAACGCATTTTGAAATTTATTTTTTCAAAGTGCGTTGATTTAGTACCAAATTGACCGCTCTTTGAAACATTTTTCAAAGTGTGTAATGTATTAGAATTACTAGCCACATACCTCCAATGTGACTCCCGGAATCGACGTCAAAACAGCCAGTGGTGGACATTTCTCTATGACACAGCTAAATGTGCTGTTTATGTAAACGGGAGCTGAACAAAAATAGAGAGCATATTATTATAATGACAGCAGTTACTCGCGTGTCTTTTGCTAGCTAGATTTAAGACATTTTAAAATGTTAATGATTTAACGTGTATTACCTCGACAAGAACTCTGAATGAGTTCTTCTTTGAGTGCCCGTATTTCGTCATAGCCGGACACGGTGAACACGTGGGTACAAGACGGCGTGGAGGCCATGTAGTTGAGCTCACTGGTGTCAATCCTTGAACCTACGCCGACAGAAAACATTATGACGCCGCCACTTTTAGCGTTATCAGCAGCGTGTTGGGTGTTGATGACGTCATCAGACTGCCCGTCTGTAATGACGATGACAACTTTTGCTGCATTGGGACGACTGTACGTAAAAACGCTGTTTATTACCGATTGTAAAGCAGCCGCCGTGTTTGTAGATCCGGGATGGAAAGGCAAGTGCTGAATTGCGTTTTTCAGCGGAGTTTTCGATGTGTGTGCACTCAGGTGAAATTCAATCCGGGGCGAATTGGAATATGTAATAACCGAAACACGCGTTTTGTCCGACGCAATATTGAAAGCGTCAACAACGTTACTCATGAAATATTTCGCTCTGGTGAAATCGTCACTCGATAGGGAATTGGAACTGTCAACAACAAAAACTAAATCGATTGCTTCATTTCCATGGCAACCTAAAATTTAATGAGTAAGCTTAAGCAGTAGTTTCTTGTTTTTTCAATTTTACCAAACAATGGAAAACGTTTCAAATCTCGCGAGAAATAGAAATAAGAACAAAAAATACCTTGGTCGAGAAGCTGAGCCAAATTTGTGAAATTGTGGCCCCCAGATGACTGAAACAAGCTTTCATAGGTATTTGCTTGGTCCTCTATCCTCCAAGCCACTACACTATGCAGCTTAGTATACAGTGCGGCAGCAATACCCGAGTACAAGGGTTTCCGAAGATCCGACCACGTGACGTAGTCCCAGTTGATTCCGAACGTGTTTCTGATTATGTTCTTCTCGTTCTGCAGTCCAGATGTCGTTTGGGTTTCCCGGAACTTATCTTGGTCCACCTAGTACACATGTATTGAAATAAACATATAACGAATTTTCAAAAGCTTTGCAAATTTATAAAAAAATATTGCAAACGAGTTTACTTTAGGATTTGTAATGCATCAATGATGTAGAATATGATTTCTCCCATCCTTCATTTTTTTTCGCTCTGTGAATCCTCGGATATCTCACTCTTATAAAAGTCAACTTTGAAGAGGGATTCAATGAAATATATTTTATATATGTTTTACCTGAATTGTTTTAAGGTAGCAAAAAAAAAACAACAACAGAAAAGCAAAAATTTTCCTATCATTACATGTATTATTGGAGTGAAACCTGTAAGTATTTTAACCATGTTAACTGTAAAATAGATCTAGCCTAACAATTTTGGCCCATATCGCCCTAATCCTACCATTGTGACCTCATTTCAGTGGATCTAAAAATGGAACAGTCATTGTTAGCTATTGCAATGCCAATAAGTTACTTTTGTAGATATTACTACTGTTTATTATAATACTTCTTTTTATACAGGAGGGATTTCTGTTACTTAAAGACACTGAAATGTATTGTAACTGGTAACTTAAAGTTAAATATTTGACAGAGGTGAAAATTGAAACTCCCAGATTACGTCATCATATTTGACTTTTGACCTTTTGATATGACCTAGAAATTTGATGTGCATCAAGCATAAACACCTGTGATAATTGTGTCCAAATTTTAGGTTTTTACTTGAAAAAAAAATCCCAAAAGTTACACGTTTTTATATGATATAAGGCTAAATTGAACAAAGATCAAAGGAAGATCATTCAAATGTAGGTATCGATTTTATCAAAATACGCTGTACCTCGATTTTTTATGCTTCCAGTAAATGATGGGTATGATTTACATTTCGTTCTTAAGATACTGGATTAAAATTAACTTTTATAAAATATTGAGCCACTATTTCATGCATTTGAGAAAGTATTTCAAATAGCCAATTTTACGAATGTTTGTAGTACCTTAAGCAAAAAAAAAAAAAAAGAAGCCACATACAGTCATACACTAGTACCCGGAATTGTCATGTTTCAGTTGGGACCTACCTGCCAGATTCCGCCATGATAATTACTCCTGCCGTAGGTCTTGGGATCCGTCCCGTCTCTTGACTGCACGTAGGCCAGACGTCGGAGAAAACGTTTGTCGTCTGCGAAAAGACAGGACTCCCTAATGAGGCTGACCACCGACTCGACCACAGAGGCCCCCAGGGCCCCGGGCTGTCGGGTCTGATCCACGGCCCAGCAACCGGCAACCAATGCCCCCAAAGTCAGAACCCAGAGAACGCCCGACATGGTGTATCCTAGTGTCTGGTTATCTAATGACGGGTATCCTCCTTGTAAAATCTTTTTGTGTCGAGATGAGATCGGCGCGAAGACATCGTTCCGTTGTCATCTTGAAATTGTTGGTTTTTCCAACATTTATTTCTTGAATTTGGCAGAAAACACTCGAGATTATCTGGAAAGGCGGTATCCCGTTCTCGAACCATTTTTGCATTTTTATCAATTCTTGGTGATAAATGAGGATAAGATCATAAGGACCAATCTTCCGGGTTCATAAGTTCCAAAGCAGAACGCAAAAGGTACCATATATCCACTGTTACATGTTTGTTGTAAACATTTTGGTTAATGAAAAGAAAAACAAAATTGATGATTTTTTTTCCCGATGCAAGAGGTACTCTTTTTAAAACCTATCAGGAGTATTGGTCATTTGGCCTATGAAGAAGTGTGATCATGAATAGGTTAGGAAACCGATTGTTTGCTAAATCAACACTCAAAAACAAAACAGAGCTGTATTTTGCACGATCCGATTATGGTTATTTCGACAATGAGTACTGGATTTCCCCCGCCACTTTGTTTCTATCTTCACAACGAGTGATAAGAGAAGATAAAGACATACATGTAAAAAATTTGCCGACAGTTTACAGTTCTTCAGCTATGACATATAGATAGATAGATACCCATGAATTCAGAAAACAAATAATTCTTCAAATCCAAGGCTATACTAGAACCATTGAAACAAGACATTGGACTTTTGGTATGATTTAACATCTATTTCTTGCGTCAAAACAAGTTAAAAATGACGCTGGTTTCAAGAGAAATACTAGTATGCACCAATTGCGTAGTCTTAGCTCAAAAGCCAGACAAATCTTGTTTATTTCAAAGAACCAATTCTGAGTGGCCAGCAATGAAATAGACATGCAGGCATAAGAACTTCACATTACTGTTTGACAACTACCCAAAGTCCAAGCTCCTGTTAAAATGGTTCTCAAATATGCTTCTCAATCCAAAACATTTTTTTGTCTTTTGAAAAGTCCTTTCCAAGTGATAAAAAATTTGACTACAGTCTTTACTGCTTATATCAAAGAGGTCCTCAATCCTTAGATATCTGAAATGTGCGTTGAAATATATGTTTAAATATATATTAAGACTATGTCAAGATTCAAAGGTTTCAAAATTTAGCAGCTATGCCGAGTTGATAAGCTTCATGGAAAAACAACATCACTATCAAAATAAAAACAACAGGCTATCAAACATCGTCCGATTAAAATGACAATGACATGACGATTGTGGCCGGGTAAGAGATAACACAAGTCAACATTTATCATCGGTCGCAAAAAGGTGGTCGGTTGTATGATGATAAAAAAAATTATAAATTAAAAATTCATATGAAGTAATATTGGTGTTAATGTTAAGTTTTTCAGCTTTGCGCAAGGCATGCAAACGTAAATTTACAGACAAAGCATCATATTTTATGCTGGTGTTTCAATTAATTTACTTTTGCTGTTAAAAAGTTTAAAAACCTGTTATGAAATTTTCCCATTTTGCCACGCATTATCAACAGAACAAAAGAATATTTTAGAGCTTTTATCTTGGGAATCATTTCGATTTTTCTCTCAACGTTACACAGTGTTTAATTAAAACATATCTAACAGCTAACCATATAAAGAATAAGACTCTTCCATTTTAAGACTCTGATGTATTTGTGTATATTTATCGAACACCTGTTTTTAATCAATAAATTCCATAGTTTTTCACACAAATTTTATTATATGATCTTTCCGTACACCATACAAACATGAACGAACAAATTATCTACATTATATTTAAAGCAATATCAGCTGTGTTTAAATTCAGAATCTTATTTTTTGCCACACCCCCCCCCCCCCCCCAAAAAAATGTGATGACTTTGCACGTAACCTAAACCTTTATGATTAAAAGTATTAAAACAAATATCAAAATCTATCAGAAGAAAAAGTTTCAGTAATATAGAGTTTTTGTATATATCTAGACATTTTGCAGAGGACGACAACAATGTAATTTTGCTTCAAACAAAGCCTCTAAATAGCCTTTTCCACGAAAATATACTTTTGTACCATCAAAAGATTATGAACCAAATTTTTTTCCGGAGGGGGGGGGGATCAAATGGTAAATTACAATGTTACAATAAAATATTCCGACATGAGAATTGCAGCTCAAAGTGCTGTAATGATTTCAGGCAGACATCAATTTAAGTAGTATTATATCATAATAGTGTATCTGAAAGAAGATCATAATAGTTATTTTATAGGTCACACTGCACATGCCTTTGAATCGTGTTTATATAAAGCCCAAGTATTTTCGACCTGTTTTCGTGGAAATGAAACAAAATGCTTTTTATGCAAGATTCATTTCTTCACTAAAGATAAATCAAAGTACCGAAGAACTGACGGGATTTGATTTTATCGATGGTTATTCATTTTAAAATCAATGATATGTTATTTTTCATGACAAGTACAGGTAGTTTCTAATCTGTATTTGAAATACGCACATTTTTATAATATGAATTTACGGACTTGTTCGACACAAGAATGTTGATAAAACCCCATATGAATCACGTTAAGTAATATTTAAAGAGAGAATAGATTCAATCAAACTATATCAGTGATAGAAATATTTCTGGAAAATTTATGGATCCAAGCAATATTGAACTTTCGTCTCGTTCAACCAAACGCTCGACTATCGCCGTTAATCTCCGACAAGCAAGAGAGACTCTCTGCTTGTTGGAGATTTACGGAGACAGCCGAGCGTCGAGTTGAACGAGACTATATTGAACTCTGGCGTAAGAATACATACAACTACAAAAAATATCTAAATTGCTCGTACCATTTAAAATCTGACTATTTTCAAGGTATTTATAAATATGTTTCCTTGAAAAACAATGCTTAAGCATACATTATTTCGGATTTATCAATTATTCTCAAGAACTCTTCTTGTCAGCGGCGATGATTTGTGCTTTATTCCAAACACTGTTTCACTTTCGGTTTGTCAGAGTAACTGCATAGGAGAGTTGATTAAAATCAACTCCCAAAAACATATTTAAATTTTCGAGCTTATGATAACGAAGCTGCAAATTGTTTCAAGTGTTTCTAATTTATAAACTCTCTCTGTAACGCTAAGCTCTGGCCCCAGTCTGCCACTGTATACAAGGTAATATTCGCCCCGTTTCACCCCCCCCCCCCCCCCCCCTCCGTTCGCTCTAGTTGTTAGCGGACGAATTTAAGACCGGGCGAATTCTTTATTTTTTACTTTAAAAACAATTGTGACAAATTCAAGACGGGGCGAAACCTTTGTTTGCTCTTTTTTGTTTTTTGTTTTGTGTTTTTGTTGTTGTAGAATTTGGAATTACCTAATGAAGATTATTTTGGGGTTGATATTAGCAATTCCGGTGTAGTTGATGGTTATGTTTGAATATTTAAGATATGCATCTTAAAGTTTCATGTAACTCGAATGTAATTTGTTGTGGAAAAAAATTGTTATATGAATGATAAAAGACGTTAAAATACGTTAAAACTTTGATAGCGAAGATTTTAAAATCATATGTTATAGCCGATATACGATAATTTTCTAAAGGTTAAGAATTTTGCCGGAACCTGAATAAGAATTCGTTATAGTTGTTATTCGCTACATTCGTGTACGTTATATTCGAGTCTCTCTCTCTCTCTCTCTCTGTAAAATAAACCACCCACACCGCATTTTCTTTTAACAATTAATGTCCTTTTCCGTAAGAGGTTGTTAGTGCAAGCAAAGATTGAAAAAGGTCCATTTGTTCCTGAAAAAGTTCATTTGACCTTTTTCTTCAGGTGAGCTAAAAATAGAGAAAGGACATATGAAACTGGGTTGCTCTGTACAATATAACATAAAATGATGTTACTTTGTTCTCTGTGATTTGAAATGATAATAAAATAAACTACCGTATCAGTTGATAGAAAATAAGCCATATTTTAACAGATGGTTTTTTGATTTATTGCTAAATACTTCGCCGGTTGTAATAAAGCTCGCTTGTATGATGAATATCAAGGATATAGGCAATTATCAATTTCATTTAATTCTCATCAAATGGATGACATTTAGTAATGGCTTGCATTTCCAGGAAAAATCGCAGATGGACCTAGTATTTTAATGCGCATTTATAAACCAAGGTTGTTATAATGTGTAAAATTGTATGGACAAAATATATGTTTACATGCAGTGCAGAAGTAATATTGGATAAACTGATCACGTGGTGCATTGTACATGTATTAATAGGATTCGGTTGATGCTTTGGAGAACGACCAACCCAGCTCTGTACATGGGTTCTGACCTGCGTCTGAAACCTTGAAGAAACCTTTAAACTAAACCAGAAGGAACTTGAAGATACTCGAAGATGATAAGCACTTTGATTCTTGTAGCAATTGCGCTATTTCCTGTACTTGGTAAGTTTGATATATTTTTATTTTAGTTTTCTAAAAGTAAAAGAAGTATTTTGCCAAGAAGACCATCTCATTATCTACAAATACTCATTGTGTGTACTCTTCTTTCTTTGAGACCCTGTACAGTTTTGGATTTTATTTTCTCTTGCATACATCTTGAGAATGAATAAAATTCATGTTCTGAAGAATTACCTCGAATTTGTGATATTTCTTTCTGCCCATATCATTCCTCATGCTCGAATCTGGAGGAAAGGGAGTCGCACCCAGGGGAAATTTAAATTTCTTTTAAAATTATCATAGCAAAGGTACCGAGATTAGGCCTGGACCACCCCCCCCCCCCCCTGTCTGCAAACACAACTATCATCTCCACCTCCCACCCCCGGGGAAAATTTTTTGGATCCGTGCATGACTTTTACACACGCTTTTACTGCGTTTTCTCAATGTATACCACTTACCCCTTCTGTCTGTCAATGCTTGCTCTTATCGATACCCCCTCCATTACATGAGCAATTTTCATCATATCATTTTTTCTTTTTTTTTAGTTCACTTGAATTGTAGATTGAAGTGATAATATTCAATCACATCTTCCCTCATAGATTTTGTCACTATTGTGAATTTACTTTACTTGATCGCTCTCTTCTACCATATTACATATGCTCCAAAAATACTGTAAACGAAGCGATATTGTTTCTGCATACAACTTTCGTCTACTACTTGTTTCAACATTCTATTGCCTGCTCCAATCGTTCACAGTTCATTTCCATTGCTTTCTGTAGCTTTTTATTAACTCCGTTCTCCGTATTCACTTCGCGTCATCTAGCTCATGGAAACCTACAGAAATGAACACTTTGTACAATCAAACCATATAATACTGCAGAATAGCAGAATTCCCAAATAATTATAATCTTTATGATTCTGTATTGTTATCGTGAAATTTTGGGTAGCTTATTCATCAATATTTTCTACTTCTGAAGACACAACATCACCGGATGGCGGTTTAAATGTTTTGTTAAATTGTTTGCATCAATCGAATTGGTTTGTGGCAACGTACTTTGAAAAAATTACGCACTTTGAATTTTTTTTTAGACAAAATCAACGCACTTTGAAAATATTTTGCAAAGTGCATTAAGTTTTGGACCAAGTTAACCCACTTTGAAATTTTTTTATGAAGGTGCATCAACATTTTATAGTATCGACACTCTTAGCGCACTTTGAAAAAATATTTTTATATCATAAATTCTGGAACTGAATTTCTAATTTGTTGATAGTATGATGATTTATTAACACTTGTGAATTTAATTTACCGTATTTAGAACGGGGATGGGGGTGGGGTGGAGGTTAACCAAAGATACAGGTCAAATACCAGTGCATCATTTAATTGATTACAAGAAGAAGGTCCCCTACCCCTCATTTTTCCTTCAAAAACATGTGATATTCAACAACTTTGGGTAAACATTTAAGATCGGAAAAAGAAATAAGCTCTGTATAAGTACATGCAGTGTTATTGAAAAAACGGGCTGGCCGAACAATAATTTCTCTATTAGTATGTTAAAGAATCTATGTGTTTCATCAGTAACCCTCTTTTCGTATTCTAATCAAATAAATCACTTCAATAAAAGAATATAATTAACATTAACGATCATTAAATTAATATAAACTTAAAAACAAGCATAAGGATGTGGGTTAATTTTCTCGCACTGATCTTCTAAAAAATAATATTGTTTTTGATAAACAGAACTAAGGTATCCTTTTTTACATCATATTTGCAATAAGCCAGTTGAAATTATTCATATATATATATATATATATCATATTCGTTAGGGCATAGCCCAATATACCAGATAAGAGGTAAATTTGCTGCATAATCAAAAAAGGAAAATGCAGTTGCTAAGCGATGAAGTTTAAGTCATATGTGAATAATTCAACCCCCCCCCCCCCCGAATTTTTTTTCTGTGTAAATTGTCGATATTGTCTTATGAGAAAAGAAAAAAATTCTCATCTAGGAACTGTTTATCAAGTTAGCTAAGAATGCAATGAATTCTTTTTTAAATATATATTACATTAAGCTAAACAAGGTTAAAACAATCATTTATTTTATATAAAACTATCAACTATTTTCACTAAACCATGAACATTTTTTTCAAAGTGCATTAATATCGACGATATCAACGCACTTTGAAAAAAAAATATTTTTTTTTCAAAGTGCGTTGACTTGGTCCCAAAATTAACGCAATTTGAAATTTTTTTTCAAAGTGCGTAATTTTTCAAAGTGCGTTGTATATCATCACTGCCGAGTGGTGAAAGTATTGGTCTTGTGAAGCGTAGATCACGAGTGCGAATTCGCCATCAAGTAATGTTCTACTGACTTGGGAAACTCTTTCGAGGTGTAGTGAGCCTACTTAAGATAATTATGCTGTTAACTAAGCATCATATTTTCACGTTCCCTCCGGGAAAATCATGTTGCCCTCGGGAAATATGATTTTTGGGAGGAATAAATCCCCATATTTCACGGACGTTCATGCAATAAATTGTTTATCATAACAAACCACAGGTGGTAATTTTGAATACATCGAGTTATAATCGTTTTTCAGCTATTGCACAGCAATAACATACATCTGTAGTGAATGATCATCGCTTTCTTTCTATGTCAGTTTTCTGCTAATAATGGGTTTAAAACGATATTTTTAGAATTAATCATTACATTTCATTAATGATTACATCGTACATGTATGCTCACCCTCGTGATTCTTCATATGCATGAAATGAAAATTCACGTGGCTTTCATAAGGGATGGAATGTGCTAAAAAAAAATTTGACTTTGACAGGAAAATATAAAGTTTAAATTTATTGCCCTGACACGTGATTGTCTAGAACCAATCAGATAACGCGTTATATAGAATGATTATTGCTAGCGCTCTCGAGCGCTAGCAACTACGTCAATCGCAACTTCTCGGGCCTTTCCGGCAAGCTCGGAAAAACACCTCGAATGTATCAACATCACCGGATGTTAGAATTTTCTACAAAATGGAGTCGCTTCCCATTAAAATAAGTATCGGCGAGACAGTCTTATATGTCGCTTCTGTGTTATATTTTAGTGTATATCGTTTACTTTAATGAAGTTTAGCTCACATCTCAACAGATCGTAAAATGTGTTCTATTTATTTCAAGTTTTACAAAAAGGGGGGTTGTCATGGACGCCTAGGTAATACATTCGAGGTGTTTTTCCGAGCTTGCCGGAAAGGCCCGAGAAGTTGCGATTGCAACTACGTTAGTCTTTTCCACTGTAATACGCATGCTCGACTCCATAGTAGGGGATTCTGGGAATACTGTACTACTGCAGATAAGCTGTACCATTTGAATTTCGTTTTATCATTTTCACATGAAGTTTTGAAATGAAATGTCAAAAAGTACCGTAGGTCTTATAATGCAAAGTTATTTTTGATATAATGATAAAAAGCTAGCTTTATCTTAAATTTCTTCAAGCTCGGAAAACAACTTCGGATATGTTTTCCGAGCTTGACGGAAAGGCCCGAGAAGATACGATTGCTACAAAACAGTACCAATGATTCTTGAAAATTTTCACCTCGAAATTGAAATTACAGTAGTTAAGGCACAGTCAATGAGCCACGCCATGCCTCTATATTCACAGTTCTAAATTGAGACCCCACTCCAGCACTATTCCAGTACACCAATGTGCCTTCCTATTTAATTAATCGATTCAGAAATATAAACTAATGTTTTAAAAATCTGCTTCTGTGTTTTATGATGGCTACAGCGCTAGCTCACCAATCTTTTTAAAAGATAAACTTGTAATGAAGTATAATAAAAGTAACATGTCTCACTTTGATATGCCTTCCTATTTAAGTTAACACACAGCAGGAATTTCCGGGCTTGGGCATTGTGGAAGAAATCAATCCGGAAGTAAAACAGATTTTTCAAACAGCTTATTTGAACTGCACAGTGGTCAAAAATTTTCCAACCTCTAGGGTAAGCACTGTGGCCTTTTGATTTTCACTAGTTTCTTATCAGACTACTCTTTTTTTATTGTTTATTCGTTATTTACTGGGTTTAAACACGTCAAAAATGCTACATAGTAATAAATTATGGATAAAGAAATAAATGTAAATAAACATGAATACTGTGTACAGGGTTATTTTCGCCCCGTGTAATTTTCGCCCTTCTAGACTTGCAAACAGTTTCGCCCCGTCTTGAATTCGCCCAGACACATTTGTGTTTAAAGAAAAATAATTGAAGACATCAGAATTCGCCAAGTCTTAAATTCGCCCGCTAACAACAAGGGCGAAAGGGGCAAAAATAAAACGGGAGCGAAAATAACCCTGTATACAGTATATAAAGCAATGCATAACATATGATTGTATAGCTGGCTATATCATATAACATTGAAACTAATTCTATAAAAAAGATATTTTGATTATTATTAAAATGATTAACGCCTTGTAAGAATTTCTGTTCAAAACTTTTTTCTAGGTACAATGGAGAAAAGTGCCAACAAGGATTCCAAATCATCCATCTATGTCTATAATCAGTGATGAAGATGTTGTCATTTGGGGTAATAAAAATCTTATTATTATACTTTCATGTTAAATACTGAAATCTAAGGTGGCAGGGGACAGTTTTTTTGATACAATTCATTGTAGCCAAGGGATGCATGTCTTCGGAACTCTGTAACTAGAATTTCCTCAGTTCCCATTCAGCACAAATACCTTTAATTCACTCTTTATAAGGCCAATCACCAATTTCTGAAGAAAATTACTAATCAAAACCTGTAAAATTCTCTACATACTGGTTTTTATGAGATTTTGACCCTTTCATATTTTGCTAATTTTTCATGATTTTTCAGCTTTTTAGACCTCCCCCAGCTAATTCCCTGCAGAGGGTTGACCTTCCGTACTGCGTGCATGTTGCACTATCACATGTCACAAACTTACCGGTGTATAGTTTTCAATGTCCCATCCACCTACTTTTCGTGTTATTTTACCTCCCGTCTGTAACTTGCAATTTCACTGTGTAAAGTCAGCACAACAGTCATAGCCGCAGGTTTCGCATTTTACTTCTGATTCTCATGTACCTAACATAAGGGGCCTACGTATTGCATATCAATTTCAACAAGAGACACCCCTCTAACTAATGATAATCATTAAAAATCATTTCATGAATTTTAGCAACACTCATAAGCCTTCAAGTACAGCAACTCTCAATTTTACAAAAATATTGACGGGTACTTTATTCGAAACTGTCCCTTGCTACCTAATTGGTTTGGACGCAGTTTTCTATTACTCTCAGCGTTAGCAACACACTTGGCAACTGGTAACAATAAATAAATTGTTACATGTTCTCTATTCAAAGCTCATCATATGATAATACGTTTGTATTATAAGCGATGACATAAAAATGTTATTCCTTACTTAAATCTTCCAAATGTCATTCTATATCCTAAACTTATGAGAGCGATTTAAACATCAAAATTTCACATAGGTTGCAACACTAGAGGGGGAAAATAAGACACATTTATGACATTTAATGTTTTAAATCCAAATCTGACATGTGGCATTGAAAATAATGACCGGTATCTACACGTATATCTCTCTGATATGCATCATGCAATTACGATTTATTTAATTCAATTTAATCCTGTCTATCAAGTTAGTATATCTACATCTGGTTGCACATGGCGATGATTAAATATAATGAATTCTAAGTAAAAACTGTTAGAACGTTATTTTTTATTTGACCTGATGTTACACTCTAGATAGTTCATTTAAAAAAAATAAATAAATTGTATTTCCTTAATGACTACTAGCTGCCGGTGTAACGACGAAATGTGACCCGGGTTGAAAGTTGACCCGGGGGTCATTTTTGATCGTTGAATATTGAGACCAAAGGCGTTGATTTAAGACCCCAATCCGTTGAAAATTGACCCGCATCGTGGAATTTTGATCATGAAACCGGTTCAAAATTCAACAGCAAATAAGCACAAACTAACAAATCTAAATCTATATTAACTTCGATTTATTCAGCATTTTTTTCATATATATTCTTTAGATTTAATATATGTTTATATGTTTTAGCAGTCGGACGAAAAAAAAATGACAAAAGTTAGGGGGAGGGGCTCAGCTCCTTGAAAATTCATTTTTTTAAATATGAATTTAAATGTAATTTACGCGATAAACTCAATAAGAAATATTTTCTTATTTCACAATTGAAACGTATAGGATCAAATGCTATTTTCTCTTTTATTGCACAGATGAGTATAAATACGCTGTAAAGATACGCAATGTTGGAGACAAAAGCACGTACACGCTGGAGATCAAATACCTCGAAGAGGCGGATGCTGGCGAATACATGTGCATTTTAGAAATCGTTGGAATGAGAAATTTCGAACAGTACTACCCTAGAAAGACTGGCAATTTGACAGTGCAGTGTAAGTATTAATAAATTTCATTGAAGTGGCAGTGGCCAACATATAAGTACATGTATCTGACTTAGTTTTATGACATTTAATTAATAAGCTTGATTACAATTTACTTAAAGGTTACACTAGGGGTAGCAGAGAGACCGCCAAAGCGACATGTTTTTAATTATTTATTTACATGCATAAAATACAACGGTGCAGAGAGTTTTTTAAGGAATAATGGATCATTCTTTGAGTATTATGAGGTGATATTTATTGCCGGGGCGTGATCAAATCCAATAAAGCCCGAAGAGCTTTATGAAAGATTTGATCACGCCCCGACCGAAATTATAACCTCATAATATTCAAAGAATGATTCAATATTACTTATATTTATATAATTTTAAACAATCGTATGATTAAATATTTAAATATAAATAAGCAAACCCCGGTGGCGTCAATTTGGCGTCATTTGAAGTCATGAGTTTTATAGTACAAAATTGATATGTAGTGTTATCACAGAGAAAGCCACTAGAAAATGTAAATATTTTTTAGTAAGCGACAAAGTTAAATGGATGGATGAAGAGTAACTTACATGTAGGCCTACATAAAATTTCCTATAAGAGCAGCTGTAAGAAAATCAAGAAATACTCAGCCAAACTGTGAATTAGGAAGATGTGTGCAATATTCATTGTTAAATACCAAGGAAAAATTACTTATTGACAATAATTATTTCGCCAGTATTTAAGGTGTAAGGAATAATTCTTTGGATATTATGATCTCCCCGTTATAGTCAGAGCATGATCTTGAAAATCCAATAAAGCCCAGAGGGCTTTGGGCTTTATGATAGATTTGACATGTTATATGGTATGAGATTAAGTTTTCATTGTATGCTGGCATTTCTTCATTATCTGCCGATATTTCTTCGTTATATGCTGGAATTTCTTCATTATACTTGCTGATATTTTAACATTATACAGCGGTTCCTGTAACAATTGACCCTGAACCTACCTGCAAACCAATAAACCCAGTAGTAGATCAATTTACATACAGAGGACTGAGCGCAAAACTTCAATGTATTATTACAGGTAAAATAATACGGTTAATGTACTTGTACTTTCAGTCGAATTTGCATGCACAACAGGCACATGGCATTTGGGGGGGGGGGGGGGGGGGGTAGGGGGCGGGGGGGGGGGGCAAGATGGACTGCCCCCCACCCCACCCCAACTGTTTTTTGGCATCTTACATTTGCATATAAAAATGAATTATCATGGAATCCATCCAACATTTTTTGGAAGTAAATGTATGTAAAAAAAATTGAAATAAAATAGGAATTTAGTTTTTCTACATCCATTTAATACTCGGCTGCGATAATAATAATTTTTGACTTGATTGGACTTGAACACGTGTAATTTGTGCAATAACTTTTTTACTTGGAAGGTTTCGAGTAGATAAAATGCTGTTTGAAATAAAATGAAAATAACGGTGAATCATTACTTTAACATTAACTTGATAGATTGAATAAATTCAAAAATACATGTACCGCACCAAATAGATGTATGTCCTTCCGGAGGATAGATATAAATGTTTTGCAAATCTGGCCAAAAAAAACCCCCCACCTGAAATGGAACTGGCCAAACTCTTTGAAATGTGTGTTTTATTGTCATCAAAATAGATTGGCAACAATGTTGAATTTTCTTGTGTTTACATATATAGTGCATTGTAGACATCAAAAGCGTACGTGTTGTATAAGAGGGGTTCTTGAGTCTTACGAGTTCTTATTGGTTTGTCATTTTATGTCAGCAAGCAAACTTCCTATTTCAACGGATTGTAAATTTTTAATATTCTTATCATCTTTTCTTATATCAATGAATCAGCCTCATAGACACATGTTCAATTGTAAAACTTGAAAAAAACCCACATTTATACATTTGAAAATAAAATTAAAAATGCCGCTGGATATCTTTAATTTAAAAAGAAAGTAATAAATCGGTGTTCTTACTAATTAAAGGAAATCCGCCACCAGCAATAAAGTGGATGAAAGAGTCCGAAAATGGAGATCTGATTGAAATCCTGGACGATGATCAATATGACATCACTGAAAAGGACATCAACGTCAAAGAATTCATTTTGTCCACGCTTCTGGTCAAGAAAGTGGAATTCGTGGGATTCGATAACTATGTTTGTAGAGGTGATAACAGTCATGGCAGAGCCGAAGCTTCTATCCGGTTAAACAGTAAGTTTGACATTTTTGCTCAGATGAGGGATGTGCATGGTATATACATTTGTTTTGTTGTTTGTTTAATAAAAAGAAGAAAGAATTGGAAATAAACGAATGCAAAACTAAATCAAATATGATACAACCAAGGTTTAATCAGTTGGTTTTTTTTTTATTATTTTAGTATATACTTTAATTAATATATGATATTAGTTTAATTAAATTGAATTTTGTAATACAAAACGATTTAAAATTTTAAGGATTTTAATTAAGTTCTAAATTATACATTCATGAATTTTTTATATTATATGAACACATTTAGTGATGATTCTACATTTAAAGTGCTATTGAAAGTACTGAAAATTACTGATAGAAATATATATTTCTGAATGCTCTTAAACTTCAATGTAAAAGTAAAAATAAAAGGCGGGACCTTTGGGTTTGGAACCATTTTAACTTAGGTTATTTAATGGCCACGAAACAGTATAAAAGAAACCACAAAGAATGAACTGAAATGTTAAATAAATATTATCTTTTTTATCACAGAGCTTCTGAAACCGGGGATTGTAGGTTTCACTGAAGGTAAGAAAAAGTCATTGTGGTCTTTAATTTTACATCATTAAAATGATTAAATATACATGTATTCTTTGAAAACTCTAGGAGGAGTTATCCGTACAAAAGGGGTTGCTTTTTGCCAACCGACCGACCGCCTTTTTTCACCATTTCAATTACCTAATTTTTTCTTTCGAAGAGTTGATATTTCATTAAAGTAGATTTACGAAGTTAACCTTCATACTAGAACTTAGGAGCCATTCAAGTAATGCTTCTGATATAGATCCCTCAATATGCATTTGACAAGGAATTCTATTGTTTGATCTAATTTGTCAGATGTGATATTTCATGCGTCGTAAACCCTCTAGATATGATTTCTACTTACTCTAGGTATTTGAAATGTATCAGAATACGTTCATATTTTTAACGGTTCATGACACATTTTTATTGAACATTTGCTTTCATTAAGTATCGGCGCTACCTGAAATTGTTGGTGACATTTTACCTGATATAAAGAAAGAAGGAGAGACAGCGTATTTAAACTGTACAGTGGCCAACAAGGGTTATGATACAGTCGTAAGTAAACAATTTTAAGCATTTAAAAACATTGGATATCTCATTAGATAAATTAGACAACGTTATGGCAGATTTGATTATGTACTAAGATTTCGCAAAACGTAGTCAATGTGTGTTTTATCGTACATAAAAAAAAAACAAAGAGGTTTTGCATACTTCATCTCTCGGTTAATTAAGGTAATTAAATAATGAAAGTTTGTGTTTCAGCTTATTTGGGCTTAAAGCTATAGTAAGTTTTTCTGATAACTTTTTTCGTGCATCCTTCTGTCAATCCTGTCTGTCTGTCCTTAAAATTTTAAATTTTTGACGTATTCTCCAAAACCATTGGACCAATTTCAACCAAACTTAGTACAAAGCATTCTTGGTAAGGGGATTTTAGAGTTTGTTCAAATGAATTGCAACGTATTGTTTCACGGAAGTATGTAAGAAGGATTGAAAATTTATTGGTATTTTAAAAAAGTCTTCTTCTCAAGAATTGTTTGGCCAAAAAAGCTTAAATTTGTGTGAAAGCATCCTCGGGTAATGTAGATTTAAGTTTGTTCAAATCGGTGGTAGGGTGGGGCAACAATTGAAAAGAGGGGTGTCGAATCTTAACATAGGAAATCTGTGGATACCAAATTAAACGCAAGGAATTAATTTTAATTGCCACTTTAATTAATTTTATCGTATTGCTGTTGTTTTTTTCCGGCATTTAACTTATTGGATATAATTGTACGCACACTGTTACAAGCCATAACAAAGTTAACTATTGTATTTCTTTTGTTTTTGTTCCAGTTTTTTTGAAACTCCAAAAAGTTGATTTTTCCTAAAAGCGAACAAATTCAAAACTCTCTAATAAAGAACTTATCTAAAATATAAAATATTCCCATGTAACGTCACAAGTATAACAAAAAGTTAAACCTTATCATATATATCCAATTTATGTATAAAATCAAAGTTGTAGCTTTAAAGCATATTTTCTGAACAATTAAAAATGTATTTTGTGCAAAGATAATGGAATAAATAACACTGGTAACATCAAATTCATGAAATCATATCTTTTCTAAAGGTCATGTGGGCAAGACACGGGAGAAGCTATGATGAAAGCGATTATTTGATTAATTTAAGTGAAGACGCCAACATAATTAATGACGGTAAGGGAGTGCATAGAACAAAGTTGATTATATAATATTAAATCGATCGGTCGAAAAGAAATCATGGACAAAGATACAAAAAATATGCACAAAAAGTGAGATTTAGCGCATCTTCAACAAATTCCAATAGGGCCTTCTAAAAAAATTGATAACATTCAAGACAACACAGGAAATCGGGGTCACTAATTTTTTTTTTTTTTATCTAAGAACAATTTATATAACAGTAAAACTTCATGCAGGAAATTTCATCAAAATACATGGAGTAGAAATAATAAGACTCGGCCTAATAGAATAAAAACAAGAAATTGTGGGGTTTTTTAATGGCATATCAGATTCATTTTGTAACTAAACATTAAGATTGTGTGAGAAAACACAAGCACATACTATTTAAACTTAGGACAAATTAAACAATACAAGTATTTACCGGATCGGTGAGATATGTGCAGAACTGCAGACATTTCATCGGGTTTTTTTTAAAAACAGATTTTTTACTGTGTTCTTTTTAGCTTGTTCAACCAGACATGTTTCTAGTTACTGCATTTTTAATAATCTATCAAAAAATGATTTAGGAAAAAAAGTTTATAGAACATGTATATGTAGCATAAATTAAAAAGTCGTACATCGTTAAAACAATACTGGCAACGGTACTTGCTGAATAAAGACGATACATGTACATGTATTTGTTAGGTTTTTTTTTCTTTTTTTGCTTTCTTAATGAACACACTTTTAGCGTAGATTCCTATTTAAACACGAAGAATAAATATCGGGAGAAGCGCATCTCGCGAATTTTAAAATCTGGCTTTTTTTGACAATTGTAAACTACATTCAACTATAATACATGTATTTACATTATCCAGTGTCTTTGTCTGTGATAACACTACGTATCGATTTTGTACTATATAACCACTAATACAAATGGTGTCAAATTGAGGCGGCGGCGGGGTTTGCTTATTTATATTTAAAGATTTAATCGTACGATGGCCTAAAATCATATAAATATAAGTAATAAGGAATATTATGAGGTGATAATTTCGGTCGGGGCGTGATCAAATCTATCATAAAGCCCTTCGGGCTTTATTGGATTTGATCACGCCTCGACCAAAATGATCACCTCATAATACTCAAAGAATGATTCCTTATTCCTTATATAAAAATTCGGCATTCGCGATTTGGTGGAAACTGCTGAATCACGGAATTAAGTAAAATAAGGAATCTACAGTATGTCGTCTGAATAATTATTTCCTATCTTTAAAATAAGATTAAATTTTTTTATTTGTGATGTAAAAAGGTGAAACAGACACCTGAAATCAATTGCAAATTAATAGCAAAAAAACATGTAGCCAATTTGGAACATTGAGCTAATATCGGGAAAAATAGAAATACATGTAGTCAATCAAATTTGTGTGCAAATAAAGTATAATAAGAGATGATTCGAAAAAAAGTGAAAATAAATTTTAAAAAAGGTATAAAAACTATAAGCGATGAAAATGACGCTTCATAAATTCTACGCTTTTCAGACGACGTTATGACGCAACGTCATGTGTTTGTGACGTTGTTTCTCTGTTTTGTTAAAAATGTCAAAAGCACCCTTTTCTCGTGGGCGCAATCATATATTTTGGACCGTCACGATGTTACATTAATAATTCTCTCGTTGTTATATAAATTTTGTTTTACAAATGTTCCTAAACTCTATTAATACAATAATCAATAATATCTTTACTGAAATGCAACAAAGTATTACAAAAATAATTTGGTTTCTTACTGCCCTTTTAACTTAACACATCATTCTGTAATAAAAAGCTAAACGAACCCAATTCTGAATGATTATTATCGGTTAAATTTGTTTTTGCCGAAAACACTATAGTTTCCGTTCATACTTTAGATACATGAAACAGTGTCACGTGTTTTATATATATATATATATATATATATATATATATATATACATATATATATATATATATATATATATATATATATATATATATATATATATATATACATATATATATATATATATATATATATATATATATATATATATATATATATATATATGTTATTTGTTATTACGTTTTATAGATCCACACCTGAGTGTACAAGTAAATACCAATGGATCCAGATTTACATTCATGTTGGTGATTCGAGACCTGACTGTAGCTGACATGGGCATTTATAGTTGTACTGTGAAAAAGTATGGAGTCGACAACTCTGCTTGGCCTGAAAAATCCACTTTTCTCTCTGTGAAAAGTAAGTAAAACGAAAATGACCTTATAATTATTCAGCGTAATAATGAATTGGAAATATTAAGTAATGTTATATAAAGGTATGGAATGCACATCTACATGTATACTACTATATTAAAATAATAGACTCAAATTTTGGGGCTTTAATACCGATAAATTGGAAAAGTACTGTCTTTTGTTTTAAAAATTCTAAACGTCATTGGTACTTGAAGGTTACCAGTTTGTTTATATTTTTTCTCAATTAAGCTTCGCTTATCAATAATCAACGTAAATTCCTTTAAAAAAATCACGTAAATCATCTGGATTTTTTGGATTTTACAATCTAGCGCAAGCGCAATACATTCACGCTCACGGGATCTTTAGTTTAATATGTTTCCACAATATCACATTCAGAAAGGATAATACAAATACGTGTAAATTTTCATTGGAAATCTGTTTAATATTCTGTTCATATAAATTTTTGATTTGTAATGAGAGAATATCATGAAATATCATAATATACAAATCAACTTAATACTTACTTTTGTCATCGTGATGGCAAAAAAAAATTAAAAAAATATTTGATTCCATGCATAAAATTCACATTAAACTTAGGAGAGTGAAGATGGAAGGTTTTATAGTTAAAATGATAAATGTCCTACGAACCCGGTTTTACGATTGAATGCGTTTCGTTTGACTCTGTAGCAAAGAAAATACGTGTACTGCGGTGAAAAAGTATTGAATTCTTCCATTATATGGATTAAATTTTTAGATGAAAGGTATTTACAGTGACTGTCTCAAAAAAGTTATTATGATTAATTTGAATGTTATTTTTAATGCAACCTCATTAATTTTCTCCAAAATCGTTTTGGAGCGATTCTGCAATTTTCTGTTACATAACGGGTATATGGGAGGCATTATAACTGTGGTGAGGGCCTTCCCGAGACACAGTTTGATTATTCTAACTAAGGAGAGTGTAGTGAAATAAGTAGCATTATTGTATGCTTATCGCTTTGTTACGTAAATATTTGAAATGCAATGTCAACACGTGCATGCACGGGTCAAAGTCTAGTGGCATTATAAAAATGCACCATTTATTTATTTGTGAAGAAATATAAGAGAATAGGATAAAATGGATGTTTGCCAAATAGTATGGAATTTTATGATATTACCTTCACTATTAGCAAAATAAAAAATGATTTTTTATCTCAATTATGATTTGTACAATCCAACAAAAAGGGTATACAATAAACCCCTCCCCTCCCCATTTGTGAGACACATACATGATCAATTGAATCAAAGTAATTACTCCGAATAACATTGACTTTCATATTCTTAATCTCAACTTGATAATATTTTACCCCTTTGTGATGAATTCAATATGGACTATTTTATATAGCTCCTCCAGAGATACAGGTGAATCAGATGCCTTCTGTTCAAAATGTTGACTTGGGATCTTCACTCAATATAACATGCGAGGCCAGTGGATTCCCGAATCCAAACATCACATGGGAATATGCATCTGGGTACAAACACAGGGTAATGATCTAAAATACAATCTATTGTGTTCTTTCCAAAGCGACTTAACGAGTTGAATATTGATCATTCCATTTTTCCGTGGAAAGGAATACGAAGTAGTGTAAGTTATAAATTTTATCAACCTATACATTTTTATTTTTAGGGAACACAGTTAACTCTGACTAATATACAAAAAAATGACAGGGGAATCTATACCTGTGTCGCTGACAACGGCATCAGTCCGTCGGCAAGACATGAAGTGGACATTAATGTTTATTTTCCACCCTCCTGTACACCATTGCATTCTGTTGTCGGCCAAGCACAAAACAGAAGGTTTAATGCTAAAATGGTGTGTGTAGTTGAAGGTAAAAAAAAATAAAATACATTTTCTTTCTTATTGTACATGTTCGTTAAATAATGCACAAAGATTAAGAGGTCTCGATTGGCGTGGCCATTTTTAAATTGTATTGACCTCCTTTACAAAAAGTGCTCCATATAGAAATACGGGAAAATAAATACCTAAATCTTAAAGGTAAATTATATGGATTTTTATTAAATAATACTTTATATAGCTAAACATATCATATCTTAAATATTAGGTAGATCTGATGGTTAATTTGTGTGAATTTTCCTTTTTAAGATGATGACTTCTTTATAAAATCAATTTCTATTACTGTCTAATCCACAGGTTACCCCGAACCAAATGTGAAATGGATAAAGGAAACAGAGTACGGCAGACTTGAAATTGAGGACGATGATAAATACGAAATCACCAAACAATATGGTATTCAGTTGGAGAGAAATACTTTTTGGTCAGTTCTTAAAGTTAGGAATGTCCAGGCCAACGATTACGGAGACTATGTTTGTGTAGCAGATAACATTTACGGGATTGGATTTGCAAATATCACATTAATTGGCAAGTGATGTTTCTTCTGTCATATTCTCATAGTATTTGTATTACAATGAATGGCTAACGTAAGTCTTACTTAAACATAATCATTGTGTAAGGAACGTAATAAGCCCTGACAACAGAAGATAAAATTTCCTTTATAATATACACAATTCGTGCCTTCAGTTTCTTCAACAAACGTGAATACTCATTCTGAAAATAAAATTACAACATATTGATGACGTTCAAAAATTCAATAGGCAATATAGTGCTTTAGATTTTCTGACTGCTCATTCTTTGATTTTCAGAAACATTGGACTGTCAAGGGACTGGATGCCCGAGTCTGCCGTGATCCGATGGGACACAACTCCTTACTATTCTTGCTATATACTTTTTATCTTTTAAAGGAATAAACTATACTAATATTTAGCGTTAAGGTCAAGATCTAGTCATGAAACTTTAAGGTGCCTACAATTTAATGAAGTATATAAATTATTTCAAAAATAGCTTTGTTTGATAGTGCGTTAAGTTTTGGTAAACGCCAAAAATTATGTTTTTAATGATTTTAATTAAAATATATAGAATAAATAATAGTTTTAAATAATTTGACCAATGAAATAAATATACATGTACAATGCCTACAGAGTCTCCAAATCGGCATTAACAATTTCCTGGCCACGTCTTTGAAATGATGTCAAATTAAATATAGGTTCGGGATTTCTTTTTCCGTTTTTAAATTTAATATAGAATGTCAAGAAAATGTTTCATTCTTTTACCTGATTTCTTTAAAGCTGTAAAGTACGAGAAGTAATGACGTCATAAGAATTATAGGACCAAAAAAAATTGTCAAAACATGCAACTCAGTCCACAACTCATATTCTTAAATGAAAAGTGCATGAATTTGAGGTAAAAACTCAGACTTAAGACTGAGTGGTGACCTGAGGAAAGTTA
The DNA here is from genome assembly GCF_963853765.1 of Magallana gigas. Lineage (NCBI taxonomy): Eukaryota > Metazoa > Mollusca > Bivalvia > Ostreida > Ostreidae > Magallana > Magallana gigas. The sequence goes on from NC_088854.1 coordinate 42,010,586, forward strand.
GTGATAGTGGGGTTTGGAATCATTTACTAGATCTTGACCTTAACATAAAAACTATACCTATATTTATCTTTTCAAATAAACGGAATGCATTCAATATCCCGCTTCTAGATGTTATCAGAATAGTATAGTCACTCGTATTCACAATTAAACAATGCGCCGGATAATCATGTCGATACCAAGTGAAATTTGACCTAGCATAGGCTCGGTGAATATTGTACTTCTCGGGTAGCTAAATCATTGCACTGATCGAATAAACAGCAATGATTTTTTTATTATATGATTCAGCAACGAACTGACACAGACATATCATACTGAGTGTTATCAAGCGAAGATTTTAGTATGAAGCCATAACCGAACAAATTGAGAAACGCAATATTTCACTGGAAGATCTATTTTTACTCATATGTAGAGAAATTCAAATTTTATATTGACCTCCTAGGTCTATTGCAGGTTAATATAACGTTCTGGTTTTTTTCAACATAGTTGGATATGAGCCAATCATCTAAATCACTGTATTGACCTTAAAAAACAGCAATAATTGTAGAATGTATCTCCTTTAAATATAAATGACTACAAGACTTTTGCATCACAAACAACATGCAAGTATCGGGATGAATATGTTGAAAAATTGTGCAAGGTGTTCACCTTGATAGAATAGACTACTTCTATGTATAAAAAGTCCGATTGCCTATGAAGACAATTGTCATGCGTCTCCTATTTCAAAATAAGAGAATTGGGTGCAACTATAAACAGTTAAATGCATTATTAAGTATTTTATACGAAATGTGAAAGTGAAGCGGATTACACTAGTTGTAATTTTTTTCTGCAATACTCGCTATATGTAACCAGTTTAATTAACAGAAGAAAAAAACCCACCAAGCCTTTCAGTAAAACAGTTTATTAAAAAAACAACATATCGACTCAAGATAGAGAGAATAAAATGTATGCAGTTTGTTAAAACAAGAACATAATTAATCTCGGGATTAAATTGAAGTACATAATAAAGTAACACATTTACTAGTTCATTTCATTAAAGCCATCTTGATTGTAAACCAAACTACTCATAAATACGAACCCTATTTTTTTTCTTCTTCTCGCGATCTGTTCTTGCTATGGGTGACTGCATACCAGGACTACAAAAGGAAAACAAACCTAAGACGCAGTTGTTGGAATATGCGTCTTTAAAAAAAAACAAAAATAATAGGCCTTCCTAAAAATGCTGGTAATTCAATCAGACTTGACTAAAATATTCGAAATTTTTTTCCTCTGGTCGATTTTCAAAATCACGAAGCAACTGCAAGATGTGTACTTTAAGCTTACTATGTCTTATTGGAATATTATTGATTTATGGTAAGTCGAATTCAATAATTAATGAAAATAATCAATTTCTTTTCAAAGTAATCATAGAAAACGACGAAAATGTAATTTTACTGTACCCGTGTGAACTACCTGTTCATTTCCATCTAACTCTCAAAATGTTAAGAACGATTTAGCGATCTTGACCTCTGATTGCGACCCGAGACCTAAGCCTTTGCTAGACAGCATGACAATTTCCGGATTTATAACCTCCTCTCCCTTCTCGGTGCTTCCAGACTGTTGTTAGTTGTCAGTGGAAACGACGATGCTCTGATTGACATATAGCAGTAATAATCAGGTAAAAATAACTGTTTATCCGGATTGCCACCAAAAAAAAAAATCTCGAAGACGAAATGACTGAAATATTTAAATTAAGTACAACCTGTCGCAATAACAATTCAGGCACCAATATTTCAACGGCTCTGATTTTTTTTTCCTCAATGATAATTTTTTTTTACCAAATTTTAAGTGTTTTTGATTTGGAACTATTACTAAAGGCAATTGCAAAATGTTTTCATTAATGTGAAGAATGTGTCCAAAAAAAACCAAAAAACAACAACCCGCAAATGTCTCGTTTTCAGGTTTCATCAAGGGAGACTGGTTTTAATCAATATTGATTTATTTTACATGTGCTCTTGTTAAAATGACAATTAGTAACAAAATGTGAAACTTTCATGATTTTCAAAATTAATTACTCTACTTATCAGGATGAACACAAAGAAGTGTTTGGTAAAAGTATCCGATAACATAAAATGAATTATCTTTATTTTTCACATTAAATCTTAATACAATATTTATGCACAACAATATTAGCTTATCGGAGCCAGAGGCTTAAGGAAGCTTTTCTGATCCAAATTTGTCCGTTGTCTGTCGTCATCAGCATCGGTCGATTCGTTGTCGCTGTTGTTGACTAATTTGTTTAACTACAACCTCTCCAGAACTATTCCTGTTTTGACTGTATGCGAATAGAATATCTGCTTTTATGTTCTTTTTGGGGCTGATTGAAGCATAGTATAGATAAACTATAAATTATTTAAGGAATAAGGAATCATTCTTTGAGTAGTATGAGGTGATAATTTTGGTCGGGGCGTGATCAAATCCAATAAAGCCCGAAGGGCTTTATGATAAATTTGATCAAATAATCATCTCGTAATATTCAAAGAATAATTCCTTATTACTAATATTTATATACTTTTAAGCCATTGTACGATTAAATATTCAACTATAGATAAACCCCACTAGCGCCCCAATTATACGTCATTTAAAGTTACGGGTTATATAGTACAAAATCGAAATGTGGTGTTATCACAGGCAAAGACACTGGAAAATGTAAATATATAGTATTTGCTTGTTTTTTTTTTTAAACATGACCCCACACCTTTTCCATCTCTATCCACAAACGCTCACTTAAATGAATTATGCGCTAAAACACCTTGTAAAATTATAAATTTAAAAAATCAAATCAGAATCATTTAATTAAAAAAAAGTCTTATTGATCTTTTAGAAAAAAAATAAAACGAGAAAATTTAAAAAAAAAAAAATTACTTTCAATCTTCAGACAAAAAATAAAAAAGCAAGAGACCCTTTCGCGACTGCGGTACTGCTCTTTTTTTTTCGGTGGAAAAAAATTACGCAGGAAGTAAAACATCTGGGGTATATTCAAGAGATGAAATCGAAGGGACAAATTAAACTGATGCATGTACATGTAAATTAATTTTTTATTACCTTTGACCCACTACGCAACCGTCTTAATGAAGTTAAATTTGTTTCATGATGCTGCCTTGTTTTCCGACACATATCTATCAATGTAAGAACAAACTTTTCAATCGCATAAACACGGTCAAAAGACCATAAGATTGTATACATACATAGCAATACGAAATGAGGAAGAAATATCGGAATTTGGGGAAATAGGACACGCTTCACTATGGCATGCATTATTGTATAAGGCACTTAAAAATATAGTATACCATTTCACATTTATAAAAATAATTGTGTTTTTTTCCAGTTGGAGCACAAAGACCAGATATTGTGGATGAAATTTTACCCGAGGTAAAACAGAAGACCCAGACAGGGTATTTGAACTGTACCGTGGTGAACATAGGTTCTGAGTCTGTGGTATGTTTATGTCTTCATTATATTTATCTGATATAGCAACATAAAAATTTACACCAGAGTACGGTTGTTTATTAGTGAAAGATATTGAATTGGTGAATTGAAGACGTTTTAGACATTAAGCATGCATGTATAGTATAGGTCATTGCTAATGGTCTGGGTTTTAGCTCAGTGGTAAAGTCCATAACTAGAAACACTTAGGGCCAGGGTTCGATTCCTCAGCTTACCTTTCAAAATGTACATTTCAGGTGTCATAACCAGTGCCCGCTTGTGCAATACCGGTGGTATTGTCTTCCAGAGTCAGTTTGATGTAGAAAAATGTTAGACTTTTTTGCTTAAATCAAATAAACAAAGCATATTTCAAACTATGTGTAATAGGAAATCTGCTTAAATCTCACTTAATATTTTGTTTATTTTGAAAATAAAATACGTTTCTAAATGAATCATAAGACATTAACTATAGCATAATATAACACATAAATTGCATCTGGTTTATATTCTAAAATGCAATGATAATTCCCAGATGAATCTGCGAGGATACTGCTGCAAATAACTGCAATAGATTTGTTTCTTCCTTGAACCACATTTGTTATCGCATTGATTGGAGACATTAAGTGTAAACAAGAAAAATTGTTATGTTATTAAAGTTCTTCTTGTGGTACCGTATTACTTTTCGTCTAATATGTGGGTAGTTTAGAAACGCGAACCTACTAGATTTTTAATGAACATTTCACAAGGTGTTTAATCTGAGAACAATAATCTCCACATAATTTTAGTTAATCTGAAACTCTTTAACAGGTTTGGCTAATGTTAAGTTGGAGATTTATCTGTGTATTTATTATTATATAGACAATATATAAGGAATAAGGAATCATTCTTAGAGTATTATGAGGTGATAATTTTGGTCGGGGCGTGATCAAATCCAATAAAGCCCGAAGGGCTTTAAGGGCTTTATGATAGATTTGATCACGCCCCGACCGAAATTATCACCTCATTATACTCAAAGAATGATTCCTTATTACTTAATTTTATTTTTAGCCATTGCGCGAATAAATATTTAAATATAAATAAGCAAACCCCGCTGGCGCCTCAATTTGGCGTCACTTGTATTTTGGGTTTTATAGCACAAAATCAATATGTAGTGTTATCACAGGCAAAGCCACTGGAAAATGTAAATATACACTGGTATTGCGCAGAGCCAAAACATCATACAGTCTGTTTCTGCACGATGACGTTAATAACGCACAGGCACCTGACGTTATACTAGTATATATCTTTTTTTCAATATAAAAAAAAAATACACCGCTTGCCTAATAGTGCACCTGACGTGATATATTTTTCTCATAATAAAAGAAAATACAAAACTTACCTAATAATAAATTATTATTACGTAAGCGGTGTATTCATTTATTTATTATATAAACTTGTGGAATAACGATTTTACAGCTGACATCAATCACAATAACTGCATGCTACAGTTGTACATGTTGTGACGTCAGATTCTAGTAAGGTATTCAAAAAATGACTTTGACTAGACAGTCTTTAACTTGTGTCTTGACCATCTTTGATTCAGTCAGTAGAATAAAAAATTTTTTGACCATAATCTACATAGGAATATATTATATTTAACTCTAAAAATTAATTATGAATTAACCCTTGCCTTGGCTAATATTGCTCTCCATTAATGAATAAAATGAAAGTTAAAAGTGTATAGAGCCCTGTAACTACAGTACATTTTTAAAAATTGTCCATAATCTTATGGTTTATTAAAAAAAACTGCTGCGCATCATTTACAATGCTGATAGTTACATCATTTCTACACTGTAAAGGTGCAGTGGTCCAAAGTGGAAACGGTAAATGGTGGAAATCCTATTTTGCTCAGTGAAGATGACAAAATTGTGTATCAAGGTAATGTGAATTTTTATGCCCATAAAAAGTTTGTGATGAGCAAGTAAATTTACATAGAATGGAAATTAGTTTTTTTCATTGCTACATCATACCATTGGTATACCCATATTGAATGTTTTGTTTGTATAATAATCATTTGCATTTTAATACGATTTTTATTTATAGAGGAATAATTTTATCTAAATTCTTACTGTAAAAGAGGTTCGCTCTTTAGGTTTTGGGTAGCCATTTTGGGTCATCTCTAGTCTGAAAATTCCGCATCACATAATAATTCTTGTTAAATATGTATATTTTAAATTGTCAAATAAACTTTATTGAATAAAATTGTTTAAACAAAATTACATTTTTACAGATTTTAGCAAGGAACTTTATTTTGTGTCGGAAGTTTTAGAGTACTGTTACTTTAGCCTAATAATTTTCAGCGCAGACCAAACTTCTAAATAGTTTGTGTATTCCGATAATTCATGATAATTTTAAAAAAATATATTTGAACAATATTTTGATACGCATTTCTATCAATATATTTTGGCATATTTAGCTTATATTTCATAGATGTTAAGAAAAAATTAACTCCAATTTTGTCCTAAAATTAGCTTATTTCATACTAAATCTCAAATTATTCAGATGTGACCCCTACTTGATTACTCCAAAATTGTGTAACATCTGTTGTTGTGTTCATTATGTACTGGCATTTGAAGCCACCAGTAAAGCAAGATTTTTTAAACTTTGACTTACATGCAGATATTACTTTTATAGTCACTACATGTGTTCAACTTCATACTGTATTGAAATTATAAATAAATAATAGTTCAACTATAAATATTTTTTTTTTTATTATTTAAATATTTTATTGTCCCAGACAATTTAAACATTTATTTGATGCCAGGGTTGGGATGCCCTGAAGTCATCAAATTTACAATATTATTGTGAAAAAAACTGTACATAGGACATTTTTTGCATATACACACACATTCATACAGTGTTTATGGTTGTGTACACAGAGTAACTATATATACTAAGATTGTTCAAATTTAAAAATAAGAAAAAAAGAAAGCGGAAGTTGGAAAAAATAGAGTATCCCAAGTGTAAATTAAAAACAGAGGACACTTATTGAAGGGAAGAGAAAATATCCCATCGTTTATAAAAATTGTCTTCATTGTTATTTTTTTTATACATATAATGTTCTAAATTTCTATAATACAGTATTTCTCTTTTTAAGCCTTCGAAAGACGGTAACATTTTGTTATTTCTTTTCTTATAAATATGGCGTTTTACTAAGATGATCAAAAGATTGATTATATTTTTGTGCTTTGACAGTTTACCAAACAAAATATCAACAATATTGGCATCAATCATCATATTAGTTTGATCATTAATCCACTCAAAAAAAGAATTCCATAGTTCTTCAACATAAGTACACTCCCAGAATATATAGGACAAGTTTTCAGGATAAAGGTCACAAAAAGAGCATAAATCAGATTGCACAATTCCAATTCTTTTCAAAAATACATTTGTAGTTAAAATTCTGTGAACAATTTTGTATTGAAACCATTGAATTTGTACATCTGTGGATATCTTAAAAATTGCACGGTTATGTAATTTCCACCAAAATCTGTCTACATCAAGGTTAAGTTCATTTTCCCATTTAGTTTCATATTTTGGTTTTTCCCAGGATGTAGCTGTGATTATATCATATATCTCTTTTGAACCCTTTATGTTTTTGAGAATTGGCTTTAAGAAAACTGGATAATATGGATTGTTGAACATAATTGTATTTACATCGTAGGGCAGTTTTAACATTTTAATATTGTTGACAATACCATAATAGGTTGTAAATGGAATCAGTACATCAAATTTATCACAAAAATCTTCATATTGCAGTATTTGACCATTAGTACTAAAAAAATCATATACATACAGAACACCTTTTTGAGCCAAGCATTCATAAAAAAAAAAATTGTTGTTAATTTTAAAATTTTCATTATACCAGATTGGCTGAACAACAGATTCAGACACTTCTGTTTCAACAATTTTCCTAAATTTAAATAGAGCATCAAATACATCTCTCCAAAACAAGTTTGTACAGCAACTTGACAAAACTTTTGTAAACATATTTCCATACAAAAAAATGTTTTCAATTTTTGGCAACGTACTGAGTAATAGTGATTTCCAAGAGGAAGTATAATTTAGAAATCTACGAATCCATGTGATCTTTAAGCTTGTACATAAATTGTTTAGATCTATCATTCTAAGTCCACCATCTTCATAGTTTTGTGTGATACATTTTTTTGCCACTCTTGGAGGTTTATTATTCCATATAAAATTGAAAAAAAGTTGTTCTAACTCCTTCATATAACAAGACGGAGGATTTGGAAGAGCAATAATTAAGTGGATAATTTTTGGCAAAATAATAGATTTTATTACAGTTATTTTTCCAGCTGGGCTTAACAGACGTTTCGACCAAGAAGCAACAAGTTTTTTCATTTCACATAGTTTAGGTAAAAAATTCAATTCATGCATGGCTATAGGGTTTAGGTCTATGCAGTAGGTTATACCAAGAACTGTAAACGGCTCCTGGGACCATCTTATATTAACCTCTGGGAGTATATTTTGCTTGCAATTTGATAGTGAACCTATTTTAACACATGATGTTTTATCATAATTGGGTTTTAAACCTGAGTATTTTGCAAACTGATCAATAAGAGATAAGGCATTTTTTAATGATTTTTTTGAACCATCTAATAGTAAAACAGTATCATCTGCATATTGTAGTAGTTTATATTCCTTCCCTGTTATAACTATACCTTTAATATTAAGATTATTCCTGATCAATATACCCATTATTTCGGCACATAGAATAAACAAGTATGGTGAAATTGGATCACCCTGCCTACATCCCCTTCCAATCTCAAAAAAGTCAGAAAAAAACCCATTTTGAATAACACAAAGACTTGCTTTTGAAAATAATATTTTGACCCATTTTATAAAGATTTCCCCAAAATGAAAAAAATGAAGTACTTTAAACATAAAACTCCATGAAACTGAATCAAAAGCTTTTTCAAAATCTATAAGAAGAACAAGTCCTGGGACCTTATTCTCGTTGCAATAATGAATAACATCATATAGGAGTCTTGAGTTTTCACCAATGTATCTCCCTTTCAAAAAACCTTTTTGATTTTCATGTATAAGAGAAGAAAGGAGAGGTTTCATTCTATTAGCTAGAACAGCAGATAAAATTTTATATGTTGTATTTAGTAGTGAAATTGGTCGCCAATTTTTTAATTGTTCTCTTGGTTTATTTCCTTTTGGAATAATAGAAATAATTCCTCGGGTTTGACTTATTGATAAATATCCTTTCTTAAAACTACATTGATAGGATTTTAATATATATTTATTCAGGTCTATCCAGAAGAATTTAAAAAATTCCGTCGTGAAACCATCAGTTCCAGGGGTTTTATCATTTTTCATGTTCTTAAGAGAACACAATATTTCAAATAAGGTAATGTTATTATCAAGGAGTTGTTGTTCCATTTCATTAACTTTTGGTATATGTATTTTATATTGTGTGAAAAGGTCATTAAGATCTATGTTTTCTATTTGATCATCATAGTTTTTGTATAGAACTTGATAGAACTTTTTAATTTCAGTCAAGATTTCATTTTGCTCAACAATACATTTTCCTTTACTATTGATTAATTTTGTAACATTTTTATTTACATAATTTCTTTTTTCAAGGGCACAAAAGTATTTTGTTGGCTTTTCACCATTCTCAATCCATTTACAATGAGTACGTAGTAAAAGTCCATCCAATTCATATTTTCTAATTTTTTCTAATTCATCTTGAAAATCAGAAAGGGCTTGGGCGTAGGAACTTAGGTGATATGTATTAAATAGATCCTGTGTAAATTTAATTTGTCTTTCAAGGAGCTCCTTTTGTTTTTTCCGTTCCTTAGACTTTTTACTAGCATAATAAATAGTAATTTGTCTTATCTTCATTAATAAAATCTCTAAAAATAGGTCATCATCAATACATGTAGATATCTCGGTTTCCACTGGATTACCTTGTTCCCTATATTCTAATTCAGTTTCTGCTATTGTATCTTTAACTTTCTGGACATAGGTGGGGTCTCTTAATAAAGAATTATTGAATCTCCAAAAACCTTTACCTTTTGTAAAATTGTTAAATTTTAATTGTAATTCAATAATAGAGTGATCTGTCCTATAACCGGGTAATATTGATACGCTATGTAAAAGTGACATTAACTCTTCCGATATTAAAAAGAAATCTAGTCTAGCTTGTTTGATAGGTGTTTTTTTACTCCAGGTATATATTCTTGCATCAGGATTATTTATTCTCCATTGGTCCACCAAGTTAAATTTTTCTTGTAGCTTAATGACTTCTAATTTATTTTTTAAATTATTTTCTTTAACATAATTATGACAGTCTAGGTTGAAGTTTTGAACCAGGTTCCAATCTCCACACATAATTATAAAATCGTCACTGAATTCTTCAATAATGTTAGAGAGTTCTCTAAAAAAATCTGGAGAATCTCTATTTGGACCATACAAGTTTACAATAGTTAGAGAGTATTTGTTATCAACAAGTATACTAGAGACAATGTAATTTCCATTGGGATCTGACTTAACATTTAAAACAGTATATTCAAAATTATTATTAGTAAGGGTCAGTGTTCCCCTTGAGTTTGAATTACCAGGGCTCATTAAAAAATCCAGGCCCCACTGTGCATATACAACACTTTTATCATTTTCAGTACAATGAGTATCTTGTAAACAGTACAGGGATGCTTTTTGTTCTCGCAAATATTTGAACACATCTTTTCGTTTGTTAACATCATGGAGCCCTCTACAATTTAGGGATAAAATCTTAAATTCACTCATTATCAATCAAAGTATTTAGTACAAGCCCATAAACAAAAACACATTCATACATTCTAGCGTGCTGAAAATCAATTGAAAATAAAAAAAATTCTTCCAGCATTGTGCGAAACACTATAAGGATGAGATACTTGGACATTGCGGGGGAAGACAAGCACTCAAAATTATGCATAATTAATCTTAGGCAACATGTTCTAGTCACAAAAATGGACGGTATCAACTATAAATATTTGTTTATTATCTTCAAATAATCAATTTCCATGCCAAGTTTTAGCAAAAATTTTTTAAAAAATTATCATTTCTGTTTGAGGCCCCATATTTTCAAAAAATGGCATGTGACATGGGTCGTAAATAAAACAAATGAACATTTTAGGTCCCCATCTTTATATCCAAGTGGTTTTTGAATGATTGACATTACTAATGTTTCAAGTGCCAACCTCCTTAAGCTTTACAAACTTGAGGTGGCAAATACAGTCTTCACCCCCCCCCCCCCCCAAAAAAAATATCGTCATAATAATTTTTATGAATTATGTGTATATTATAAAGGTCCTTAATTGATGATAGATATTTACTGATCCAGCAAAATCAGTGTGTCTCAATTTTATCGTTTCTTATAACGATATAATATTCTCTACTTCAGAAATCAGAATAAGGCTCTGACAATATTCAAACAAATTGAGTCATATGGGAAAGAATTCTCTTTATAGTATTATTTTTCTTTGGACAGACAGTCATGTATCTCATTTTCTATGGCCAGAGGTATTGAATGTACTTCCACTGTCATAAATAATGAAATATGTCTATAAATTGGGAAACTAAACATTTAAACTGTGCATGATCAATGTTTTTCACATGCATAATAAATTTACAAACAGCATGCTTTCATTTTTTTAAAAATAAATGAAAATACTGGTAGAAAATTTACCACGCAGTTCATTCTTTACCATTTCTAAGTGTTTCCCCCATAATTAATGTAAACAGTGCAGCATAGATTGTGAAACATTTCATCGAGGACTGACTGTACCGGTAGCTACATGTAAAATGCATGATTTACAGGTTAACCTTGGATTGACAGTTCGGGGGACGGGGGTGGGGGATTGTAAAGAATAAAATTGATTCGGAAAATGTTTGTATGTACGATATCATACCCAAGTTTACACATACAACACTAATGTTCTGTTAATTGGTAATATCATATTCTCTTTACAGGTAATACTGTGATAAATGAGGAATCAGGGCTGCGTAAATATGATATGGAGAGTCGTATAAATGGACGGAGAGTCACGTACATGTTGGTGATTCGATATTTAACAGAGGAGGATGCTGGCGATTATTTGTGCACGATAAGAATTCAAGGAGTACAGTGGCCGGAATGGCCAAAGAAGATCGGAAAATTAACAGTACAAAGTAAGTCTGTACATGAACTTTAGAATTTTTGAATTGATTAATGCACACTGTTTAGCAAGATGAAGGCAGTCTTTATAAAGTACGATTAAAGAAACGTGATAAAAATTTTCATTCTTATTAATCACAAATTTGTTTGCATGACTATTTACAGTTCAAAACAGATAATAAACAAATCCTGCTTTCACCAGGAAACAATATATCGGTATACACGTACATATTAATGTAAATTGAAATTATTTTGTTTATGTTTAAATTTTAATAAATTTTAAACTGCTTGTAATGTTTTTTAATCCAGCTGCTCCGCAGATCCAGCCCAGTATAAACTCCATTTATGAAAAAGAAATTGGATCTTCTCTTCAGCTGACATGCGAGTCCCACGGTAACCCACACCCAAACATAACCTGGAAGAGAGAGGACGGACAAGAATTACCTACGGGAGGGTTCCAGTCACGGGTAAAATCAGGGAAAGGGTCTTAATTTCGTCAAGTCTTGATATTGTGCTTATTAAGCTTTCGATCATTTATACTTACATTTGTGAATCCAGAGGGCTCTGATCAGGTATTGATGTAAGAGTTGAAATTGACACCACCCGGAGAAAACCATTGTAAACTGACGCGAACCTTCCAAACAGGCACTATTTATTTCATAATACTAAATATCTTAATTTTAAAGATTCTTTAGTAATGTACGCGCATGTAACAATTCGTTGTGTTACCCGTTGCCAAATGTGTTCCTAACGTTGAGGGTAATAGAACGGATTCTAAACTGCGTCAAAACCAATTAAATTGCAGTATTAAACATGAAAGTATAATGATATATCTTTTGAAAATAACATCATGCAAAAAAACAAACAAAAACAAAAAAAAAAAACACAAAAAAAAAACCCCGTAAAAGATATGACACAATATCAAATAAAACGGCCTCATGAGTCCTCCGGGGCACGGAGAGGATGAGTAAGTAAAAGTGATATCAAATAAAATCCAAGAATGTGATAAGTACCCTCATTTAAGATAGAAATATAGGCCCCAATCCCCGTAATACGACTAATCGATAATTGATAATATTGACAATAGCCTCTGGTTAAACAAATGCACATATATAATAATAATAATAATTATTTCTTGCCGGGTACTATAGACCAGGGTGCGTCTAACATATATGGATACATATAGTCATAAAAGTTATACAAAAACACATACATTTGTAGCATATTTGAATAAATGAAAGAATACACATAATCAAATTTACACAAACCATCAGATTTTCCCATTTCATTCATCTTTTAATTCTCCAATTATAATGCTATCAAAACTATTATATTTTTTAACGATTTAAGATACATGTATACTGTCTCGATTGGTTAATTTCCGACTGGTTTAACTGCTCAGATACACTTGCTCGTGTGTATACTCAATAATTGCAGGCTCGTAGCAAAAAGGGGGGGGGGGGCTGTCCCCTCCCACTTTTTCTCGCAGCAAACAAATATTTTTTTTCTTTGATTCACATTAAAAACCTGAATTATCAGATACTTGGTCCCCACTTATTTCGGAGCATGTAAAAACTGAAAGTGAAAATAATGAAATTAATGGTCAAATTGGACTGTTAGATTTTAGGATAAATGCAAACTTCTGAAACCCCCATCCCCCCCCCCCCCCCCCCGCAAGGAATGAGGGATTTCATAATTTGCCGCGATGTTTATTTGTCTTGTCAAGGTTTTCAGGTTTTTAAGGGGTGTTTTGGTTATACAACCTTTTCAGGGGGCAACGTTAAATCTGACTGATATTCAGAGAAATGACAGAGGGAACTACATCTGTGTAGCTGACAATAATGTAAAACCCCCTGACAGCTTCAAAGTGGAGGTCATCGTCTTTTTTCAGCCCTCATGTAGGCCTGTGCAATCAGCGGTGGGTCAGGCTAAGAACAGAAGGTTTAATGCTAAACTGGAGTGTATTGTTGCAGGTATGAAAAAATATTTTATTTCATATAGTATATATATAGGCAAAATATATATCACTTGTCAGTAATTGCAAAGAGTTAAGACTGTTCTGTACACATTGAAGATATACTAAAGATTTTCTTGGTGATTGACAGGTTATCCTCAACCAAGTATGAAATGGATGAAAGAAACAGAGAATGGAAAACTCATTGAAATAGATGATGATGACAAATATGATACCACCAAGCAGTTTAGCAGCCAGCTACAGAATGATGAGTTTTGGTACACACTCTTGGTGAAGAACGTTCAGGCCACAGACTACACAAACTACTATTGTGTGGGTACCAATAAATATGGTGACGGAGAAACAACCATTTCTTTATTTGGTAAGGCTAGTATGATACAATTTTTACTGCAATAAGAAAACAAAAAGCTATAAGTGTACTATGTGCAACTCTGCAGATGTTTGTTAGGTTTTCAAGGAGTATTTGTTCATATGAAACATTTATATAATCATTTTGTGGGTTATAGTATTTACAACTTTATCCTTCAATATTTGTGAATTTAAGAAGGTAATATTTTTAATAAAAGTAAATGATTTCTATGTCCTGATCAGTTGGATGTTTGTACATAAAGTAAATGTTTGTTCTGTTAGCTAAAGTCTGTCCCAAGATTTTTGCCGCAAATTTTCTTACATTATTCGATATTAATAAATACCTCTTGGTTCAGACGATGTTCACTCAAAAGTATGAACAATTCCCAAAATTTCCCCTTTGAAACGCTTCCTCTAGCTTGTCAGGTTTCAATACACGAGTAAAAAAAAAATGTAAAAATTCTACGGGGATTTCCATTTGTTAAAGAGATGGCGGTATCCAGCTAATAACGTTAAATATTGTGCGAGGTATGCCGAGTGGCTTTCGAATGGAGGGAAGATGTTTTCATTTCCCATTACATGTACATGTATAAATCTACGTAGGAAATCTGTTTTTGTTCCTGTGAATTTTTACGAGGGCAAATTAATAATATGTGAATGAGGTTATCTTGGAAATTTTCCCTTTCATCAATTTCAATAACGCTTCTTTTACATGTATGTTTATTTTTAATTAAAACTCGTCCAAATATGCAGCATGATATATCTTGGGACAGACTATAAAGTGAACTTCTCTCAATATTCCAGTGTTTAGCCATTTGTTTTATGAAGTTGATTTTTTCAAGTTTTGCTAGTTCAACGCATTATTTGAAATACTCTACAACTCTCACAAAATAATATTTTTATAGTAAAATATTAAATAGCTTGTTTACTTATAATATGAATTTATGAATTGAACAATCTTTTTCTTTTTTCAGAAACGAGGCAGTGCCAGGGACTTCTCTGTCCTTATTTGAGTACAGAAGTTTTTTTCTTATTTCTTAAATTCAAAGTGACCGTTATGTATAATTAAACTTAAAGAAAAATATTTGATGTAATTTTCCCAACACTTAAAAAATACATATTAGATATGTCAGTTGGTCAAAACTGTATTTTCAGAGTAAATGGGTCAAATTACATGTAGATGCTTTATAACTGAGCGAGTTAATACTGACATTTTTTATTTGCAATTTTGAAAAGTGTCTTACATATTCCAAATTTTTTAGTTAATACAACATTAAGAATTAATACATGAAGTCAAATCTCTGAGTTTGGTATTTGAGTTTTTGTCATATGAGAAATGTAGTGTTTAACTTTTATATTTCAAACAGAATCTTGCTTTTGTTTTACTCAATTTGAGAAAAAATATGTTTTTATAACCTACAAAAAAAAAAAAAAAAAAATCTCATATATATATAAAAGTTGCATAGATACAGCATCATTTGTTTTAATAATATCCATAGACTAGATCTATTCCACTTCATAATTAACGATTATTAAAGATCTTGTGGAATTATTGCAATTTTAAAAAATTCAAGTAAAAAAAATGTTACTTAGATAACAACACATGCATTTTATTTTATAAATTGAATGTTGACAGTGTAACGCTATCGTAAATAATGATATGTATCGCCAACAATGTTGTTTTATCTCGGGCAAAATGAATTTCATGAGGGTACATATATCAAAGGTTATGTACATGAAAAATTGAATAGAATTCCAAAATCTAATTATTCTAGCTAACCTGTACATGTGCCGAAGAATGTAATGAGCTTTTTGAATCAAAATTTTCCGTTATCTCTTGTTATTGGTATCACCATTGGCTTGGTTGACTTAAACTTTTCGCATTTTCATTTCTCCAGAAACACTGGGCTAATTTCAAAACAATTTTGCACTAAGAATTTCTGGAACAAGAGAATTCTAGTTTGTTCAAATGAAACGATAAGCCCTACATAAAGGATGCATCATAAGGAAAATTAATTTAAAAAATATTGACCTTTTAAAAATTCTTTTCCTAAAATACCGGTTGGCCAGTAAATTTGAAACTGATAATGAGGCTTCCCCAGGTAGTGTAGATTCAATTTTTAAAAAAAAACTTATCCCCAAGAGAAGGGTGAGGCCACAATGGGGTCGAATATTTACTTAGAAATGTATAGGGAAGATCTCTAAATAATTGCCTTTCAAACACCACTCGGCTAGTAATATTAAAATTTATGTTAAAGTATCTCAAAATAGTGTAGATTCAGTATTGTTTAAATCCATTCCAGGAAATATAGTGGGGCCACAATGGAGGTCAAATTTTTACGAAGGAATACTTTAGAAAAATCTCTAAAAATCTTCCGGTCACAATCTATTCGGAGAGAAATGTTGAAACTTATATGAAAGCTTCCTTAGTGTAGTGTAGATAAACGTTTGTTCCAATATGAACCCCGCAGGATTTAAACCTAAAAAAATATTAAACAGCTTTTATGGTTTTCTTTATAACGCAGCTGCTCCTCAGATCCAGCCCAATATCAACTCCATTTATGAAAAAGAAATTGGATCTTCTCTGCAGTTGACATGCGAGGCTCACGGCAACCCCTACCCAAACATAACCTGGAAGAGAGAAAACGGGGAGGAATTATCTACTGGGGTGTTCCAGTCAAGGGTAAAAACAGAGTTATTTCGAAGGGGATCTTAGTCCAGTCTCGATATTATGCTTGTTGAACTTTCGATCATTACTAACATGTGTTAATACAGAGGGCTCCAGGGACTATTTCAAGTACTTTTACTATGAAAATTTTCAGAATTTGCATTCACCCCCCCCCCCCCCCCACTCCCCATAGATCCACACAAGAATTCTGCTCCGACAACTTTGAGTGGTGATTTGTTTATACAATCTTTGAATGGACTTTCAGTTAAATCTGACTGATATTCAGAGACATGACAGAGGGAACTACATCTGTGAAGCTGACAATAATGTAGAACCCCCAGACACCTTCAAAGTGGAGCTCATCGTCTTTTTGAAGCCCTCATGTAGGCCTGTACAATCAATGATAGGTCAGGCTAAGAACAGAACGTTTAATGCTACACTGGAGTGTATTGTTGCAGGTATGAAAAAATATTTTAACTCAAATGTTTATATGTGCAAAAATATATCACTTGCCAATAATTTCTACGTAAGAGTTAAGACTGTTCTATAATACATTGAAGATATTAAAGATCATGATGATTGATAGGTTATCCTCAACCAAGTGCGAAATGGATGAAAGAGTCAGAGAATGGAACACTTACTGAAATAGATGATTACGATAAATATGACATCAACAAGCAGTTTAGCAGTTTGCTACAGAATGATGAGTTTTGGTACACACTCTTGGTAAAGTACGTTCAGGCCACAGACTACACAAACTACTATTGTGTGGGTACCAATAAATATGGTGAAGGAAAAACAACCATTGTCTTATTTGGTAAGCATGATAAAATGTTGACTGCAATTTTATATTATGTTACACACTGCAGATATTTTGAGAGATCTTGATTCCAAGGAATATATGCACTCAGATATAATTATATCATTATATAATTATTTTGTTGGTTTTAGTATTTACAACTTTATTCTTTAACTGTGAAATAAAAGAAGTGACATTTTTAATCAAAGTAAATAATTTTTAACCGGGTTTTCCAACGGAAAAATCCGGTTATTAAAATGGTGAAAATGGCGGGCGGGCGGGCGGGCGGGCGGGCGGCTGCCAAAAGGGTACCCTCATTGTACGGATAACTCCTCCTACAGTTTTCAAGATAGGAAGTTGTTCTTTTGCAGATCAATTGTACATATATCAGAGGTGTGCAAATTGCTAGGATTTTGATTTCCGATAATTTATCGAAAAAATACCAGCTTTTGAACTTAGTCATTTTTTGGCAAAATATTGCATATAGGGAACCCTCATTGTACGGATAACTCCTCCTACAGTTCTCAAGATAGGAAGTTGTTCTTTTGCAGATCAATTGTACATATATCAGAGGTGTGCATATTGCTAGGATTTTGATTTCCGATAATTTATCAAAAAAATACCAGCTTTTGAACTTATTCATTTTTTGGCAAAATGTTGCATATAGGGTACCCTCATTGTACGGATAACTCCTCCTACAGTTCTCAAGATAGGAAGTTGTTCTTTTGCAGATCAATTGTACATATATCAGACGTGTGCATATTGCTAGGATTTTGATTTCCGATAATTTATGAAAAAAATACCAGCTTTTGAACTTAGTCATTTTTTGGCAAAATATTGCATATAGGGTACCCTCATTGTACGGATAACTCCTCCTACAGTTCTCAAGATAGGAAGTTGTTCTTTTGCAGATCAATTGTACATTTCTCAGAGGTGTGCATATTGCTAGGATTTTGATTTCCGATAATTTATGAAAAAAATACCAGCTTTTGAACTTAGTCATTTTTTGGCAAAATATTGCATATAGGGAACCCTCATTGTACGGATAACTCCTCCTACAGTTCTCAAGATAGGAAGTTGTTCTTTTGCAGATCAATTGTACATATATCAGAGGTGTGCATATTGCTAGGATTTTGATTTCCGATAATTTATCAAAAAAATACCAGCTTTTGAACTTATTCATTTTTTGGCAAAATGTTGCATATAGGGTACCCTCATTGTACGGATAACTCCTCCTACAGTTCTCAAGATAGGAAGTTGTTCTTTTGCAGATCAATTGTACATATATCAGAGGTGTGCATATTGCTAGGATTTTGATTTCCGATAATTTATGAAAAAAATACCAGCTTTTGAACTTAGTCATTTTTTGGCAAAATATTGCATATAGGGTACCCTCATTGTACGGATAACTCCTCCTACAGTTCTCAAGATAGGAAGTTGTTCTTTTGCAGATCAATTGTACATATATCAGACGTGTGCATATTGCTAGGATTTTGATTTCCGATAATTTATCGAAAAAATACCAGCTTTTGAACTTAGTCATTTTTTGGCAAAATGTTGCATATAGGGTACCCTCATTGTACGGATAACTCCTCCTACAGTTCTCAAGATAGGAAGTTGTTCTTTTGCAGATCAATTGTACATTTCTCAGAGGTGTGCATATTGCTAGGATTTTGATTTCCGATAATTTATGAAAAAAATACCAGCTTTTGAACTTAGTCATTTTTTGGCAAAATATTGCATATAGGGTACTCCATTTCACTGTATAAGGGTTGACATGGATTATGGATACAGTTTACATAAAAGAAAACCCGGTTTGCTGTCACATTGACAGCTTTTCACTTGTTATGTCCTACGGCAATTGAAGATTTTCACCTAAAATGTATGTAATTAAAAGTTTTGATAGCTAAAGTAAACTTCTGAACATATTCCAGTGTATAATCTGTTTTATAGAATTAACTGTTTCAAGTTTTGCTAATTTAGAGACATGGACATGGACATGTTGTACAACACTTTCACTAAATAATAATTTTCTAATAGAATATATTACAGCTTGTTTACTTATAATATGAATATCTTTCCTTTTTTCAGAAACGATGGAGTGTCAGGGATTTAACTGTCCTTACTTGGGTACATAATTTTTTCTTATTTCCTAATATAAGAACAACCATTGTGTATTTATTAAAAACAAAATATTTGATGTAATTTTTCCACCACTTTAAAATACGTGCAAGAAATGTCAATAGGCCAAAAATGCCTTTTCAGTGTAGAGAGGTCAAATTAGATGCGCCATAATTGAGAGGATGAATACTGTTTTTTATCATGTTTTATCTACAGATTACTAAAAATAGGCTATCAGAAAATCTTAATTAATGCAACCACATTAAGAAGTTAATACCTAAGGTCAAATATCTGAGTTTAATTTTGTAAAATGAGAAATGTAGTGTTTAACGTTTGAATTTCACGAAAAATCTTAGTCGTGTTTTACTCAATTTGAGAGTTGATTGATCTCCACAACAGACAAATAATATATCATACATGTATAGAAGTGACATAAATTAAGCGTTATTTATATATTTCAATGATATATATATAGACTATATCCGTTCCACTTCATAAATAACGACTATGAAAGATCTTACAACTAAGTAGAATTATTGCAATTTTTCAATGTATGCCTTTTGAAATTCAATGTTAACAGTAGAACAGTACTGTAAATAATGATATATGTATATTTTTAACATTTTTGTTTTATCTTGGGCAAAATGGATTTTATTAGGATACATATATCGTAGATTATACACATGAAAAATTAAAAAGAATTCAAACATTAATTTTAGTAAGCTTTTCAGATCAAAATTTGTCCTTTGTCTCATGTCGATGACGTCGTTGTAAACATTACGCATTTTCACTTTCTCCAGAACCATAAAGCCAGTTTAAAACAAACTTAGCATAAAGAATCCCCAGGGCAAGAGGATACATGTTTGTTCAAATGATGGGCCAAGTCCATTGTAAAGGGATATACATGTAATAAGGGAAATAATAAAAAAAAATTATCGTTTTACCAAAACTCTTTTCCTCAAATACCAAGTGGTCAGTTAAATTGAAACTTATGTGGAAGCTTTCCAGGTAGTGTAGATTCAAATTTGTTCAAACTATTATCCCCATAAGAAGGGTGAGGCCATAATGGGGTAGGATTTTGACATACTATTGCATAGGGAAAATTTCTAAAAAAAAAATCTTCCTACCAAAAAATATTTGGTCGGAAAAGTTGTAATTTATGTTAAAACATCTCCAGATTGTAGATTCAAGTTTATTCAAATGGTTACAGGGTTGAGAGTGCGTCATAATGGTGGCGAACATTTTATATGGGAATATTTTGGAGACGTGTCTTAAAATCTCCCTCTCAAAAACCATTTGGCCAGAAAAGTTAAAACTTGTGTGAAAGTGTTCCTAGTTTAGTGTAGATTCACACTTTGTTCCAATTATGATCCTTGGAGGTAGGGTTGGGGATGCAATTTTCCATTTGACCAGTAGAGTTAAAACCTATGAGGAAGCATTCTCAGCTAGTGCTATCAAGTTTGTTTTAAACATTAACTTTGGAGGTGAGGTGGACCCACAATGCCACAATTTTACACAAGAATATATAGAGGAAAATCATTTGTTCACCCTTATTGCGAAAACGATGTTGAAAAATGTGCCAAAAAGAAAATATCTGCTTCATTGTAGGGAAATTTTTAAATATGATTGATTAAAGCTGTTTGATCAGAGTTAAATCAGTTTGCTATTGTTGGTCAGATGAGCGATGTGACCCCTAGGCCTTCTGTTTGTCAATGTACTAGGAGCCGTATTCCACTTCTTATTATTACATTTATTTATAGGATTGTCTGAAAGAAGTCTATTTCTCATTAGTAATAATGTCTCTATACAAACTTTTTCTGGAACTTGTGCTTACCTACAGTGACTGGAATGACGTTTAAGACACGCAATCATTTCTTTATACATAAATATTTTCCACTTGTGCATATAGAGAAAAAAACCTCAAAAAAGTCATTACGTCACTCTTTGTAATCATTGTAAAAAGGAACGTACATGAAAACTAGATGCTTTACTTTAATCGGTATTGCACGTATTCGAATCGAATTCCCGTCGAATGGTAGCTAAACATTGCCACTGAATTCAATGATCATCAGGAGTCACAGTAATGTCATGAAATACAAATGACTAAGTTTAAAGTGATCAACTTTACAGAGAATAGTTGAAGAATTGAATTTCAAACACGTAAATTGGTCAAGTATATAGTTTTGAAAATATGCCTGTATATCCTCTAAACCTCAACTAGTGTCAAATATTATTCATAGTTATGATTGTATCTAATCATTTCAGATTTTGGATACAGGTATTCTGAAGTGGCAATATATTTTTGATAGTATAGGGATTCGTGTAAATAGGTTTTAATAAATGTTTTTATACATAGATGAAATTTTACCTGAAATGAAGCAGAAAGGTGAAACCGGCTATTTGAACTGCACAGTGCTGAAGAATAGATATTGTAACGTTGTAAGTAGCTAATCTAATAAAAACCTGGGTTTTTTTTCACTTATGAATATCTCAAAAGTGTATTTGAATACATTTCCATTTTTTGCAATATGTTATGAATAAAAAAAAATAGTATTTTTTGTACAACTTTTGCATAGAGATAGAATCTAACAAGTATTATATTTTGGAAGAAACACTGGCGTAAGAAAATATCTCGAGTTTTTATAATTCAAATAACTGTAGGCTTATGAAATTACCTAGCATTTTTAAACAATAATTTTGTAAATAAACATAAGAACCGTTGATTTTAGAAAATGTATATTAAATTTGACCTTAAAAACAAATAACAATTTTACCAGCTTTTAACCTTACCTAAGTTGAAAGCTCAATTAAGCTTTCTCAAACACCTTTTGTCCGGCGTCGGTCTTTCTGTCAGTTTGTCCATCCGTAAACTTATTACATCTTTCACTTACTTTTTGAACTGCTTGGTATATTTCAACTTAATTTGGCACAAATTAGGTAAATGGTTTCACGTTTTGGTTTGTTTTCAACGAAGAGCTGCGTCCTTTTTGCAGAGGAGATAATTAATAATTATTGAAAATTTCTTGGTATTTTTCAAACATATTTGTCTCTTACACCATTTGGCCACAGAAACTGTACCTTGTGTAACAGCATCCTCATGTAGAGGAAATTCAAATTTATACAAATGTTTCCCAGTGTTATTATTGGGTCGTATTTTTCATAGGATTGTATGGAGCAAAATTTTTTAAAGTCTTCTCAAATACTTATTCGCCAGATAAGATGTAACTTGCGTGAAAGCATCCTCAGGTTAAATAGATTCAAAATTGTTCCAAACATAATCCCCTGTGGATTTTCTCCTAAATATATATATATATATATACTCCCTTGTCCTTTTGTACTCCCTTGTCCTTTTGTATATATTTGTTAAGTCTTCATAATATTTTAAAACCAGGAATGTGTTATTGCTAGAAGATTAAAATATAATAAAGAAAAAATTGATTTTCAGAAAGTTAGAGATATTGTGTGTTGGTAATGTTAATTTTGATTTTAATGTCCATATTTACTTCAGTTTAGTAGAATAAATAGAATGACTTTGTGTGTTTTATCACATTTCATAGAATTGAAACTAATATCTCATAAAAAATATCAATGGCACATGAGTAAAACCATTGTTTTTAAGTCTTTAAGAGAAAGAAAAAGACCTGACCCTGCTACCGTTGCTGCGGGAAAAAAAAATTGTCAAAGTTGATTAATGTGATAAGCCTGATATCATCACGTGGTATTATTGTCACTTCGACTGTGTGGAAACTTCATGCATATCTTAATATTAAAATATTAGAAACTCTTTCCTTTTATAGTAAAGACCATATTTAAGTTATTTATCTTACCTTAATTGGTCTACGTGTTTTGTACGCATTCACTTACTTACTCAGGCATATATATATATATATATATATATATATATATATATATATATATATGTGTGTGTGTGTGTGTGTGTGTGTGTGTGTGTGTGTGTGTGTGTGTGTGTGTGTTTCCTTGATAATCAAGACAAAGTCTTATGAATGTAAACAGTAACTGTTTATATACTTTGATTGATAATTAAATGCAGCTTAAATGTTTTTACCAATATAAAATGCAAATTATATAATTTCTTTAGGTGCAATGGTCAAAAGCTAGGGTAAATGAAACTGGAAATCCGATACTGATAAGTGAGAAAGAAACGATTATTGATCAAGGTAAGGCTATGTAGGAAATTTTTGATACTTAACTATCAAAAGCTCGAAATAAATTGTATTAATAAGAAAATGTCACTCCTACGTTCATTAGTAATTATTGTTATACTTTCGTGTTAAATACTGAAATCTGATTGGTTTAGACGCAGTTCATAATCTGTTCTATTACCCTCAGCGTTAGCAAAGCACTTAGCAACGCTTCGCGTCGGTTGACAATGGTTTCCTCGGGGTGTCAATTTCAACTGTTATCCTCCCAAACAGGCACTATTTATATAATGGCCTGGTAAATTGTCGGTATTTCCTTCTTAAAGTCTCATAGATCCATGAACAGTTTAAAATATACTTAGGAATTAAAGTATTATCCCAAAATTGTGCTGAATAATATCAGATTGATCAACTTATTTTTCTTCGATTGATGGTCTTTGAAATACTTCAAGTCAAAACTGTGTCTTATACAGACTGCTTCAATTAAAATAGTCCTGCATTAATGAAACGGTTATTGAGGAACATCTTTCTGTCCAATTAAAACATTGTTATAGATCAATGTCTGTAAGATCATGCTTCAAAAAGTCAAAGCAACAAAAACTTAAAGTTATGCGTAATACACGTAGATTGTAAAGCTTAAAACTTTTTATCATTATTGGGAAACCTAATACAATTCCTTGCTTTCTTTTTCTGACGTTGCCAAAGATATCAAGCGATCACAAAATAGGCAACACATGCAAAGCATCTAGAGTATAAAATTAAAAATAAAATACATTGTAAAATTACGCGTTTTACGGATTGACTTCTTTGTTTATGGTGAATAATTAACTGGAAAATGGTTTTTAAAATCGTTTTTCAGTTGCTGTTCTTATTGTGTGGTTTGTTTGCATTTATCAGCCGATATAACAAATAATTTTGAGCCGATGTTGTAGCATAGACTTTTCCCCCGTATAGTTTTTTTTTCTGCCAGAAAATCGTATCTTTTGGATTGTTCCTTCATGTAACTTTACGTTTGCAATATGGTCTTAGTTCTTTGAGAGACATTTCAGCATACTATGAAATCTTAAGAATTCATGGTGGCTTAATTGATTTTCCTGGTATTCGTGGGTAGCCCTTCCCCCGCCCCCACGATTTACATTCTCAACAAAAACAAATTAAGAAAGAGGTATCTTCCTTTCTGAAATTGAAAATCGACGCATCCATGTAATTACATCACCACGAATAAGCAAAATACACATAAACAACAAAATTGACCCTCACGAATTTAAATGATTCCTCAGTTTAAAGCATAACCGTAATTTATACTACATGTGTATTTTTGCACGGTCTTATTATCACCTATTTAACTGGAAATCAGGCGGTAAATGCATCTTATAGAGAAAAGAGAGATTTCAATGGAGACTGAAAGAGACAGATATATAATCAATACAAATGTACATTTTATAGTGCTTTGGTGTTTCATATATTTCCAAGTATAAGCAAAAGATGCATTATTTATCAGCTCAAATTTTTTTATACCCTGGCTGTAAAAATATAGGAAATTTCGATGCAATCCAGAAACAGAACGGAGATATAAACTAGGGTGCATTTTTCCGAGGGGAAACTCACACTGATTTTTATTTTGAATGGAAATGATAAGCTAGAGCTGTTTTTTTCCGAAGGGGAAGAATTTTGGTTCCTTTTTTCGGTGGAAAAACTATGCAGGTTAAGAGTCCATTCTACAACCTTGGGTTAATATTATCGTTAAACTGCCAATTTCTTTTTTAAATACCGTTGTTAAAACTCGTTGGTTCAATTGTTTTGTTTATACCGTATTGTTTTTACCATTTTGAACATAGTCTGTTATTTTAAAAATAAGATGGAAAATATATACTCAGTATATGCTGCTGAGCATAAGTTGGAATTTTGTAATTCAGAGATGTTATCAAGTGAGAAAGTAGGACTGGGAAAATACGATGTTCAGACTCTTACAAACGAGAACAAAACTTCATTTATGTTGGTGATTCGAAATATATCAGAAGTGGATGCTGGAGAATACTATTGCACTCTGACACCTGAAGGACAAACCAGTTATATATGCGATCAGAACACTGGTATTTTATACGTCAATGGTAAGCAAACCAATTGTAAATTCCATTGTACATTCCGAATCTTATTATATTACTATATGTATTATTATATTATTATATTACCGGCAACACAAGTGCTTCTGTTTGATGGAGGTTAATAAAAATATAACACACCTCAGGATCCACGTAATTCAAAAATATTATTTTTGTCTAATTCATATAGTGTTCAGTTTAATCTCATTTTTAAAAAAAATACTATCTTTTGCAGAAATAAATGATGAAGCAATTGTAATTGTTATAAATAAAATCATAACAAGTATTTCTTAACTACTTTTATTTCTTACCGAAACTTCACAATATGCATACCCTCATTTTCATAACACTTTTTCGGAATTTTTTTTTATTATTGTAGTTCAAAATAGATATTTCAAGTAAAACAATTTATAAATATTTATCGAGTATTATGTTAGAAACACATTAATACTATTGTTATTTTTATTGATAAACTCATAAAAATGGCATTTTTACAAAGAAATACCAATTAAAAAAATAAGAATTTTAACACAATTTGAAAATTCTTGGCTTCTTGGCATATGGCATATTTTGTTATCGCTGGTTCACTGACTTTTTTCTTTAAATTTTCGATTCATGTCTGTTGTTTCTTCACCTTTTAAAACATTTATAACCCCCCCCCCCTTAACTTGATCTTGAAAAAATGTC
This sequence comes from Magallana gigas, assembly GCF_963853765.1. Lineage (NCBI taxonomy): Eukaryota > Metazoa > Mollusca > Bivalvia > Ostreida > Ostreidae > Magallana > Magallana gigas. The sequence continues at coordinate 42,037,114 of NC_088854.1, forward strand.
ATTAAAGTGACATGGTCACGATTTTGGTCGAAAATTATTTTTCCGATTTGAATAACTACAATGCTTCAGTGAGGCATTCATAATAGGCAAACAAAATTTAAGTGTCATTGGTTGAGTTAAAAGCGAGTTACAGAGCTTACAATTCTATGACATGAAAACATAGCTTTTGTATACATTTTGAATGTTGAAGTAAAAATTTCAAATTTAGAGCTAAAATGAATGTGTTAAACGTTAGGAACTGTTTATCTATGCTTAAAATGAAGAAGAAGATAGAGAAATCAGCTTGAAAAGGGTTTTTAATTGGTAATTTGAACCTTTGTAAACAAAAACAAGGCAAGCCTTGTTTACATGGCACTGAATTGTGAGCTCTGTATCTTGCTTAAAACTTAAAGACTGACACTCAAATTTCATTTGATCATTAGACATGCATTTCTAAAGCATTATTAATAATAAAAATAGAAAAATAGAATTTGACGAAAATCGTGACCATGCCCCTTTAAATGTCATGAAATAATTTTTTTTTCAACATTTTTTCAATAAATATATATCGATACTCCTCATTAATTTAAGGTTCATTTAAAAACGAAAAAAAAATACTGTCTGCGCTATTGTTACACAAAACGTCGGACTGTGTGTTCTGATATTAAAATGAAAATGTTATATTTACAGAGACTTTGTATTGTCAAGGAACTAACTGTCCAAGTTCTTCCGGACCACAGATGGAGCATTTCATGGCCTTCTTGACGTTATTTCTCCTCTGCCTGAAACATTGTATCACTTGATCACGGAGGAAGACCTGTCCATTAAGTCAAAGACACTGGAAATGTACTTGTTTTAATTTCGTATGAGTAATTATATTTGCAAACCGTTAAACAAGTGAAAAAAATGTAGAGGAGCTTCTGGAGTATATTGCGATATACAACTGCATTAATCATTGATTCAACTGGAATCATTAATTCTTAATTAGCCTTTGAGTTAAATTGTGGTGTTTTGTGAACTTATTATTTTTTTTTAATATGTAATGGTATTATAAAAGCGTTTACTTCTCCACATAGTAATTATTTTGGTCATGTACTGAGATGTTTGTCAAATCATATGCTTTGCGCGGATCTAGAAAATTTTCCAGGGGAATCATTTTGTCATGGTGTGAAATTCAATCTTTCGGACTATTTTTAATTATTGTGTAAATTAACTTTTTCGGACTTTGTGTTAATTGTTACCAACACTTTTCATCTATTTCGACAACTGTTTTATAACTTTTTATAAATTTCGCGCAGCATTAATCCCACCTGAGGCACTATCAGTGATGGACAGCTAATCTTTTAATTGACTTCTCTTTATGTTTATTGAAACTCGATCTTTCATCTTATTAATCCTTTTATGTAAAATGTCATGATTTACTCGATCAATAGTTGTTTGATAACTAAGCTTACATCTGTACTTATTATGTTAATCCTTCATTGTGTTGTTCCATTGTTCATTATAAATAATTCAAAATTGAAAACTATCGAGAGTTGGAATCAGACTTTCGGTGCTGATGCATACCAAACTCACGTAAAAGTATATTTCATGTCAAGTCTATATAAAAGTCTGAAAACTTAAACGCGTGTTGGCTTGTTGGTTTCATGAGGCTTGGTCCAACAACAAGAGAATAAGCACAAGGTTGGCCCAGTATTAGTTCTGTACGGGAGAGAGTGCCCCGTAATATTTGGTTGGAGAAACCTAAGGGTAACGACCCCCGGGACTGCTACATATATTTTGTTGTAGTCAGATCCTGGACCTCTACAACAGTTTAGCGAGTTTCCCTAGATTCAGAGTCTACAGATGAAAAAGACGATTTAAACTAGATTCAACATGGAATATTCTTTCCGACCGCAGTAGAGACAGATGAAGTTCAGCTTCCCCTCATGTCAGCGTCCAGTGTGCGGAAGGTACGGAAACGTGCATTCCAACGTTTTATGTTTCGCCTTTAATTAATCAGAAGTGTTTCCGATGCCACAGAATTGGACATTATTCGAGAATGTGTTTTACACAGATGAAGAAACCAACAAAATGTGTTGAAAAGGAAGCAGTTTTAGGTCGTAAAAAGACACAAGACATGCAACGACTGTGCAAATATCTTGAAAACAAACGTACTTTGAGAGAATTGCCGTTTAATTCACTTCGCAACAAACAATTTCATTCTTTGTTTGATACCTCAAGTATTCTATGAACTGAGCTACACAGCATTATGATTAAGATACGCATGCCCAATCAACTTACGAAGAGTATGGCTGAAAATCTACGAAGTGCTGAGTCTGAGAAATGCAAGACTTCAAAATGAAAATACGGATTTGAAAACGAAGCTCCAAGAAAACTCGAAACGTTCTGACATTGATATGTGAAAAGAAAATTCATAAATTAGAAGAAGAGACACACGGTGATAGAGTACTCATGGATATAATGCAGAGGAAACTAAAAGATATCGGGAGTGAACATTCTCAATATGTAATGAAAATTCAGACGGAGGTTGACGATACAATCAAACAGCTGAGGGAACAAAACAACGCCCTGCTGCACACCATTTGGGTATTGGAATGTGATAAAGAACATCTAGAGGCCGTGTTGCTTGTTTAACATCTTGACCGCCGATTTCAACCACACAGGCAGCAAAGAAGACAACAACGCGGTTACCGTCGATGATAAAAAATCAAAACACGTGAACGTGTTTTACGCGGAAGCGAAGCATGTGTCACGGTGTGAAATTCAATCTTTCGGACTATTTTTAATTATTGTGTAAGTTAACTTTTTCGGACTTTGTGTTAATTGTTTCAAACACTTTTCATCTATTTCGACAACTGTTTTATAAACGTTAAAAGTTCCGCGCAGCATTAATCCCACCTGAGGCACTATCAGTGATGGACAGCCTATCTTTTAATTGACTTCTCTTTATGTTTATTGACACTCGATCTTTCATCTTATTAATCCTTTTATGTAAAATGTCATGATTTACTCGATCAATAGTTGTTTGATAACTAAGCTTACATCTGTACTTATTATGTTAATCCTTCATTGTGTTGTTCCATTGTTCATTATACATGTTCATTATACATGTATATAATTCAAAATTGAAAACTATCGAGAGTTAGAATCAGATTCATTTACATGTTCATGAAATGTGTTTCAATGAAATTTAACATCTCAGGTAGTAAGTCTACAACAGACTATATACCATCTTTACTAGCTAAGATTTTACTATCCATTTTACTATCCATTCTGTTCCTATACTGTAGAGGAACAGAGTCACGGTAAATACTTTCCTAGCGAGGATGAATATGCGTGTACATGGTGTGAAAATCCTAATTTTAGCTAGCTGGAAAACAGAAAATAAAATGCTTGTCTAGGTTCGAGTAAACCATTTTTTTAAATGCATGTATATAGACAAAGCTTTGCTACTTACATGTGTTATGCCTATGAATAAACGTATGAATTTTTAGCTTGTAATGCCTCTTCCAAGATAATCATTATGTATTGAAAACAACTTTTTTCACTGCCTTACTATCACATGGTAATTTCAGGAAATCGAAATAATGTTTATTTGTTTTTATTTTGAACATAATTAATTGCAAATTATAATAAACATGACATTAAAAAGGTTTGAACAAAATGTCCCACTTGCGAAGTCCTCACCTTGAAAATATGTATTGTTGATAAATAACAACTGTCATTTTAAAGACAAGTACTATATATACTGGAAGTAAACAAGTCTGGACTTGCAATATAAAGTTGATTTCATCATAAAAAAATATTTTTGTAGATGATATAGGTTTATGAACAGAAGCAAAATTTTGCACTTCATATTACACATTTAACTTTCACTACCCTAAAGCAAGATGTGTATTAAATATTAGATTTCCTAGAATCTTTTTTTTCAACGTAAGATTAATTACAATGTATTTCATTTTTTTTGGAAAAGTGTGACAAAGGGTCGATAAAATATTTTATTTTCAATTGTTAACGTGGAGATATTGTGGGCGCAGTGGGCACAAGAACAACAAATATCAAATCAAATCAAATATGAAAATGGGCAATGGCATGGACCGCCAAATTAAACGCAGGTCCCATAATCATATGCATACAAATACAAACATGCAGCTCAAGTTCAAAGTTCAGACAACATACAAGTTCAAAGTTTACGATTAGCACACAACAAATTTCAACATCAATATGTTGAGAGAATTGACCCTGGGTGGTGCAGAGGTTAAAATACAAGCAGATTGTTTCTTTAAATGCAGTAGCTCAGTATGGAAAGCAAAACAGCTAGCCGTAACTTTCTGGGCCATAAGTACCCTGAACAACAACTGAAATAAACAGAAAAAAAACCTGATCGTAAAAAACCCATTCTTAAGCGTTTTGGTTGCGTTTATTTTCAATTATTTTCAATTATTTATTTTGCTTCAATATTTTATATTTACATTTTCAACTGTCTTAACATTACGAATCAATTTTGAACCATAAAACCCAATGACTTTATAAAACATGAGTGACAAAAAAAGGGCGTGTCTTATAGTATAACCGAAAAATTGTATTTGCTGCGCCGCGTAGTAATACATAGCCTGTGCTACATAAAAAATAGTGGTTTAAAATAATGTTGTTTTAAAGTGTATGAATTGGAAATAATATAAATGTAAGTACTAAGGACTCATTCTTCGAATATTATGAGGTGTTAATTTCGGTCGGAGCGTGGTCAAATCTATCATAAAGCCCTTTGGGCTTTATTGGATTTGACCGCGCCCCGACCGAAATTATCACCTCATAATACTAAAAGAATGATTCCTTTTTCCTTAAATAATGACCTTCAATTTTTAGCAACCTCACTTAATGAGTCTCTAAATGAAAAGGAGGCTGACGGACCTAATTAATCAAGGGTTTGGACATTATGATATGCTATTATAATAGCTTTACTACCTAGTAGATTACCTTTTAATTAATTAACTCCATATTTGAATTACAACATGCTAAAAGAACAAAAAATACAAGTAACCTAGCGAATAAATTGATATAAGCACTGTATGAATACATTCCCATAAATTTTCTTTAACAGACATTATTTCCTAAGGTGTGTTTGCACGTTAAGGCAATTCCATGCTATATATAAGCAGACATTCAGATGTGACAATGGTCGTGGGAACGCCAACATGCTGATTGTTTTATAACCCCCCCCCCCCCCCCTAATCCATACACCTAAATCAACTCAATTTCAATTCAATTTATTCTCTCAAACCATTAACATACACAATGGTACATGAGTTACAGTAATATATTTGCATTAAATTGTGATGTCAAGGGTCTAATAAATTAAATATAATATTATAATACAACATAGTAATACATATGTCAATTAGCATTTAAGTAAGAAATGTTTGACTTGATTTGACGCAAGAAAAATATTGTTACATCCTTCCGAAAGTCGAATGACTTGTTAAATGGTTCTGAGTGTTTTAGTAGTGGCGTTTAATCTCTCGCAGATGTTGTTTGTACCTGTAATTCCTGAGAACAGATCGCATATTTCATATTCTTCCACCGCCCATTTACAGGTTCTAGTCTTCAGAACTTCTTTTAATTCGCTGAGATGGACGAAAACAGGCAAACTCCACATTCCAGAAAATTCTGAGTACATGTACATACATAGCATCAAATTTATTTTCGTCTTCTGCTTGTAGTAGCTGTTCAAACTAGCAAGAGTACACGATTAGGTCGTCAGATTTGTCCCCGCTCTCCTTCAGCGTATTTGATGCGGTTCCAACATAGACAATAGAATTAGTTTCAGGTTGGGTAGAACCTCAGACACAACAATCTGATAAAGCAATGTATATAATTTCTTTGTCAACCACTAAGACGTACGTGTCTTCAATCTACTATATATGCTTGGCATCAGTAATTTGGTCGTCTTCCAAAAGCTGTCATGAATATGTTGGGACTTTCTATCATTTAAATATCAAGCTATATGAACAGGCTATCTCCCCCAAAATAAAATTGCCTTTGGCAACTATATATATAGAATAGAGAGGTAGAAATATCCAAGCTCAAACGTTGTGTCATTATTAATCAATTTAAGGCAACAAAACACTATTGAATTCTTGATTTCTGCTTAAATCCACAGGGGCCCAGCCCGTTTTAACCTTTATTTCAATGTAACCATCTTTATTAATGATTACATTGAAATTAATGTTAAAACGGGTTTGGTCCCTGCGCTTAAATCCAAGAAAAACACACAGAAATTTATGTTTAAAAAAACCCAAATGAATGAACAATTTTATTTGATGAAATTTATGAATATTTCTTGTGCGTTACACCAAAGACTGTTTTCTTTTCATGGTTGTGAATATAATATTTTTTATGTATTTTTACTTGGTGTTCTGTTGGCATCTTTTAGCAAACAAACAACAAGATCGATATACCTAATACAAAATATGATAAATTGAATCTGGTTGTAAGTACTTTGTTTTTTAACAAGTGTTACTTGAAAGAATAACTTGAAAGAATAAGAATAATGAAGGACAGGCTAATCTAATTTGGCCTTCAACAGTTTGTTTAAATTTACTTCCAGAATCCAAATACATGTACACTTGTCAAGTCAGGGAAAATAGTTATGCCACGAACAATGCCATTTATTTGATATGCCAGTTCAAGGGACAGCACATCGTGTGAAATAATTCGTTTAGTTTTCATTTGCTTTGCGGCCATTAAAATTTCGTGCATTTTGGTCATTATTATAGTGCAGGAAAATATAATTCTTTCTATACTTAAATAATGTTTGTTTAACGGCAGGTGTCAGTGTTGTATTTAAAAACTAAAATGATAATAAAAACTCTCAGGCTGGTATGTCCTTTAAATAGCATGTGTCATTTTAAATACCTCAGGAATTCCCGACACCCGTGTCACGTGACTCACTCTTACCTGCGATTTTAAAATGGTGGACGTTTGTTTGAATTTCGGACAAGCTTAAAGATGTTTACGATTACGTTTATAGTTTTTGTTGGAATATCGTCGATATTTGGTGAGTTATTAAGGTCTTCCGTTTCCAACGGAAGACCTTATTGTTTTCGTACTGTTTCTTATTATTATTTTTTTCCACAAATTTTGTGCACGCGATTTCTCAAAAACTATTCGGCCGATTTTGACCATTTTTTCACAGATGATTGCCAGAGGTCATAATTCTAGAAGTTTTTTGAAATTTCGAAATCGTCACTTCCGGTACCGAGTTACGGCGGATTGTCTATTTTTTTACGACCTATTTTGTGCAGAGCTGATCTCAGAAACTATTAGAGAAATGAATACGAAATTTTCAGGATTGGTAGTCTATAGTTTGAAGTTGTGCACTATTATATTGTTTTACGCCAGTGACGCCATTTCTTTGAGCTCGCCTAGGCACGAAAATTGGGTCCGAATTTTCATTCAAAATTTTCATACGTTTTGATTTGTATCTTTTTATCAGTTGATATTTTGTTAAATAATATATAACAAAAGTGGTAGAAAATCAAAAGTTCTTTCCAATAAAATCAAGAAAAAGGGGCTGGCACCTTGAATTAGGGGCCATGAGACTCGTAAAGTCTACTACGAATAACTTGAAAACGATAAATATTTTGTTATGCATTATAGAATCAAAGTTGTTAAACACTACATTATCGGTTTGAAAAAAATCATCGTCAGGCCCATGTTTGACGTAATTAGGGATTTTTATTCATTATCTTAAAATTTAAAGAGGGGGTGTTAATTATAAAACTGTATGGATATTTCATGGTATCATTGAAAATATAAAAAAAATCGACCGGAAGACCTACTCGTTACTCGTAACGAGGTCGTATCTAGCGATACTAAAAACTGCACAATCTTCTACAGAAATCCGTATGTGCATGGCGTTTAAGAGTGGTAGACAATAAGTTAAATAATGTTGTCTGAGGTGGGATTGGAACGCACCTTTGGGTGCGCGCGTACGAATTTCATTGACCACGCAGGGAGTGCCATTGAAAACACTTAATTCATGGACGTGAGAGTGTGTTAATGCTACGCTAAGTACATTAATAGAAAGGTCAGGTCTAAATAATGTTAGTAATTTTTTTCCACAAATTTTGTGCACGCGATTTCTCGAAAACTATTTGACCGGTTTCAACCATTTTTTCATAGAAGATGAGACTTAAAATGAACTTCATAACTTATTGAGATTTTTCCTGTCGTCACTTCCGGTACTGATTTATCGGCCGTTTTGCACATTTTTACGACCTATTTTGTGCAGAGTTGATCTAAAAAACTATCAGAGATATGACTACGAAATTTTCAGGATAGGTAGTCTATAGTTTGAAGTTGTGCACTATTCTGTTGTTTTACGCCAGTGGCGCCATCTTTTTGAGCTCGCCTTGGCTCAAAAATTGGGTACGAATTTCTAATCAAAATGTTCATACGTTTTGCCCTGTATCTTTTTATGAGTTGATATTTTGTTAAGATATATATAACAAAAGTGGTAGATAATTATAAGTTCTTTCCAACAAAATCAACAAATAGGGGCTGGCCCCTTTTTTCAGGGGCAAAGAGACTCGTAAACTCTATTACAAATAACTTAAAAACGATAAAGATATTATAATCCATTATAGAAACAAAGTTGTTGATAATACCAATATCTATTAGAAAAGATCATTGCCACGCCCCTTTATTACGTAATAAGGGATTTTCAGGGGCCAAAGTACTTAAACTTTAAAACGCAATATATCTAGAAAAGGAGACATATTTTGTAAGACATCATAGAAGAGAAAATGTTTGCATTTATGATTCTAATCGATTCCTCTTGTCAAAACACCAACGTCTGTGCCCATTAGGGATCTACAGGGCTGGCCCCTAAAATATTCAAACATTTGTATCTCAAAAATAATCAACAATTTAAAATGGGTGTAAGAACAAAAAACGTTTGTATTCTTAAGACCTTTTCAAAGAAATCAAGAAAAAGGGGCTGGACTCTTTAATTAGGGGCCAAGAGACTCGTAAACTCTATTACAAATACCTTAAAAACGATAAAGATATTGTTATCCATTATAGAAGCAAAGTTGTTGATAATACTAATATCTATCAGAAAAATCAATGTCACGCCCATTTATTACGTAATAAGGGGTTTTTAGGGGCCAAAGTACTTAAACTTGGACGCAATATATCTAGAAAAGGAGATATATTTTGTTAAGCATTGTAGAAGAGAAAATGTTTGCATTGATGAATCTAATCGATTCCATTAATCGAGCTCCAATGTCTGTCTCCATTAAGGATCTAGAGAACTGGCCCCTAAAATATTCAATCATTTGTATCTCAAAAATGAACAACCATTTTAGGTGGTTGTAAAAGCAAAAAATGTTAGTATTCGTGGGACCTTTTAAATGAACTCTAGGGAAAGGGGCTGGCCCTTTAAATTAGGGGCCAAGAGACTCGTAAAGTCTTTTAAAAATACCTTAAAAACGATCAAGATTTTGAAAAGCATTATAGAAGCAAAGTTGTTGATCGTCACAATATTAGTTTGTAAAACTCATTGCCACATCCACTGATGACGTCATTAGGGATTTTAGGGGACTAAAATCTTATATCTTTAATGTGCTGTATGTGAAAAAGCTAAACTTTTTATCAAGCATTTGAAAGGATATTGACAATCGTATACATTATATAAAAGGGAGGTGGTTGAGTGGAAATTCTGAAATTTCTTTGATATTTTAATAGTATCGTTTAAAAAATTGAACGGAAGAACTACTCGTTACTCGTAACGAGATCGTATCTAGTTTTTGTTTCTTTTTTTCTTCTGTAGACACAAACATTCTCACTTGAAATTCCAAATAGGTGAAATGTAATTTACTTTTTCACGTGCATTATACACAGGGCGAAAAACAATCTTTAAGCAAGTCCTTAAAGGTGGCGTAAAGGTGACTTAAAGGATATACAATCTTTAAGCCACCTTTAAGTCACCTTTAAGCTGATCTTATAGGTCCTTAATGTCCAAACTTCTTTAAGTCACCTTTAAGCCATCTGTAAGCCATCTTTAAGTGGCATTAACGCTCCCTTTAAGTTGTCTTTACACCAGCTTTAAGTTCCCTTTAAGTCAAGTTTAATCAAGCTGAACAATTAAACATTTATTAAATGCAAAAGCTCTTTTATAGGAATGGGAGGGGGTGATCCGAGTGATGATATAATTTCCAAGGAGGGGGGGGGGGTGTTGCAGGCGGTTTAATTGTCGCTCCATTTAACACAGATCGCTATCATCAACACCGCTCCGATGGACACAGATTGCCATTTTAAAATTCTTCATATTTTTTTTGGTTTCAAAATTATTGTAGGGGTGAGCGTAATCTCTGTATCTAAATCTGTGAGGGAATTATATTAAATTATATTATTTTCATGCATTGTAACGAAGTATATCATTGGTTCTTTTGACATCACGTGTCAAAGTATAAAAATGCAGATTGACCTGTACTTTCTAAAAATAAGCTTTAAAAACTCAGATTGACCTGTACTTTCTAAAAGTAAGCTTTAAAAACTCAGATTGACCTGTACTTTCTAAATATAGAAATAATTTTGTTTTAATCTTGCCAATTCTTCTTTGGAAAATAATATAACGAATGTAGCCCTTTCACTCGGTCAATTCATAGATATATCGACTTCACAGAAAAGCATATCGACCTCGCACTTCGTGCTCGGTCGATATGCTTTTCTGTGAAGTCGATATATCTATGGATCGACCTCATGAAAGGGCTATATTTGTATAATGTTTGTTTCCTATTATGAATTATCGGTAAAATCTCTCTCTCTCTTTCTCTCTCTCTCTCTCTCTCTCTCTCTCTCTCTCTCTCTCTCTCTCTCTCTCTCTCTCTCTCTCTCTCTCTCTCTCTCTCTCTCTATGACACTAACACAGAATATACAAGATATACACAACAGGTGTGCTGTGTGCCCAGGTGCAAGTCAGGGTATCTAAAGGCGTTGAAATCTTAGTATGTATGTGTATACGAAAAGTCTAGTGAAAAAAGGTTTATTTACATTTGTAATTCATTTTCAAAGCATTACACCCTAACTCTAGGTTTTAAAAATGTTACGTCTACAAATTAAAGATACATTTATGTAAGAGTAAAATCTAGAGGCTAATTATTTACTGTATCGGTGATTATAAAAAGGGGTTAATTATTTTAATATATATACATGTATAAGGGTAAATATGTCACATTCCCGACCTGGTACATCATACAATTGTATGTACAAGTATATGTATACATCATTTGCAATTGCCACATGCAGTAAATACGTCACCGGCAATTGGTAATATTGTTTGTTATAGAATTGATTGGCTAAAAATCATGTATACAATTAAATATTTAAACATACTGAAACGGCGCCGTGATCATTAAAACCGGGAATTTGCGTTGAAGTAATACACTAAAAGTTTCAATGCATTTTATAAAAGAAATGATTTCATCTTCTTCCTTGCATTTCATTTAACTATGAATTATATGAACGTATAATTATCTACTTGGTTTAAATTTTTTATCTAAGTAGGCCTACTAGCAAGTCTAACGGTATAATATTATTTTTTCACTGAAGACCAAGTTCCATATTTCATTCTAAATACATGCATGCATGTTTTTTACAAACTGGATGGAAGTTAAAATCTTTTCAAGTAAAAAATACACATTTAATACATTGATTTAATATCCACCTATATATAGGATATAAAAACCACTTAAAATATGCAAGTTGCCGTGCTGAAGAGGGAATGAGGTGATGCTGGTAAACGAAGGGTCCCGGGTTCAATCCTCCTCTTGGGCGTTTTGTTGTTTTTTTTAATTTTATTTTCTAGAACAAAAACCGTTTTTAATACCTTTTCTATCATAAAGTTAATATATTTTGTTGGTAAATTAAGCACAATATTGAATTAAAAGATTTTTTAATGGCTTAAAGGTGGCTTAAAGGTGGTTTGAAGGTGGCTTAAAGGTAGCTTAAAGGTGACTTAAAGAAGTTTGGACATTAAGGACCTATAAGTTGTCCTTAAAGGTGGCTTAAAGATAGTCTTTAAGCTGCTTTAAGCCATCTTTACGCTTTCTTTACGCCACCTTTAAGCAACACATATAGCTTAAAGGTGGCTGCTTAAAGGTCGCCTTTAAGCTACCTTTAAGCACCTTTAAGCTAACTTTAAGAAGGAGAACTTAAAGATGGTCATTCATCCTGTGATAATAGTGTTATGACACAGGTATGTATGTAAGTCTTAACGCGAACCGAGACTGATCTATATTATCTATAGAACGTAATTCAGTTTAGATATTCTATTGAAATGAGCACAGAATAATCTGTTATAATCACATTATATAAGTACTAAATGTGTGTTTTGATAGAAAGAATTCTTTTTATAAAGATGCGACAAGGGGAATAACTTTCGAACAACAATATGTTTTCAATATTGTAATACATGGATTGATTGTATAAACATTGCGCAGTTTTCAAATTAAGAAAAAAAACCCATTGAAGTAATCGATTAAAACTGCATGTAAGTATATCAAAATTTGTATGAATCAAATTACAGCCAGATGTTCTAGTTATATCAACATTTTCTTGTCAAATTTTGAAGTTGTGTACAATAACCAGCAGACATTCTTCACATAGAGATGACATCATGTACCGGTGAGCGACAGTTTTCACGGTTACCACCCGTACCTGCATTTTATTACATTCGGGCCATAACATTGTCAGTGAAGTATAAAACATTCAATCAAGAGTAAAATAAGAAGCTGTATATTGCACTAAAATGATATCCATTAAACTATAAATCGCAGAATTGTATACACCTAGGAGATTAATTAATCAGGAACACGAGTGTATTTGTTTTGATTATGATTAACAGGTTGGCACCAATCTTTTGAATATTTCGACGTTCAAGTTCATTTATTTCACTCATAAAATATAATGTTACTTGAGAATGACCGACTAAATCAAATATGTTTCTAATTAAAGTACACATTTCATAAGTATTACATAATTTGAAGATGACATAAGTGTTCTAAATTTTAAGATGTTTGGGTTTTTAAGATAATGATAAACATGTGACAGTGCACTACATTCTAAAACATAATGAAATTCATCGCCAATTTGATTGGCTTCACATAAGCCGCACTTGCGGTCTTCACGTGGAGCATTGTTCCATCTACCAATTTCTATAGGGAGGTGATGGTTTGTAGTTGTATATTTAACAAACAAGTTTCTTAATTTTCGTGGTAGTATTAATAAATAGTCTTCACAACAAAAATTATATTTAAAAATACGATATATAGTACCTTTTGACGAACTATCTAACTCACTATTCCATTTTTTGACAAATTGATCATTAAGATTTTGTTTGACAATGTTTCTAACCATTTTACGTTATCAGGATTTTGCTGATGCCATTCAAATTTAGGATAAACCACAGCTATCAAGAATGTTTTTTATACAAACTAGCCACTTATTATTGATTTCACCTCTAATGTAACAACTGATTAAAAGATACGTAAACATAGTTTTACATAACTTATTCTCCTGGCATAACATCATCTTTGCCCAAAATCCAATCATTCTCGTATTAATTGTTATATATAATGGAAAACGACCTGTCTCCCAATAGACCATAAAACTTGGGGTACTACTTTTACACTTTAGTATGTGTTTAAGGAACCTTAAATGTACACGCTCGATAACATCAATATTTTCGTAACCCCATATTACACAAGAGTATAGTAAAACTTGTAAAACAACCTTGTCAAATATGTCTATTTGAATATCAAAGGACATGTCAAAATATCTTATTTTTCTAATAATACCATACATAGCTTCCTGGGATTAAGCACCCAAGTGTTTCTTGGCTTTACAAAAAAGAGCCAGATAGGGAAAATAATATTCCTAGGTAGTTATACTCTTTAACTACTTCTAATTTATCATTATTGTACATAAATGAGCACTTAGGAGCAGGTCCTCTGGAGAATATCATAAGTTTGGTTTTTTCACATTAACTTTAAGTTTCCAGTATTTACAATATTAATATATACAAAATTCGTCAACCGCATGTTGTAAATCTTAAGCCGACTCTATTAGTATGACAGTGTCGTCAGCATAAAATACAATAAAAAGTTTACTGTAAACAAGCAACTCTTCTTCTAAATCATTTGTGATACTACTTAACCCATTGACATTTCTCTCACTCATAAAGTTTTCTATATCGTTGATATACATGAAAAATAGAAAAGGTGATAAATTTTCTCCTTGACGTACGCCAAAGTTACTAAAGAAAAAAGGTGAAGTTTCGTAATTCAATTTTACTTCTGATTGAAAAGTTTTTGACTTGATACCGTTGTACATGTTTTTTAAGAATGTAAGGCATTTGCCAGTTATACCACTTTTATGAATTTTAAACCATAAACCCTCACGCCACTCAGTGTCAAATGCTTGCTTAAAATCAATAAAAGCACAAAAGAGTTTCCAAAAGGGGATATAAATTTAAAGTGCAATTTTGATGTTGTTGAAATTATTGTAATTTTGAAATAAATTTGTAAAAATTCATATCAAATCCAACAACCTTTTTTTTTTAGCAAGTTCTTCAAAAATCATATAGCTATAGTTTGCCAGATTGATTCCCAAGAATTTTTTTGGATACTAGCTTGCATTTGGACCAATCTCTGCAACAGTGGGGTTACAAAATTGTTTACCAAAAGTCGTTACATTTTACCTACTGCGGATTTGACTTAATTACTTAGGAGAAAAGAAAAATCATAAGATTAAAATTTATATGACTCTAAGTTATGAATAAGCCCTTTATAATCTATTATAGTTAAAGCCCAGCGACCAGACATTGTGGATGATATTTTACCGGAGGTAAAACAGAAGAACCAGATAGGTTATTTGAACTGCACCGTGGTCAACAAAGGTAACGAATCGGTGGTAAGTACAGCTAGATCTACATAATGATCATATATTTACCATGCTAAACACTGCGCTTGTCTTATTGAGCGCCATTAAGGATGTTAATCGAAAAAGAGAGGGGTGGTGCATATTAATTAGAATTGAGATTCTGATATTGATCGATTTGAAATACATGTATAGTGTATAGCTGATATACCCAGCATGTCATGCATGTGTACATTTTTTATGCATGTATATTGGCAATGGATATTGCCGTTATATTGGCCAGGACAGCTTAGTTAGACAGCGGTAGAGTTCATGACTTTAAAAAAGGGGTTCTTTGATTAATTCCTTGTGTATTAAACTGGTAAATTTACATTCTTCTTGCCCTGGAATTGCAGATTTAACTCTAAGACCTTCCAGATGCCAGATATTCTCTTTTGAGAAGTGGACAGTCATAGCCTATGTAGGCTATGCCTGTCCACTTCTCAAAAGACAATAGGTTATGCCTGTCCACTTCTCAAAAGAGAATAGATGCCAGATCGATGTATTTCTTTTTCTCTTTGTTGATTATTAAAAAATAATATCATACATGTATACCTGCCTGCATATCAATTTATGTCATGCAGGTCCTTTAACGTTTAAAAATTGCTTTAAAAATAATTTTTAGCTTACATTGCCTGTGTATTTTACTTTGCAATGCTTATTAATTAAGCTAGTATAACTTATTGGCGTACTAGCTGGTAGTCATGTATATGCATCCTGAAAATTCTCAAAAAATATATACCGGTAGATATTAACATCTTCCATGCAGTGTCTTTGTTTGTGATAACACGTACATCAAGTCAATCTTGTAATATGTAGCCCAATACAGTTCACCGATATCATAATCATACTACCTGTATTACTGAAAACTATAAAAAATATATGAAAAATAAAAAAAGAATTCTTTGAATATTATATGAGGTTATCAAATACGGTCAGGCGTGATCAAATCTATCAGAAAGCCCTCTGTGCTATATTGGATTTTATCACTCGGACCATATTTGATCACCTTAATGTATTACTCAAAGAACTAAGTTCTCTCAATCACCATAATTGATGTTACGTAACAGACATATCATATAGACTATAAATCAACGTACAAATATGAAAATGTCAGCCATCAAATAAATAATCTAAATCTTCACCAATTAATTAAATCTCAGTTTTACACCAGTGTTCATTTTGTGCGATACGGGTGTAAAACTGAGGTTAAATTAATTGGTGAAGATGTAGGATTGCTAAAACTCCTAGACATCACAGGTGTCTTATCTTTGATTTAGTAACAGTAAAATAAAACAATATTGGCACCTAATTTAAATAACCGAAGAATATGTCATTGAGATGTTTTATTCACCTCTGAAAAGCCATTTTTGAACATAATGCCTCGCTTTGCATCAAATATTGTTCTGCATTTGTGATCTAGATTATTGAAAATAAAAAAAATGTATAAATCTTGTGTAGTTACAATGAAACTTTTTATCTTAATATGATCCTGCACATCAATACGATCCTGAAAATTACATATTTTTCTACACTTAACAGGTGCAATGGTCAAAAGTGGAAACGGTAAATGGTGGAAATCCTATTTTGCTCAGTGAAGATGACAAAACTGTGTATCGAGGTAATGAGAATGTTTGTGCCCATGCAATCTTTGCGACGAGCAAGTTAATTTACATAGAATGGAAATAATTTTTTTTATTGTTACATAATACCATTGTCTTGACAATCAAGGTATACCTATGTTGAATGTCTTTTCTCCTGGAATATAACTTATTTGCATTTTAATAAGCTTTATATATATAAAAGTTTGAAAGAATGGTTAACATGTTGTACTATTATGCTTTCATCTTATCTTAAGTTTAACAAATCTGAGGATTATATTAAGATTGCCTTGAACTTTCTCCACCTCCCACTCTCCCAAAAACCTACCCGCCCCCCCAAAGATAATTAACATAATAATTTTTTATGAATATATTTATATCATTTTTATTGTCTTTGAAATATTTACTGATCCAGCAAAATCAGTGTGTATCTATTTTATTGCTTGTTATATAACAATGTAATATTATATTCTACTTTAGAAATTAATAGAATAGGGCTCTATCAGTATTCAAACAAAAAGAGACATAACAATGGGAAAGGAATCTGCAGTATTTGTTTATATAGAGGGACAGGCAGGCAGGCACATATCTCATTTTCTATGGTCAGAGGGGAACGGCAATGTATTTACTGACTACTTCCACTGTCATAAATAATAAAAAAAATGTTGATCAATTGGGGAAGCTAAACATTCAAAGTGTGCATGATCAATGCATTTCACATGCATAATAATTTTACAATCAGCAGCAGGCCTGCTTTTATTTAATATTTAAAAGAAATAAAATTTTAGTTAGAAAATAAAGAGTGCAGTTTACTCCTTACCAATTCTGAGTGCATGCGCATGAATTTTTTTTTCAGATTTCAATATGATACTAGTAATGGAAAATATTTGAAGAAAATGAAAGCAGCAAGAGCTCCTTATTGTTTCATAATCAATCACGCAGCACAGCTAAGGCTGTCAATAAATTCCGTTCAGACAAAAAGTACGGGAAATGTGCATTATGGCATCACAGTATATTACATGTGAATTTGAAATATGCTATGTAACTTAAAAACTTCTAAGATCCTTGTAAAATCTTACAAATTAATTATTTTTTAAATGAAATTAACCCTGTGACCTTCAAAATTATTCACATATGCATTATAAATTACAGTTTCTACTAACAAATAATCTTATCTTAACAAGTTCGCAACGTTTTTCAAAATCTACGATATATTTAACATCAAGTTCTTTTATAATTCAGTTGTGAATTTTGACATGATTATGCCCTTGCAATATTGAATTTTTTAAATGACCTCAAAACCACAAATACATCTGCTTGTGCCATGCGACTGTCATATCACGTGACCACTATGAACAAAAGATATTGTACTGCAATATATATATATTAGAAATATATTGCATTTGAGTGACTGTTTTTGATTTTCAAAAGGACATGCCAGTTGAACTAAAGTATACGTGTTTTCATCACAAAAATGTGCCGATATTTTTATTGGCCGCCTTAACCGTGCTGCGCAGTCAACTAAGATTCCTGACTTTAAATTAAACCACTGTAGATGATATAACAGTAAAACACGCTTTAAACAAAGTGCAAAGGACGGATGATTTTACTTCGTTATAAGCGTAATTCGTTATATCTGCCAATATTACCATATATAATAAAGTCTCAGGGAATTGAAATTACTTCGCTGTAAGCGTCAATTCATTATAAGCGTGTTCGCAATAACCGTGCTTTACTGTACCTGTGCACTCGCTTACCTGTTAGCTCCTTTTGTACACTCCTTTGTACCTGACAGTGTATATATATCAAAAGAGAAGGTGCCACAATTAATATTCCATTATTGATGTAAATCTCAATGCAATATGTAGAGATTGTGAAACATTTTGTCACGTTAGGACCGAATAAACTAGCTAGTACTGGTAGCTGATTTTTGTAACTGACAGTTCAGGGGGCTTTTAAAGATTGAAATTTTGTCTGGAAATACATGTAACTGTGTGTATGAGAAAAGTTATCATCTTTAGCCAAGTTTTTCACATAAAAACTAATGTTCTCTTTATATCATATTCTCTTTACAGGTAATACTGGGATAAATGAGGATTCGGGACAGCGTAAATATGATATTCAGAGTCGTATTAATGGACGGAGAGTCACGTACATGTTGGTGATTCGATATTTAGCAGAAGATGATGCTGGCGATTATTTGTGCACGATTAGAATTCAAGGAGTACAGTGGCCGGAATGGCCAAAGAAGATCGGAAAATTAACAGTACAAAGTAAGTACTGTAGATTTATTTATGTAAATTTTTCCTGCAATGATCGCTACCTTCATAACCCGCATGAATCATCAAAGAAAGCATTTTATTGTTTATATTAACATCTTTCTTTAACTAATTGATAAACTGATTATGAAAAGTTAGTAAAATTCACTCAATTACTGTTAATTTACTGAAGTACGTTAGCTAAAAAACCAGCCAAATCGTCTCCTGTGAGACTTTGAGTCTGGCATCGTCATGATTATTTTGTGCAGTCCGGGATTTTACTAAGGTTACTGTGGGTTCAGACCAATCGATAAACAGGGCGTGTCAATTTCAGTCCTGTCACTCTCAGCCGCTGTAGATTTCGACCAATCGATAAATAGGGCGTGTAGATTTCAGTCTGGCTGTTTCTATAGAGCTATGAATTAACTATAAGTTTCCGTAAGAAATAGAAGAAAATTATACTTGTTAGAAGTAAATATAATATTAGTTATGTTCATCTATAAACGTTAATGAATTTTAATTAAATGCTAATTGTATTGTTTTCTTTTTAAATCCAGTTGCTCCTCAGATCCAGCCTAGTATCAACTCCATTTATGAAAAAGACATAGGATCTTCTCTTCAGCTGACATGCGAGTCCCACGGCAACCCCTACCCAAACATAACCTGGAAGAGAGAAGACGGTCAGGAACTACCCATGGGAGGATTCCAGTCGAGGGTGAAAACAGTTATTCTGAAGACTTGGGTGTTTAATTTCGTCATGTCAACTTCATATTGTGCTTACATTACTACCATGTGTGGATCCAGAGGTTTCTGAGGCCTATTTAAGTAAATTTACCCTTTGAATTTTTCCAAGGAATGGGTGAAGGGGGGGTTTTCCAGAATTTACATAACCATTCCCCATCCCCACTCACACAAACACACGCACACAGTTCCATGTATGACAACTTGAGTTGTGTTTTGTTTGACGTACAATCTTTGTATGGACTTTCAGGGAGCAACATTAAATCTGATTGATATTCAGAGAAATGATAGAGGGAACTACATCTGTGTAGTTGACAATAATGTAAAACCCCCAGACAGCTTCAAAGTGGAGGTCATCGTCTTTTTTCAGCCCTCCTGTAGGCCTGTGCAATCAACAGTGGGTCAGGCTCAGAACAGAAGGTTTAATGCCAAACTGGAGTGTATTGTTGCAGGTATGAAGAAATATTTCATGTCAAATGGCATATATGTGCAAAATATGAATAATCACATCATTGTCTTGAAAATCTCTTTATAAGAGTTAAAATTCTCTGTCATATATTATTACATCAAATGCCTCCTGTCAGTTTGTCTCTATATATTCAATATTCATTTATTTTCGCATAGTATACAAGGCGTTTATAAAGCGTACAAGCATACTTTGCTAAAAATAGAGTATAGCAGATATGTTTGCCATGAAAAATTATATAAACGCCGACAGCAGGTTCCGAACTCTTGACCCAAAACCATTATGTTTGCTAACCTAATGCGATTCCGTTATGCGACATCAGCTGATATTAACCATCGGTTTTTATATAGTAAAACTATGATGTCCGGATAGGGCCTTTTGCGTTAGCGCGACATCGCACTAACACACAACACGCCGTCGCGCTAACGCAACTTTGCACAACATGCTATCGCGCTAACACACAACACACTATCGCGCTAACACAAAACACGCCGTCGCGCTAACAAAACTTTGCACAACACGCCGTCGCGCTAACGCAACTTTGCAAGTTTTACAGTCTAGTAGGAAGTCGTGTCCGGAAATATTAGACTGCGCATGCTTAAATTTGTAGGCCTGCATGCAAGCATCGATTTAAAATAAATAAAATGTACTTCGAAATACATATATTATTTTCATTTATTATCAATACATGTGATTAAAAAAATAGTTACTAGTATGTCACTGTATAGGTATATGCTAGCGTGCATATAAATTATTAATGAATCTACCAATTGATAAATTAACCTTAAATATTTAGTATAATTAATTAATTCAGCAATAATATAATTATAACATGTACATGTCACAAATTCATATTAGGTGCTCTGTATATTACCAAAGCAAAGAAATCTTTAAATGTAAAATTACAGGTATATAATATGTCATGAATATATTATTGTTGATTTAATGAATTATATTGAATATTTAAGGTAAATTTAAAGACCTTTCTGGTGGTTATTTATAGGGACTAGAAAACATTGAAACGTCACAGCTACTCTTAGCAATGAAGGCACATCAATTATAATACAACAGTCAGCATAATGATAAAAATATTTATGTGTTGTGCATGTTCTATGCCTAAATAGTACTACACTTGTAAGGGTTTGGTGCATAGTGGGTCCGGCTCATGCAATTTGTATCAAACCTACTATTATATAAATGAGGATACTAAGAATTTATTGGTAAATTTACAGGTTATCCTCAGCCAAGTATGAAATGGATGAAAGAAACAGAGAATGGAAAACTCATTGAAATAGATGACGATGACAAATATGACATCACCAAGCAGTTTAGCAGCCAGCTACAGTATGATGAGTTTTGGTACGCACTCTTGGTGAAGAATGTTGAGGCCAAAGACTACACAAACTACCATTGTGTGGGTACCAATAAATATGGTGACGGAGAAACAACCATTTCTTTATTTGGTAAGCATAATACAATTTTTACTGCAAAAAGGAACAAAAAGCTGTATGTGTATTATGTGCAACTATGCAGATGTTTTTTTTTAGGTTTCCAATGAATATGCATATATACATGAAACATTTATATCATTATTTCTGTGGGTTATAGTATTTGCAACTTTATACTTCACTGTTTGTGAATTCAAGAAGGTAATATCTTTTGATAAAAGAAAATGATTTTATGTCCTTGCCAGTTGGATATTTTTCACATAAAGTACATGTAGAGTAATTCAAAGTTCTGTAAGCTACAGTCCGTCCCAAGATTTTTGCCGCATATTTTCTTAAATTACTCGATATTAATAAATATCTCTTTGTTCAGACGATGTTTATTCAAAAGTATGAAAAAATCCCAAAATTTTCTTTTTGAAACGCCCTCTCTAGCTTGTCAGGTTTCATTACACGAGTAAAAATAAATGAACATGTATTAGTTCTACGGGATTTTCAATTGTTAGAGAGATGAAGGTACTCGGATGATAACGTTAAAAAATTGTGCGAGGTATTCCGAGTGACTTTCGAATGTAGAGAAGATGTCTACATTTCCAATTATAAATTTACGTATGAAATCTGTTTTTGATCCTGTGAATTTTTACGAGGGAAAAATATAATTCGTGAATGAAGTTATCTTCGAAATTTCCCCTTTGTGTATTTTTATTAAAAGTCGTCCAAATGTGCAGCATAAATATCTTGGGACAGACAAAAAAGTTAACTTCTGTCAATATTCCAGTGTTTAACCGTTTGTGATATAATGTTGATCGTTTCATGTTTTACTAGTTCAACCCATTATTGGAAATATTCTACAACTCTGTCACTTAATAATATTTCTTTGTAGTAAAATATTTAATAGCCAGTTTACTTATAATATCAATTATCCTTTAAATCCATTCATTACTTTCCAAATGTAAGCTAAATACTATAATACTAGTAAAAACAACACACTGTGTCGAATAAGCAACGACACGCTGCAGCTATATTTGGCATATTAAATGTACAAATACATAATTATGACATAAAGTTGGATCACATGATTTATTTACTTTAATAAAACAATTCTTAAAATTTAAACTTTGCGCTGTACGTGTCGTCCTAAACTGGTATTTAACACCTAAGCACGTCTTTATGTAGCCTTGCTAATAAACCGGTTCTAAAGAACCAGGTGACACAAACAGGTATTCGAATGAAAACTTTATATTTTCGGGAAATTAATTCATTTTATCATACTTTCATGTTAAATACTAAAATCTGATTGGTTTAGACGCAGTTTAGAATCCGTTCTATTACCTTTTAGCGTTAGCAACACATTTGGCAATGGGTAACAGCGAACTGTTACATGCATGTAAATTATGCGCGTACGGTTCGCCGTAGAATTCACTTCATTTCTATATAAAAGCAGTAAACATTTTTTGAGAATAAGACATTCGGTGTAATAGAATAACTAGTGCCTGTTTAGGAGGGTAACTGTTAAAATTGACACCCCTCGAAAACCATTGTCAACCTCCGCTTCGCGTCGGTTGTCAATGGTTTTCTCGGGGTGTCAATTTCAACAGTTACCCTCCCAAACAGGCACTATTTATTTCTGTCTAATTCGTTCCTCAAATGAAAGAAATCATATTTAAACAATCTTTTTCCTTTTTCAGAAACGATGCAGTGTCAGGGACTTCACTGTTCTAACTTGAGTACAGATTTTTTTTTCTTTTTTCCTAAATTAAGAGTGACAATTGTGTATGATTAAAGACAAATATTTGATGTAATTTTCCCACCACTTAAAAAAACATATTACAAATGTCAGTTGGTCAAAACTATATTTTCAGAGTAAATGGGTCAAATAAGATGCTTTATAACTGAGCGCTTAAATACTGACATTTTTTAATTTTTATTTTGAAGAGTGTCTTACATATTCCAATTTTTTTTTATTTTTTAGTTAATACAACATCAATAATTAAAACTCGAGGTAAAATCTCTAAGTTTGATATTTGAGGTTTTTTTTCATATGAGAAATGTAGTGTTAAATGTTTGCATTTCACGCAGAAACTTGCTCTTGTTTTACTTCATTTGAGAAAAAGAAATTTTTATATAACCTACACAACAAACATGTATAAAAGTGAAACTCATTTTTTATTACAATAATATTCATAGACTAGATCTCTTCCACTTCTGACATGTAATTAACGATTATTAAAGATCTTGTGGAATTATTGCAATTTTGAAATTGTTGACATACTTAGATTTTTAAGTGAAATATATCTAATAAGTTTACAACACATGCTTTTGAACGTGTAACGCTATCGTAAATAATGATATGTATCTCGAACAATTTTGTTTTATCTATATCAAAGGTTATGTACATGCAAAATTGAAAAGAATTCCAAAATTTAATTTTTCTAGCTAACCTGTGCCGAAGACTGTAGTGAGCTTTTAGAATCAAAATTTGTCCTTATCTCTTGTCATTGGCATCGTCGTCCGCATTTCCATTTCTCTAGAACGACTGGGCTAACTTCAACACAAAATAATTTTGCACAAAGAATTTCTGGGCCAAGAAGATTCAATTTTGTTCAAATGTATGATGCGCCGAGCCCTACATAAAGGGTATATCATATATATATATATATATATATATATATATATATATATATATAATTTAAAAATGATAAATATCCAGAATAAAATCACAAATTGATCCTATTAACCGCCATTCCTGGCTCTTCAGGCAGTTGTGTACAAAAAAAAAAAAAACTATATTTTTTTTTTTGTACACAACTGCCTGAAGAGCCAGGAATGGCGAAAACGTTTGCGGTTAATAGGATCAATTTGTGATTTTATTCTGGATATTTATCATTTTTAAATTATTTAAAACTGTGCCGATTTATTTTTTGTTGTATTGGGAAATTATATATATATATATATATATATATATATATATATATATATATATATATATATATATATATATATATATAATCCTTTTTTACAGAGGCAGCAAGCTCTCAGACAGGCGTAATTGCTGGAAGCGTTGCAGGGGCTTTGATCTTAGTCACAATTATTATAATCATTGTGATTTTTGCTCACAGGCGATACACATGTATCAAAGGTAATATTTGTTGATACTGGATGCACGAAAATTTTTAAGATTGCAATTGATATCCGTCCGTCGTCATCAATCGTCCGTGTATAAATAATTGAACACTGCTATCTTATTCTTGAAGCGTACTTGGCCAATTCTTTTCAAGTGTAATATAATGCATCTTTGAAGTAACCAAAATTTTCATTTGTACATTTAAAAGAAAATCCAAACTTATTGTTATGTAAACCAGGAATCACTGAAACAAAAAAGTCACACAAAAATGCATGTAAGAGAAATCATTTAACCCTCTACTATATTTATACATATCTTGAACCCATGGCAGGGGTTCATAGCAAAATCGTCATATAATAGTGTTGGATGTATTTTTTAATGAATATTTTTTGTTTTACTAATATACTGCTAATTGAATACAAATCATCTTTTTAAATAAATGCCCTTTGTGAAAGATTTTTCTAGTTCAAGGGAGTGGAAGTTAAAGGGAGAGGGAGGTGATAAATACATTGTAATCTGTATCGATTTGATTTTCTTAGATTGCCGTTTAATTGTATTTTACCTCAAACTCAAAGTCTGTGTCTGCACGGCCAGCGCGATATTTTTCGTTTACTGTTAAAAGCTATATTTGTCTTTTTAGATGGCCATGTGGTTAGCGTGCTGGCCGCTCACTGCTAGGAGAGTGGGAACCTGTCAATGATTTCAATTTTTTCTAACTCAATATACCTATATGCTTTGTTTGATGGTCAAGTGTGTATATTGTTTGACCACTTAATTATTTTCCAAGGCTTCTCTTTCTATAAATCTCTTATGTTTTCTATAGTAATTACATTGTGATTTCAATCGATGGATGTTGGAACCCAGCATTTATTGTCGATGTTCAACTAAGAAGAAATTATGATAAGTCCTTATTTAATCTCAGTATGTTTAAATGCTACACATGTTCATTGTCAACTAAGAAAACAAACTTCAAATCACTAGTCATATCCTGCTCTCTATCCAAAAAAGGTTCTAATCAAAAGAAGATAATAAAGTACAATGTGTACTTGTACACAATGACCTAAAACTTCTCACCTCATTTTCAAAGTTATTTTCAAAGCATTCAAGAGGAAACCAACAATGTATAAAAGGTGAAGTTCATCCTTGAATTTTACGTTGTGCAAATGTATTCAAACCATTTATTTTACATGTTTCAACTTTGCGTTGAAAAGAAAATCCCTTAAAGAATCAAGAACCTAACAATAACAGAAGTAAAATACAATCTAAAAGAAAACAATATTGCACATTCCATTTGACTGTAAATGATCCTGAAGAAATTATTAAAACAAACAATAGGGAACCTCTCTATGTATAATGTGCAGTTGATAGAGCCATTTATTTCCACATACGAGAAATAAATTTTTTAAATCATGCATTTATAAGAGTTAAGATTTTTATGATTTTAATTCTGATTGTCAAAGATGCAAAGTTTAAAAACAAAAAACCTTATTAAATGATGCCGACTTTTACAATCGTAACATTTAAAATTTTTTACAACGTTTAATTTTTAAAGTAGTCCATGTATCGCACTACGTCATAATGCGGATTTTACAATGTTGGTTCGACTTTTACATAGCGTTATAGGTATCTGGTATTTATTTTTCTCTAAATCATTGTTGTAGACAATGGCAATAATAAGCAATTAAAACGCTAATGTAAGTTTTGTGTGTGAGATAGAAAATGATTAATTTTAAGACGCTGGATTTCGTTATAATAAAATGAAAAACAAAATTTCTGACTAACCACAATCTCTGGTAAATGCTTACATCTTCTTTGTTTTGACCCCCCCCCCCTTCGACTATTTCTTTTTTTTCCCCACTAAATCCGTTAAAATGTAGAGACAGAAGCATGTTCTCTTCATATATACTTGAATAATTAGAGACAGAAGCATGTTCTTTTCATATATAATTTATCGTCCACTAATTAATATTTAAACAATATCTAACATTGTTGACAGACCTCAACAGAAAGCTGAAGCAAAATGTTATTTTTACGGAATTTTTCTTGAGTGTCTGCTAGGTTTAGAGCTTATAGCCTGAAAATTAGTCCGTCAACATATAATTTATTTCACAAAATCTTTTTTTAAGAAGTCATTCTAAAGAATAAACACAGTGGATTTGGGTTTGAATCCATAAGATAGTAAAAAAAAAATTACTAAACACGCATTTTTGATATTCTATTTTGACACATCAGTCCATAAAGCTAACCTACTTGTAACAATTTGCGCAAAATTAATGATGTGATGTGGTTTAAATTAATGTTTACTCTCTATTTTGTATATCCAGCTCTAATTTCCACAAAATTGATATTTATTTTTAGGGAAAACGGGAATCTAGCAAATTTCCTCATTGTCATTATTTTTGCAAGGAGTACACATGTCTGAGAGGTGATAACAAAAAAAAAAAATAACTAGCATGTAAACATGTATATTTGTACGTGTATTGCTATAATGTATATCTATCAATTGAAACCAAGCTTCAAATGATTGAGCTCATTTAGTGCCGAGTATAGGACTACCTAAATATTTTTAGCTCACCTGAACCGAAGGTTCAAGTGAGCTTTTCTGATCACCCGTTGTCCGTCGTCCGTCGTCCGTCCGTCCGTCCGTCCGTCCGTCCGTCTGTCTGTCTGTCCGTCTGTAAACTTTTCACATTTTTTAACTTCTTCTCTTAAACCACTGGGCCAAATTTAACCTAACTTAGAACAAGGCATCCTTATGGTAATTGGATTATAAATTGCTAAAGTAAAAGGCTAATCCCTTTTTTAAAGGGAGATAATTGCGAAACAGTGAAAATAGGGTGCATGTCTTTAAAAATCTTCTTCTCAAGAACCACTGCACCAGAAATGCCAATATTTACGTAAAAGCTTGTATATATTTTGAAGATTCTAAATTGCAAAAATCGTGACCCCGGGACCAAAACTGGGGCCCCAGGTGGGGTTCAAAGGTTAACATAGAAAAACATAGGAAAAATGTTTAAAAATCTTTTTCTCAAGAACCATTGCACCAGAAATGCCAATATTTACATAAAAGCTTGTATATATCATGAAAATTCTAAATTTCAAAACCGTGACCCTCCGACCAAAACTGGGGCCCCAGGTGGGGTTCAAAGTTTAACAAAGAAAAACAAAGGAAAAATATTTAAAAATCCTCTTCTCAAGAACCACTGCACCAGAAATGCCAATATTTACACAAGAGCTTGCATATATTGTGAAAATAATAAATTGCAAAAATCGTGACCCCCAGACCAAAACAGGGGCCCCAGGCGGGGTTCAAAGTTTAACATAGAACTACATAGGAAAAATGTTTAAAAAATCTTCTTCTTAAGAATCACTTCACCAGAAATGCCAATGTTTACAAAAAAAACTTGTATATATAGTAAAGATTCTACATTGCAAAAATCGTGACCCCCGGACCAAAATTTGGGCCCCAGGCGGGGTTCAAAGTTTAACATAGAAATACATAGAAACAATGTTTAAAAATCTTCTTAAGAACCACTGCACCAGAAATGCCAATATTTTCACAAAAGCTTGAACATATAGTGAAGATTATAAATTGTAAGAATCGTGACCCCTGGACCAAAACTGGGGCCTCAGACAGGGTTCAAAGTTTAACATGTATAAGAAAATGTTTAAAAATCTTCTCAAGATCTACAATGCAACAGTTTGAGATATTATGCATACATCCTTGGCTATCGTAGATTCTAAATTGTTAAATTCGTGACCCCCGGACTAATACTGGGGCAACAAGAGGGGTTCAAAGTTTAACATAGAAATATATAGGAAACATGTTTATAAATCTTCTCGAGAACTACAATGTTACAGTTTGTGAGATTATTATGCAAGGATCCTCAAATAGTGAAAATTCTAAATTGTAAAAGCTGTGACCCCCGGACCAACACTGGGGCCCCAGAAGGGTTTCAAAGTTTAACATAGAAGTATATAGGGAAAGTGTTTAAAATCTTCTTCTCAAGAACTACAATGCAACGGTTTGTGGGATTACTATGCAAGCATCCTCAAATTGTCAAGATTCGTATTTGTGTAAGCCGTGACCCCAAGACTAATACTGGGGACCCAGAAGGGGTTTAAAGTTAACATAAAAATATATAGGGAACATGTTTGAAAATCTTCTTCTCAAGAACTACAGTGCAACAGTTTGTGGGATTACTATGCAAGCATCCGTGGCTATTGTAGATTCTAAATTAACAGGTCGGGTACACTACCTTATATGGATAGCATTATTTAACACGTGACAGTATTTTCGTCAAACAGATTCTCCAATCCAGTGAATGAGTTGCAATGCATGACGGTCTACAACGTGTTTACGATTCAACAGACGCACGTGGTTTTTGTCTGTTTTATTTACAATAATTAGTTGCTTGCCGGAATGTTCGTACATCTTGCTTTTTACTTTAGAAGGTAAAAAAGGAAAGATTACGTACCATTAACTTTGTTCCATGCTCACATTGAAAAATACTGTTGTTTTAGGTGATCAATTGTTGCTTCAAAAATGATCAGTATCAAACGACTGACATACATACGCATACAAGTACAAACAGGTTTTGATATGAAAAAACTGCACAGTTGTGTATTGGTGACTTTATCATTGTGCACTAGAAATAAATACAAGTAACTGTACATTTTTAACATACGTGAATAGCCACGGTAGTAGAAATGCACAAATATACAAACGCAGAAGCGCAAGCTGTGCAGCATTTAGTATTAAGCATTCTGATGAATGTCCCTGAAGAAAATATCAACGCGCATTCTAATAATGTTGTCTTAAATATGGGATATCGCGTGAAAAAACGGTACTCGCTGCTTCTAATTCTATAGGACGTACCTCTCTTTTGAACATTGAAAATGGGGTATTTAAATAGGTTGATATAAGTCCTCATATGCAATATTTTATAAATGTGAGCATAGAAATTAAAGTTCAGACATAATTGTCAATATTAATTTCATAAATTCTGAAAAATCATTCAAAATGAGTTTCCAAAGTACAATTCAAAATGGTATATATTTTCAATACGCTTTGTATACACTGAAACTTGTAGTAGCCCACAATGCCTTGCAACTCATTCACCTGATTGGTTTGTCGATAAAAGTAAACAGATGGCTAATTTAGTATGCAAATTTATGCCGACGTCACAAAATATAGTGGTCTCGACCTGATTAGTGAAATCGTATACTGGGGCCCCAAGAGGGGTTAAAAGTTTAACATAGAAGTAAATAGGCAAAATGTTTAAAAATCTTTTTCTCGAGAACTGCAATGCTACAATTTGTGAGATTAATATGCATGCAACCTTTGATAATGTAGATTCAATATTTTAAAATAGTGACCCCAAGACGGATTCAAATTTTAACGTAGAAGTATATATGGAAAATGTTTAAAAATCTTCTTTTCGAGACCTACACTGCTTTGTCATATTACTACGTAAGCATCTTTAAATAGTGTAGATTCTAAATTATCGATCTAACACTGGGGCCCCAGAAGGGATTCAAAGTTTAACATAGAAATATAGATGGAAAATGTTTTAAAAAATTTCTTCTCGAGAATTACAATCCTACAGTTTGTGAGATTACTATGCAAGCATCCTCAAATAGTGTAGATTGAAAATTGTTAAAGCTAACCATAAACCCTGGAACAATACTGGGGCCACAGAAAGGGTTTCAAAGTTTAAAATAGAAATAGCATACGATACCAAATTTAATGTTACAAGGAACTGTTGTTCAGGTGAGCGATGTGGCCCATGGGCCTCTTGTTTTTAAAATGTAAGGCCATTTTATATAAACAAAAATAATGAGCACTGAAACATCTAATAGTTGATATTATAGCATTAAATGATTTATTTTTGACGTCGTCGTGTCAATAACTGCCGTCAGGTGAGCAGACAAATTGAATAACACGCGTTAGCGCGTAATGATTATTTGTCTGCTCACCTGACGGCAGTTATTGACACGACGACGTCAAAAATAAATCATTTAATGCTTATATTTTCATTCCCTTACTGAAGAAATCAATTGTTCACTTAAATAAATCGATATAAAGTGCAGATCACGGAGGGAGTGAATAAGTAACAGCAAGAACAGCTGCTTT
The DNA here is from genome assembly GCF_963853765.1 of Magallana gigas. Taxonomy (NCBI): domain Eukaryota; kingdom Metazoa; phylum Mollusca; class Bivalvia; order Ostreida; family Ostreidae; genus Magallana; species Magallana gigas. Next base: position 42,067,849 of record NC_088854.1, read on the forward strand.
GTAAAACCGATTTAAAGTAGTTTTCGCTTCCAAACTGTTGAGATGAGATCGACGAGCATGTAAATATAATCCATGATAAATAACTCTTGAAATGTTGATTTTAACAATAAAGTCAACTTTTTTTGTTGAATAATTATAAAACATGGTGTTTTGACAACATTCATGATATACATTTTTTTACCGATAACATAGAAATCACTGTTTGAGAACTACTTATGTAAATTACTCGTAAATTCATACGCAGTGAATAGGTGTTGCATTTAGAGGCATTTAAACATCACGGAATTTAATGGAAAATCACAGTAGAATGTAAATATAATGTTTTTGGTGCCTTCACGCCTTTGTAAATGCCAAAAGATCGTGGTGTCTAAATGTCTCATCATTATGTGCAATTACTATTTCATTGCATAATTAATTTAGTACAAAAACTGTAAAATTGAACAGCTGTATAAAAGGTCCAAATTCGATTGCTTGAATATTGGTTTAATGGTACCTATATGCATACTCTATAATATAGGGCCATTGTTGTTTGGAATTAATAAATTGCAAAATTCCTAATGTCCATGTATCAAAAGATTAATACATTATGTTGAATAAATGTTTTTTTTTAGGATTTGAGAAAAGAAATAGGTAAGTTTTTTTTTTACAAGATCTTACGAAACTTTTTACATATGTGTAAAATGATATTTTTATTTCAAGAGTTTAAACAAAATTGCAGAAAAAATCTATAAATAATATTGTTAAAATGACACATGGTACATGTGAAAATCTGTTAACATATTTAATAGCCGTGAACATGAATTAGTCTATTCGTGGGTTATTTTGTGTCATATATGATTTAATACAGTTACCAGTCTGACAAATTCATAATATTATAATTAACTTTTCAATGAACAAAGTACATTGTATTATAATTTTTTTTTTTGAAAATTTAGGATCACGCATTATTCAACATTTGCATTATCAATGCTTCATATTTATTTAGGGATGTAAAAGTAGACACAAAGAAAGAAGAATCTAACTATTCAAGCATAGAAGGTAAATAAACGCTATGAAAATAAAACTTGAAATAATCATTTCTAAACCCAGCTAAGCCCGGTTCCGACGCCTATGCTACACAGTTATGTGTTTTCCAACATAATTGTAATTTAAATCTTTGACAAAATCTAATCAGAATTTTACATCATTTTTTGGTAGTAGATTTATATTTTTGTTGAAAGTACTAGGAAATCTTCGAAAATAGGTCACTGAAGCGTTGAAGCGGGGGCTGTGTCAAAAATAGTTGGGACCGGAAGTATTTGATAAAGCATCACCCGTTTGATAAAGCAAAGGTTTTTCACACGGGTATATATATATATATATATATATATATATATATATATATATATATATATATATATAAATATATATATATATATATATATATATATATATATATGTAATGGGTATTTAAATATTATCTGAATTTAAACAAACGCATATTTTTTTCTATTAATTCTTTAAATTGTTGATTTAGATTAAAAGACTTAATGATATGGTATTCTCTAGTAAATGCAATTTGATTTTAAGGTAGCTCCATACTCGTAAAATGCTCTGAGGAAAGTTGAAAAACCGAACTGATTTCGATTTAATAGACTTAAATGTCATCAATTGTTAGAAAAAATATACATGTCATCACACTTTTTGAGATGCCAGATAAACATAAACTAAAGCATATTTTAGCATTAGAAAAATGTATTTTTTTTCTGTCAAAAGTAAAATCTTGTGGGCAGAAATTTGTTTTTCTTGTTTAATTTTAATGTCAACTTTATCAGAAAACTAAAATTACAAAAATATTTTAAAATTAATCGTTGGAATAAGAAAAACTATAGCATTTAGACACACAACTGAGAGAAAAGTCAGAAAAGAGTTATTTCCCCTTTGCATAGATAAAATATATAAAAATTTGGAAATTTAGTATAAAATTAAGTGCAAAAATATCTTTAACCTACCAATAATTCTAATTACATCCATGTGATTATATTCACATAAAATAAATAAAACTATCTTGCACAATTTTTAAAGAATTCAAAGTTTTACAAAAAAGTGTGACGTCACAGAACACTGGATCTACTTTAAACAGTTTTTTAAAATAAAATCATTCAATTACAGAACAAAAGGACTATACACAAAGGTTTGTGAATTGCTAAAAGCTTCAATTAAAAATGCTTTAAACGCCGTTGCATTGATTTGACTAATTTTGTTTAAGATCACTTATGTGTATATGTTTATTCATACAGTCATAATGAAAAGTTAATGGTGAAAGATGAAATTATTAAAGTTTTTTCACTTTGGAATATGTAGGTTAAAATGGTTATTTCTTTTAAATGCGTCGTTAAGCTAATTACTTCATATGAATATTATGAATTTATTAACTTAACTTAAAAGGACAGATGGTAGTTATTATTTTTAAACTACACCAGTTCTTAACAGAGGAGATGGTATAAAGATTCAAGAAAAACAATCTTATTAAAAAGTAGGAAGCTGGATGTTTTTAATCTGATAATAATTTATGGCTAATTAAATCACATTTAAAATTTTAATTTAGATCTTTTGACAATCAAGTAGGTACTCCTTTTTGAAAGAACATCACGATGTGAAAAATGCTGACATTTTAAAGTAGTTGAAAAACATTTACAGCTTCATTCATCAAAGAACAATAATAATGTTGCGTTACGACCTTTTTTCTATTATTTACAAATCATAGGGTTTTATTGACTGACTTTGTAAAAGAATAATACAATTGTATTAAGTGAACATGTGTTATATGTATATTCTTTTAAAAAAAATCACGATAATATGTGATATATTGCTTCTAAATCTCAAGTAAAATCAGTCAAACAAATCTTTAAAAAGACTTTGCCAAATAAAAGCAATGTTTTTGGACGTATATTGCAGGGACATGTATGACAAGTTAACACCAACTGAGAACACTAACCAATACGAAACTATTATGCGAACAGGTATTCAAATTTTATTGAAATTGATAAAAAACAATAAAATGGCATTAATAAAAACGTTATAATTGAACTCTACATTTACGTATGTTATGTTCATGAAATAATTATATGGTGAAATGGTAAAAAAAATGATTTATCACAAAAGAATAATTTTATCGTCATCTTATTTCAAAAATATAAAGAACTCAATATACATCAAAACAACACCTTATACGCTTATTGTTTTAAGTAAAACATTAACTTAATATTATTTATGTTAAACCCCTTCTTTACTTTTCAAGGCAACATTGACGCTTATTTGTTTCCTTTTGAATAAAAACAGTAACACCTCTTGATTGTTTATAATATAATATTACAAACTTCGTGCAAATTATCCATAAAAAAGTCGAACCTTTTTTTACTAGCTACAACTACCATTGACATTTCTTAACAATATTATAGTATATTTCGATTAAACTACGTCAGTTATGTTAAGTCACGTATTTATTTTGATTCATTAAGGTCTTCCGTTGGAAACGGAAGACCTTATTGTTTTTGCTTTGTTTCTTTTCCTCTATTATTAAGGTCTTCCGTTTCCAACGGAAGACCTTATTGTTATTGCTTTGTTTCTTTTCCCCTATTATTATTATTTTTTTTTTCTTTGACGTTTTCTCAAAAACGCTTCAGCCGATTTTCATGAAACTTTCAGACCTTACTGAGCACATAATTGGTAAGAAATTTATCAATCAAATTTTTGGTCGTCATTTCCGGTCCCGAGATATTAAAGATTTTATGTTTTTGCTTGTTCACGCGTTTTCTCAAAAAGTATCAAAGATAAAATTTTCAAATTTTCAGTGGTGGTAGAGAGTCGTTAGCCACAGTGTCTCTCATATATCCGGACGTCTGTCGTCACTTCCGGTCGTCACCGGAAGGAAATGAAAAACCTTAATTTTACAATTTTTTGGATTTGAATTTTTTTATTTTTTCATTCGATAGAGACGCTCTCAAAACTACAGAATATGAAATTCGTTTTAAAATCAATCCACGCATTCTTGAGATTTGGGACTCCAAAGTTCTGAAGCGAGGGTCCGCGTAGCTCAGTCGTTAGAGTGGTGGACTTGTGCCCAGGCGACCCGGGTTCAGTCCCTGAGTGCCGAATCTTTTTTCTCTCTTATTTGTGTTTTGATTAATGGTTTTATCTTTAAAATTATGGATTTGAATGTTTTCCGTTTTATTTTTGTCATAAATAAAAAAAAAATAGCGGCTTTTTTTTCAGTACAAATAGAGCAAATTCTGTCAGCAGCTCTCTAAATTCCGACGCTCGTCGCATCGCCCACATCAAAGACATGCCGCCGAAGTGCCCCTGCAGTTCGACCACATTAGAGTTCGCTGGGTCGCTTTGCCGGCATCAAAGAAATGCCGCCATCTCAATGACTGTATGCAAACAACATTTAGCAATGCACCCACGTTATTCTACTCGGCTTAAAAAGTAGGACTGCTTAGTATTTAATCCCATATATAGATACACACATGCATGTATACATGCGTTTATTGACATAGTTTGCTTACATATTGATTTCCTGAACATTATAAAACACTATGTAATCTCTCTCTCTCTCTTTCTCTCTCTCTCTCTCTCTCTCTCTCTCTCTCTCTCTCTCGTACAAATGTTTTAGCATTTAAATAAGAACTAGTTCAGGTAACATGCAGTCAATTGGATAGAGGCTAAATGTACATTGGCGTCCAAAAATTATACATGTATTTATTTCAAGTTACAGGATAATGTCTATGGATTAAGATAATTTGAAATTCATTGTTTAGTGATTGTCTTCTTACTGAGTGGAAGTCAATGCTAAAAAGTCATTTTTATTAAAGACGGTGTACTTTTTTGTGCATGTCTAAATACTGATACAAATCTGCTGCCTGTCTGGGATTAAGAAAAACCTCCGAAGTTTATACACGTAACTATACAAAAAAAACGGGTGACTGCGACAAGGTTTGAAAAATGACCACCCGTTTATGAGTGTTTGAGCCTAAGAATAAAAAATCAATAGTTACATCTTTCAAACAACGCTTATACATTGTTCTAACATATGTATTTTATTTAGAAATTGTGTAATGTGTGATATTTAGAATTTAATATTTTACGTTTAAAATAGAAGTCACCGATCGACCCCCCCCCCCCTCCCAGTTCATTTAGTTTTTCTGGCCCGATTTTCCTTGATCTTTGATCTTGGGCCTTTAATTTCAACTAATTACCATTCTAGATTACTGTACTAATGACAAGACCAATTCGTTCATTTTTAAGAGAGTTATGAATTTTTGGGCCTTTGAGTTTCGATTGGCGAGCTTGACATGAACTGTAAAAAAAAATTCTAACTCCCAAGCCCTTCACTCAATCCTAATGAAAATTCGTGAAAATGAACCTCGGACCCCATTCTTATTGTCTCTTAAATATGCAGCGGATTGAACAATTAAGACGGAATTCCGGAGATTAAACAAAAACAGCGCTTATTGCCTATACCTGGAAATTAAATTTACACAGTACACCCACCGACCCCCCCCCCCCTTCCTATTCACAAAATCATTTAGTTTTTCTGGCCTGATTTTACTGGATCTTTCATCTTCAACCCTTATTTTCAACTTAGTTCAATTCTAGATTACTGTACTAATGACCAGACCTATTCGTTCATTTTTAAGAGAGTTATGAATTTTTGGGCATTTGAGTTTCGATTTGCGTGCTTGACATGTACTGTAGAAAAAAATTCTAACTCCCGAGCCCCTTACTCAATCCTAATGACATTTTGTGTAAATGTACCTCGGACCCCATTCTTTTTGTCTGCCAAATATGCAGCGGATTGAATAATTAAGAAGAAATTCCTGAGATCAAACGGCGAGTATAGCCTGTACGGGGACTTAAAATTTACACAGTACAAGGGATGTAAGCAGCCGCGTAACATTTCTGTTGCATGTATATTTCTTGTTTTCCGTTTAGTCTGTATCTTCGATAGCGTGTGAAAACTACTTATGAATATTAGAACTGTGGAAATTACTGTCATCAAATTTTTACCGAATAATTTTACGTGTTACTGATTTCGTTATTTCTACATTTATAAAGATTTTATCAATCCTGCTGAAATAGAACAGTCAAACATAATATTAACGACACGAAAAAAAATTCTCAACACTGAAATACATGGGTAAAATGCATCAGTCACTGTTTTAGGACTTCCCCTAATTGTTGTTAACCGAATCCGAGATCCACACCTCCAAATTCTATTTTCGATTTATTTAAGACGAAAATCAAGCTCGGGTCTTTTCACCCTCCTCGAGACACAAACACGCATCAATATTTCTAATGACATCGCACTATTACCAAACCTGAATAGTCAGACATCTTACACGTTGTTTTTTTATCTCATACAAAAACTCAGCTCCTCTCCCGGGCAGAAACACATCAAATTCAAATACAAATTCGGGAATTATTTCGCGTCAGCCATGTTTGAGACACCTGCAAAGGTTGTGTGTTCTAATCTCGCCGGATCCCAGATTTGTTCTTTCTCTCTATTTCTTTCTTTCCTTTTTATTTATTTTTCTAACTAAAATATTCAATATAAAAGGATTGTTGGACTGTAGCACAAGTTGAAAAACACTCTTCAATTAAGATTTAGACAAAAACAGTCTTTTATTATTAGGGTCTTCCGTCTTCAGCGGAAGACCCTTCTATTCTTATTGTTATTAGGGTCTTCCGTTTACAAAGAAAGACCCTCTTTTTTTTTCTTCGGTTTCTTTTTATTACAGGTCATTAGACCTGTTATTAGGTCAAAAGACCTTTTATTTGATATGATTAAAATTGGGCTGGTCCTTCAAATTAGGGATCCAATGGGGTGTATAATCCTTCATCCATCCCTCTTTTAGATCACATCTGCATTCCCTTATTTTGTTGATGAAGATAAAAGGCAAGGTCATTTCCTCTTCTAAAAATCGGACGGAAGACCTCCTCGTTGCTCGCAACGAGATCGTGTCTAGTTATTATTATTATTTTTTTTTTTTTCTGTCACGTTTTCTCAAAAACGCTTCAGCCAATTTTCGTGAAACTTTCAGATCTTATTCATGACAAAATTTGTAAGAAAATCACACGAGATTTTTTTGGTCGTCACTTCCGGTACCGAGATATTAAAGATTTTATGTTTTTGCTTGTTCACAATTTTTCTCAAAAAGTATTCAAGATAGGACTTTCAAATTTTCACAGAAGGTAGAGAGTGAACGGCCGCAGTGCCCTTCGCATATCCGAACGTCCGCCATCACTTCCGGTTGTCACCGGAAGGAAATGAAAAACCTTAATTTTTTAATTTTTTGGATTTGAATTTTGTTTATTTTTTCATTCGATAGAGACGCTCTCAAAACTTCAGAATACGATATTCGTTTTAAAATCAATCCACGCATTCTTGAGATTTTGGACTCCAAAGTTCTGAAGCGAGGGTCCGCGTAGCTCAGTCGTTAGAGTGGTGGACTTGTGCCCAGGCGACCCGGGTTCAGTCCCTGAGTGCCGAATCTTTTTTCTCTCTCATTTGTGTTTTGATTAATGATTTTATCTTTAAAATGATTGATTTGAATGTTTTCCGTTTTATTTTTGTCATAAATAAAAAAAAAATAGCGGCTTCTTTTAGTACAAATATAGAGCTCTTTTCTGTCAGCAGCTCTCCGGTGCCCCTGCAGTTCGATCGCATTAGAGTTCGCTGGGTCGCTTTGCCGGCATCAAAGAAATGCCGCCATCTCAATGACTGTATTGCACACAACATTTAGCAATGCACCCACGGTATTCTACTCGGCTTAAAAAGGAGGACTGCTTAGTATTTAATCCCATATATAGATACACACATGCATGTATACATGCGTTTATTGACATAGGTTGCTTATATATTGATTTCCTGAACATTATAAAACGCTATGTAATCTCTCTCTCTCTCTCTCTCTCTCTCTCTCTCTCAAGTACAAATGTTTTAGCATTTGAATAAGAACTAGTACAGGTAACGTGGAGTAAATTGGATAGAAGCTAAATGTACATTGGCGTCCAAAAATTATACATATTCTATATCAAGTTACGGGATAATGTCTTCGGATTCAAATAATTTGAAATTCATTGTTAAATGATTGTCTTCTTACTGATTGGAAGTCAACGCTAAAAAGTCATTTTTATTAAAGATGGTGTACTTTTTCCTTTTTTTGTGCATGTCTACATACTGATACAAATCTGTTGCCTGTCGGGATTAAGAAAAGTCTCCGAAGTTTATACACGTAACTATACAAACGAACAGGTGACTGCGACAAGGTATAAAAACTGACCATCCGTTTATGAGTGTTTGAGCCTAAGAATAAATAGATGTAAAAAATCAATGGTTACATCTTTCAAACAACGCTTATATATTGTTCTAACATATGTATTTTATTTAGAAATTGTGTAATATGTGATATTTAGAATTTAATATTCTACGTTTAATATAGCAGTAAACGACCGACCCCCCCCCCCTCCCAATTCATAAAATCATTTAGTTTTCTGGCCCGATTTTACTTGATCTTTGATCCTGGGCCTTTAATTTTAACTAATTACCATTCTAGATTACTGTACTAATTACCAGACCAATTCGTTCATTAATAACAGAGTTATGAAGTTTTTGGCATTTGAGTTTCAATTGTCGTGTTTGACATGTACAATAAAAAAAATTCTAACTCCCAAGCCCTTCACTCAATCCTAATGAAAATTTGTGAAAATGAACCTCGGACCCCATTCTTATTGTCTGTGATATATGCAGCGGATTGAACAATTAGGACAAAATTCCTGAAATTAAACGGCGCTTATTGCCTATACCTGGAAAATAAATTTACACAGTACACGCACCGACCATCCCCCCCCCCCCGCCCCTTCCTATTCACAAAATCATTTAGTTTTTCTGGCCTGATTTTACTGGATTTTTCATCTTGAACCTTTATTTTCCCAAAATTCAAAGACAAATTCGGGAATAATTTCGCGTCAGCCATGTTTTGAGACACCTGCAAAGTCTGTGTGTTCTCTATTTCTTTCTCTCCTTTTTATCTAATTTTCTAGCTAAAATATTCAACATAAAGAGGTGTTGGACTGTAGTACAAGTTGAAAAACACTCTTTAAGTAAGATTTAGACAAAAACAGTCTTTTAATATTAGGGTCTTCCGTCTTCAGCGGACGGAAGACCTCCTCGTTGCTCGCAACGAGATCGTGTCTAGTTATCATTCTTTTTTATCTCCTTTTAAAAATATAGATATTCACTTAATGAAATCATTTTCTATTTCAGATAATCGTGGAAATAATGAGTATCTTTCTATCTATCTATCTATCTATCTATCTATCTATCTATCTATCTATCTATCTATCTATCTATCTATCTATCTATCTATCTATCTATCCACTCATCTAGCTATCAATGTATTTACCTCGAATCAACTCATATCATAAAGAGCATTTAGATTAGTCTTTATTTTCCAGAGAGCTGTATGAACAATTGCAAGAAAAAGAAAGTGGAAATAATGAGTATCTATCTATCTATCTATCTATCTATCTATCTATCTATCTATCTATCTATCTATTCTAGCTATCAATGTATTTACCTCGAATCAACTCATATCATAAAGAGCATTTAGATTGGTCTTTATTTTCTAGAGAGTTGTATGAACAATTGCAAGAAAAAGAAAGTATTGCAAAGAAAGGAAATTCCGACAACCAGAACATACCGCTTAAAACTAAAGGTATACGGTATTTTTTCCCAACAGTTGAATAATTTAATTATTTCGGTTGTTGCAATGCGAAAAAATAATATACAAATAAAAATATAATGCAATGTTGAATTGAAAAAGGTACGAAACGCGTGAAGTAGTCTCATTCAAGATGGAATTTTGGAAATTTTATAAAAATGCTTTTATTTTACATGCGGGGTTTCTTCACAAACGGTTAAAGTGATAAAAATGACTTTTAAAAAATAACGATGTATATTTTTGATGAATATTCTTAAAAGGGAATATCCCTATACGACCCTATAAAACAAGGGTGCGTCTTTTTACACAAATGAACCAACATGTACCCATAATAAACTCTAATAATACCCCTAGTGACCTAATGACCTTTGATGTACCCCAATGATACAACATATGTCATTAATGATTCCCTTGATTAATCTTTGTACCAAAATGCAACACAAATGAATAAGCAACTACACTACAGCGCAATTTAAGAACTATAGACAAGTGTTACCCATTGAACCCAAATAATATCCCAACCAAACTCATTGATCCCCCAATGATCTCCAAGGAACCTTAATCTTTGCCTCATTTAACCTGAAATAAGCCCCTTGCAATGGTATGATGCATTTCGTAGTGAATATTAAATTTCAAATGATACATAAATATATTCCATCTATACAATGAACCCCAACCATACCCCCAATTAACATTATTGTACACAAAAATTAGGGTTAGGATTAGGATGGTAGTAGAAGTACTTAATTGAGTCCCAATGATACATTAATGAACCACTTCAATGAAAAACAATATGTTATATAAAAAATCTTATTTTCTAAATAAACGAACGACACTAAATGCTAATATATGTTGTTATACTTTCATGTTAAATACTGAAATCTGATTGGTTAAGACGCAGTTAATAATATTTACTATTACCCTCAGCGTTAGCAACGCACTTGGCAACGGGTAACATTAAAAAATGTTACATGCGCGAAAATTATGCGCGTACGGTTCGCTGTAGAATTCACGTTATTCCTATATAAAAGCAGTAAAATTTTCTTAAAAATTTTAAAAAAGACATTCAGTATAACAAAATAAATAGTGCCTGTTTGGGAGGATAACAGTTGAAATTGACACCCCTCGAAAACCATTGTCAACCTCCGCTTCGCGTCGGTTGACAATGGTTTTCTCGGGGTGTCAATTTCAACTGTTACCCTCCCAAACAGGCACTATTTATATAATAACTATCCCTGCTGATACGTACAGTGCACCTTACTGACCGCCATAGTATGATAATGGATGAAAACGTTCATATATCGTCAAATATACCTCCAGTGCATTTAATCCTTAAAAAAGACACAAATGAAAAATATAAATCTTCTTTTAAAAAGCCCTCGTTAAAATATGTGTACTCAATTAATAATGTTTAAAACAGTAATTAACATTGTTAACGCAAATAATAAATATGTTGAACTTATTTCACCTCTAATGAATTTTACAACCTCATTTTAGGAAGCCTAACTAGTTTTATACATCTATGACCACTGGGCACATTCATCATTTGTCTTGTTATCATCAATGATTAGTGCTTTGTGCCAAAAATTAATTTTTGTTTTCTTTTTCACTTTTTTGAATTAAGGATATCTATTCTACTATTTAAAAATAATGGAATCAATTTCTTTTCTACTTTAAAACTGGTGAATCATGTAAATATTGTACCAAACTTAATTATTCCAATCGGGACTTGTTTTTCTATCAGTGTTTGTTAATTAATTATCTGTAAAAATTAAGTTCTAATCCAAACACTAAGGTACTGACGGGAGTTGATTTTATTGATTTTTATTTATCTTAAAATCAACGATATGTTTGATGGCAATTCATATCTAAGCTGCATTTGAATATTAACGCAAAATTTTTCTAATATTAATTCTCGGGTTTTTCCGACAAGAATTGTGAGCTTTAGACGGAAAAACTCACATGAATAATATTGTAAAACAGTTAAAGACAGAAATAACGCCATCAAACTCTACGATGCATTATGTGTCAGTAATCTAAATATTTCTGGAAAAGTGTATCCTAGCTAGCAATTAGAAATAATAAACTCTAGGCTACACCAGTACTGGCCCAGTCTTCAGATTGAACAACCTGCCCTTGGTACAAGAAACGGCGCTTTTTATGATCAATGACAGCAAACTAGTCTCATTGAACTCTGGCGTAGGAATACATTCGATTACAAAAATATCTAAATTGTCAGTACCATTAATAAACTTACAATTTTCAAGGTATTTGTATTTAATATTTCTTGGAAAACAATGCTTTTAAATACATAACATCCAATTTATCGATTATTTTCAAGTACTAAGTCTTGTCCGCGGTGATGATTTATGCTTAAGTCCAAACACTGTTTCAATTCCGTTATGGAAAGGTAACTGCATAGGAGAGTTGATTAAAATCAACTCCCAAGCAAAACGGGATTTTGGATCGGATTCTATATCTATTTTTGTTTTATTAATTGTTAATAACTTTTATTTAATTGTTTCAATCGAATAAAAATATGATATTTACTTCATAAATTAACCATACTTTTTGCTTTTTATTGAAATGTTTGTAATCTTTTTATAGATTCAAGCGATGATAAATTCGTGGGGGCACAATATGCTAAAGAATATACGAACCCATCATTTGTGAAGTAAACCGTTATTTATGTTTGCTTCTGAGGCAATTTGTATAGTACTTCAGAGTATGCTCGTCATCTGTGGGAACATTGTAATGATTAAAGCAAAGACATGTATTAAGTATTCACATTCATAATATATATATGAATTAATTATTTCATTGAATTTGAGTTTGTTGATTTCATATCGGATAAATGTTCATTTCTGTTTGATTTATCTATCTATTCATCTAGCTATCATTGTATTTACCTCGAATCAACTCATATCATAAAGAGCATTTAGATTGGTCTTTATTTTCTAGAGAGTTGTATGAACAATTGCAAGAAAAAGAAAGTATTGCAAAGGAAGGAAATTCCGACAACCAGAACATACCGCCTAAAACTAAAGGTATACGGTATTTTTTTCCCAACAGTTGAATAATTTAATTATTTCGGTTGTTGCAATGCAAAAAATAATATACAAATAAAAATATAATGCAATGTTGAATTGAAAAAGGTACGAAACGCGTGAAGTAGTCTCATTCAAGATGGAATTTTGGAAATTTTATAAAAATGCTTTTATTTTACATGCGGGGTTTCTTCACAAACGGTTAAAGTGATAAAAATGACTTTTAAAAAATAACGATGTATATTTTTGATGAATATTCTTAAAAGGGAATACCCCTATACGACCCTATAAAACAAGGGTGCGTCTTTTTACACAAATGAACCAACATGTACCCATAATAAACTCTAATAATACCCCTAGTGACCTAATGACCTTTGATGTACCCCAATGATACAACATATGTCATTAATGATTCCCTTGATTAATCTTTGTACCAAAATGCAACACAAATGAATAAGCAACTACACTACAGCGCAATTTAAGAACCATAGACAAGTGTTACCCATTGAACCCAAATAATATCCCAACCAAACTCATTGATCCCCCAATGATCTCCAAGGAACCTTAATCTTTGCCTCATTTAACCTGAAATAAGCCCCTTGCAATGGTATGATGCATTTCGTAGTGAATATTAAATTTCAAATGATACATAAATATATTCCATCTATACAATGAACCCCAACCATACCCCCAATTAACATTATTGTACACAAAAATTAGGGTTAGGATTAGGATGGTAGTAGAAGTACTTAATTGAGTCCCATTGATACATTAATGAACCACTTCAATGAAAAACAATATGTTATATAAAAAATCTTATTTTCTAAATAAACGAACGACACTAAATGCTAATATATGATAACTATCCCTGCTGATACGTACAGTGCACCTTACTGACCGCCATAGTATGATAATGGATGAAAACGTTCATATATCGTCAAATATACCTCCAGTGCATTTAATCCTTAAAAAAGACACAAATGAAAAATATAAATCTTCTTTTAAAAAGCCCTCGTTAAAATATGTGTACTCAATTAATAATGTTTAAAACAGTAATTAACATTGTTAACGCAAATACTAAATAAGTTGAACTTATTTCACCTCTAATGAATTTTACAACCTCATTTTAGGAAGCCTAACTAGTTTTATACATCTATGACCACTGGTCACGTTCATCATTTGTCTTGTTATCATCAATGATTAGTGCTTTGTGCCAAAAATTAATTTTTGTTTTCTTTTTCACTTTTATGAATTAAGGATATCTATTCTACTATTTAAAAATAATGGAATCAATTTCTTTTCTACTTTAAAACTGGTGAATCATGTAAATATTGTACCAAACTTAATTATTCCAATCGGGACTTGTTTTTCTATCAGTGTTTGTTAATTAATTATCTGTAAAAATTAAGTTCTAATCCAAACACTAAGGTACTGACGGGAGTTGATTTTATTGATTTTTATTTATCTTAAAATCAACGATATGTTTGATGGCAATTCATATCTAAGCTGCATTTGAATATTAACGCAAAATTTTTCTAAGATTAATTCTCGGGCTTTTCCGACAAGAATTGTGAGCTTTAGACGGAAAAACTCACATGAATAATATTGTAAAACAGTTAAAGACAGAAATAACGCCATCAAACTCTACGATGCATTATGTGTCAGTAATCTAAATATTTCTGGAAAAGTGTATCCTAGCTAGCAATTAGAAATAATAAATTCTAGGCTACACCAGTACTGGCCAAGTCTTCAGATTAAACAACCTGCCCTTGGTACAAGAAACGGCGCTTTTTATGATCAATGATAGCAAACTAGTCTCATTGAACTCTGGCGTAGGAATACATTCGATTACAAAAATATCTAAATTGTCAGTACCATTAATAAACTTACAATTTTCAAGGTATTTGTATTTAATATTTCTTGGAAAACAATGCTTTTGAATACATAACATCCAATTTATCGATTATTTTCAAGTACTAAGTCTTGTCCGCGGTGATGATTTATGCTTAAGTCCAAACACTGTTTCAATTCCGTTATGGAAAGGTAACTGCATAGGAGAGTTGATTAAAATCAACTCCCAAACAAAACGGGATTTTGGATCGGATTCTATATCTATTTTTGTTTTATTAATTGTTAATAACTTTTATTTAATTGTTTCAATCGAATAAAAATATGATGTTTACTTCATAAATTAACCATACTTTTTGCTTTTTATTGAAATGTTTGTAATCTTTTTATAGATTCAAGCGATGATAAATTCGTGGGGGCACAATATGCTAAAGAATATACGAACCCATCATTTGTGAAGTAAACCGTTATTTATGTTTGCTTCTGAGGCAATTTGTATAGTACTTTAGAGTATGCTCGTCATCTGTGGGAACATTGTAATGATTAAAGCAAAGACATGTATTAAGTATTCACATTCATAATATATATATGAATTAATTATTTCATTGAATTTGAGTTTGTTGATTTCATATCGGATAAATGTTCATTTCTGTTTGATTTTTTAACGTCTAAGACGTCATTTGTTTTGCAAAATAAAGTCTTAATGTCAATGATTTGATTAATACTTTTAATTACCATTATACATGTATGTTTTACAATTAAAATTACAATAAATTGCTTTATTTTTCCTCTGCGCAGGTTGTACAATATATTAAACAGGAATGCACTTTTATAGGATTTTTAGAAATCAATTTTAAAGGCTTACATAAAATTATGGTAATTATTATGCTGGAATTATATATGATATACAGCATAGAACCATAAATGAGTCAACCTTTTATCTCACCTGTGCCAAAGGTTCAAGTGAGCTTTTCTGATCACAATTTGTCCGTTGTCTGTCGTCGTTGTTGTCGTTGTTGTAAACTTTTCACATTTTCATCTTCTTCTCAAGAACCACTGGGCAGATTTGCCACCAAATTTGGCACAAAGCACCACTAGGTGAAGGGGATTCAAGTTTGTTCAAATGAATTGCCACGTCCTCTTTAAAGGGGAGATAATTGAGAATTATTGAAAATTTGTTGGTATTTTTCAAAAATCTTCTTCTCACAAACTATTCGGCCTGAAAAGTTTAAACTTGTGTGGAGGCATCATCAGGTAGTGTAGATTCAAGTTTGTTCAAATCATGGTCCCCGGGGGTAGGGTGGGGCCACAAGAGGGGGATCAAGTTTTACATAGGAATATATAGAGAAAATCTTTAAAAATCTTCTTCTCAAAAACTATTAGGCCAGAAAAGCTCAAATTAAAATGGAAGCATCCTCAGGAAGTGTAGATTCAAGTTTGTACAAATCATGGTCCCCGGGGGTAGGGTGGGACCACAATTGGGGAATCAAGTTTTACATAGGAATATATAGAGAAAATCTTTAAAAATCTTCTTCTCAAAAACCACTAGGCCAGGAAAGCTCAAATTTGACTGGAAGCATCCTCCGATAGAGTAGATTTAAGTTTGTTCAAATCATGGTCCCCGGGGGTAGGGTGGGGCCACAAGAGGGGGATCAAGTTTTACATAGGAATATATAGAGAAAATCTTTAAAAATCTTCTTCTCAAAAACTACTAGGCCAGAAAAGCTCAAATTAAAATGGAAGCATCCTCAGGAAGAGTAGATTCAAGTTTGTTCAAATCATAGTACCTGGGGGTAGGGAGGGGCCACAAGCGGGGGATCTAGTTTAACATAGGAATGTATAGAGAAAATTTTTAAAAATCTTCTTCTCAAAAACCACTAGGCCAGGAAAGCCCAAATTTGATTGGAAGCATCCTCAGATAGAGTAGATTCAAGTTTGTTCAAATCATGGTCCCCGGGGATAGGGTGGGACCACAAGAGGGGGATCAAGTTTTACATAGGAATATATAGAGAAAATCTTCAAAAATCTTCTTCTCAAAAACTATTAGGCCAGAAAAGCTCCAATTAAAATGGAAGCATCCTCAGATAGAGTTTATTCAAGTTTGTTCAAATCATGATCCCCGGGGGTAGGGTGGGACCACAAGAGGGGGATCAAGTTTTACATAGGAATATATAGAGAAAATCTTCTCAAAAACTATTAGGCCAGAAAAGCTCAAATTAAAATGGAAGAATCCTCAGGAAGTGCAGATTCAATTTTGTTCAAATCATAGTACCCGAGGGTAAGGAGGGGCCACAAGAGGGGGATCAAGTTTAACATAGGAATATATAGAGAAATTTTTTAAAAATCTTCTTCTCAAAAACCACTAGGCCAGGAAAGCTCAAATTTGATTGGAAGCATCCTCAGATAGAGTAGATTCAAGTTTGTTCAAATCATGGTCCCCGGGGATAGGGAGGGGCCACAATTGGAGGATAAAGTTTTACATAGGAATATATAGAGAAAATCTTTAAAAATCTTCTTCTCAAAAACTATTAGGCCAGAAAAGCTCAAATTAAAATGGAAGCATCCTCAGATAGAGTAGATTCAAGTTTGTTCAAATCATGGTCCCCGGGGGTAGGGTGGGACCACAAGAGGGGGATCAATTTTTACATAGGAATATATAGAGAAAATCTTTAAAAATCTTCTTCTCAAAAACTATTAGGCCAGGAAAGCTCAAATTAAAATGGAAGCATCCTCAGGAAGTGTAGATTCAAGTTTGTTCAAATCATAGTACCCGGGGGTAGGGAGGGGCCACAAGAGGGGGATCAAGTTTTACATAGGAATATATAGAGAAAATTTTTAAAAATCTTCTTCTCAAAAACTATTTGGCCAGAAAAGCTCAAATTTGAGTGAAAGCATCCTCAGATAGAGTAGATTCAAGTTTGTTCAAATCATGATCCCCGGGGATAGGGTGAGGCCACAAGAGGAGGATCAAGTTTTACATAGGAATATATAGAGAAAATCTTTAAAAATATTCTGGGAAAGTTTTCGGTCCAAAACTCAGTACTTAGTGTGAAAGCACAGGTTATGTAGATTTATGTTTGATGAAACCATGATTCCCTAGAGAAAAGTGGGGCCACGAAATGGGAGGGGGGGATATATAGGAATAGAGAAAAATCTTCTTACAGTTACTACATCAAAAGGGGCTTGGTATTTGCCAAAAAATAAGAGGTGGATAAAATTGGCAGATTTTCAATTTTTTTTTAGCAAGATATACTGTACTCAGTTGTCAGGATATTTTGATTCTGTAATGCTAATTTAATCAGAATTAAGGCAATTGTTGTTCAGGTGAGCGATGTGGCCCCTGGGCCTCTTGTTTAATGGCTGCTATTGTTTTTAAATAAAGTCAGCTTACTTGAATTCGCTGCCAGCTTCAAATTAACTCAAATCACTCTAATATTGTGTAATATTATACTTTCATGTTATTGGTATAGAGCAGTTGGTAATCCGTTATATTAGTCTCAGCGTTAGCAACACACTTGGCAACGGGTAACACAACGAATTGTTACATGCACGTAAATTATGCGCGAACGGTTTGCCGTAGAATTCACTTCATTTCTATATAAAAGCAGTTAAATTTTCTTTGAAAATAAGAAATTCAGTATAATAAAATAAAGAGTGCCTGTTGGGAGGGTAACTGTTGAAATTGACACCCCTCGAAAACCATTGTCAACCTCCGCTTTGAAAATTTTCTTTGAAAATAAGACATTCAGTATAATAAAATAAAGAGTGCCTGTTTGGGAGGGTAACTGTTGAAAATGAAACCCCTCAAAAACCATTGTCAAACTCCGCTTCGCGTCGGTTGACAATGGTTTTCTCGAAGTGTCAATTTTAACAGTTACCCTCCCAAACAGGCACTATTCATATATTATTATACTTTCATGTTAAATACTGAAATTTGCTTGGCTTAGACGCAGTTGATAATCCGTTCTATCACCCTCAGCGTTAGCAACGCACTTGGCAACGGGTTACACAATGGGTTACATGCGCGTAAATTATGCGCGTACGGTTCGCCGTATAATTCATGTCATTTCTATAAAAAAGCAGTAAAATTTTCTCTAAATTAAGACATTCAGTAAAATAAAATAAATAGTGCCTGTCTGGGAGGATAACTGTTGAAATTGACACCCCTCGAAAACCATTGTCAACCTCCGCTTCGCGTCGGTTGACAATGGCTTTCTCGGGGTGTCAATTTCAACAGTTACCCTCCCAAACAGGCACTATTTATATAATGTCGCCTTTCTGAATCAGTACTTCTCGACATCTTCTTGGTAGACCTGTGCACAATTTTTGAATGTAAAATAATGGAATTTCATTCCAAGTCTTAGTTAACTGTGTTTTTAGGTCATTTACATTTCGGATCAGGTAAAGTCTACATTTTATTTTGTTTTTCATTAATAGCCAAACATTTTCGAGTGGACTCAGGTCAGGACATTGGGTTGGCCAGCTTATCTGTGGTATTCTGTTCTGATGTTTCCAATTTTCAGATTCATTGGACCGATGACATGGGGCATTGTCATCTTGAAAGTACCATGTATTGTTGCCAAAATGTTTGACAACAACCTGCCAAATATTGTCATCAAGTGTTTGAATATATTTCTGAGAGTTCATATGCTAAACTTCCTACCCCATAATATGTTATACATCCCCATACTATTATTTTGATATTAGCAGACGACATTGGTGCAAAATGGCCAAAACACTCGGGTCTCCATTTTTCCGACGATTTTCTCCAGACTTTAAACTTTCCGTCAGGTTTAATAACAACCATCATTTCATCCATAAACATCACCTTCTTCCACTGGTTATTAACAGTCCAATGCAACTTTCCTCGGCATCAAGCTATGCGTTTCTTTTTGTTTACGTTCCGAATTCCAATGGACTTCCTAGAAGATCTCCTTGTGAATCCCAAAGAGTGGGGTGTTCTTTCTACTGTGCGACGAGAAACTTTATTAGGTGTACTGTTATTAAAATCAGCAGTAATATCTTTCAAAGTTGTGTTACGAGCATTTTTTACTAGCCTGGAAAGTGTCCGTTCTCCTCTGACAGTTAAGAATCTGGACTGTATTTTACAAAAGAACTTGCGACAAAGTCGTAAAGATTTACAGTCTCGTACAATGATCTTAAAAGAACAAAATCGACATAAAACCATTTGTTAACAAATATTTTAATTCCCATGATTATATTTTCCAGCCATAAGAATAAATCATTGATTAGTTTGTGATTAATTACCATTCATTAATTTGGTCGTAGGTCTTAAGTTCTTTCGTAAAACGCAGCCATGTGTCTTCCCTTTCGCAGCCTGTTTTCTTCATTTCTACGTTCCCTCCAACACTTTAAAAACTTAGAAATTGAAGACTTGTTTATGTTTAAAATTTTATATATTTCTGACGCCCTGTGTCCACTTTCTATGAGTTATATGATCACCTTTTTAGTGTCGTCTGACATTTCATTACCGTGTTTTGCCATTTTGTAAACAAGCGGGGAAATGTAATAATAAAATTAAATTCCGTACGGAAAATTCTGGAAATAAAAATTCGTGAGTGTTACTCCCCTTGGGTCACAAAAAAGATAAGTGTGACATCGTTTTATTGTCTGAAACGTAACTTCGAAGTCTTGAGGCGACGGTTATTATTGGGCGCCATTAAAAAAGTTGACTCATTTTTGGCACTATGCTGTATATGAGATGTTATAAATAATATTATAGATTTAAATATGTCTGTATCCTTTTTAGACGAGGTCACACAACCCCGTTTATTGGTTTACTGTCAGCCGAAGTCTCAAACCGGAAGGCACGCGTAGAACACATAAAATTGAGTCTACGCGTAAGATAATAGTGCAGAACAGAAAGTTTTCATGCATTTCAGTCAATATGTATTATAAAAACACGCATTAAATCTTTTTAAGTCCTCGGTGTATAAACACATTTAGAAAATAAACAAATAGTTTTATTGATCAAAATATTCTTGCTCGGGTTCAAATGTGGAATGAGTTACGTAACTGAATGCACAACGCCGTTGAAGATTCAGTTGGTGTACGAGCTCATTAATCAATAGAAGAGGTTAATGGTGGAATCGGTATTAAAGTTCCCAAACGCAATGTGCCATTTTTGAAAAGTTGTGAATTTTAATTTGACAATCTTTCACCTTAATACTACCAAAATTCATGCGCAAGCCGAAGTTAAAATCGGGACGGGTTATACACAGATGTTTTACAAATTAAATAGATGTTTCATTTGCTTTCAGTCTACTTGCGGTATGACTGCTGTTCGTCTCTAATGGAATTTTGTACAAAGAAAATAAAAACAAGGCTGAATTTGCCTTCTCGTTCGTTGGCTCTTTAGTTGATTAAGTTGAATTTAAATTTAAAATAATGCATTGTAAGCAAAATCTATAATAGATTATACATTTTGAAAGACTTAAGATCAATTCTCTGTAAGATCTAGAATCAAAGATTTATAAAAGGATCTGGCGACGCATATTCACCAATTTTCCTTATATTTCATACATCGACACTCCTAGGTGTAAAACGCAGAAAACCACTAAAAATTGGTTGCTATGGGTAATCGTTGCCATAGTAATCGAGGCTAAAGATGGAAAAATAGCAAAACTTACCTACTTTGAAGCCATATTAAAAGGTTTTGCCCACTAAT
The DNA here is from genome assembly GCF_963853765.1 of Magallana gigas. Taxonomy (NCBI): domain Eukaryota; kingdom Metazoa; phylum Mollusca; class Bivalvia; order Ostreida; family Ostreidae; genus Magallana; species Magallana gigas. Next base: position 42,089,196 of record NC_088854.1, read on the forward strand.
GTAAAACAGCCTTTGTCCTATTTTCAATTATTTAATGATATCAGAAAATTGATGGAGAAATCAATACTTTTAAAATGTTACCATTAAAACCGTTACAAATTTTTGAAATCAGTTTTTTGCGTTTTTTTAATGAGGCGAAATGGGAAACTGTTAATTTTTTACATCCATATCAATGTCCTTGCTATATATATTTTATTATGAAAATTGACATCCGTTGCTATGGCAACAAGGCCAAAAAATAGGAAAAATTGAGAAATTGAAGATGATTTTGATATGCTTTAATTCCCGATCTTAGAATTATTTTGCAAATGTTTTAGTTGAAACTTGTAAAAAAATATCTTAATTTTCATTATATTCCACAAAAAGCTTTGTTATGCAACAGGGAAGTGTTGTTGCCATGGAAAATTAAGTTGCGTAAAAAATCACACAGAAATTCTGACTTTTTGAAAAGTCCATAGCAACGGCAGTTACTTTTAGAAAATTTCAGATTTTTTTCAAATGTTATTAATGTTAAGGACAAACTTTGTTTTTTCTCACCATTTGATTTTATATAATTATTTATTTATCATAAGTGAATAATATCCATTCAAAGATGCCTAAAAATATTAAAATTTTCCTTATTTTTAAGCTTGTTACCATAACAACGGTTCTTAATTTTGATATTCAAATTCTTAATTGCACAATCATAATAGTGTCTACCAAAAAATCAAAGATTTGCATTTTTTATTTAAATTAAATGAAGAAAAAAGAGTTTAAGATTTCTGTTTAGTAACAATGGAAACGCTCTAATAATATGCGTTTCTCCATGAAACTTTTCTTTCTTTTTGAAAAATGACAACTATTTTTTATAATATATTCTACTCTGGAACCCCTAAGTTCTGCACATTACTCACAATATGTTCTCAAATACGCATTTAAATGCCAATTTTTACATCTTTATCCTCGGTTACCATGGCAACGTGACCAAATAGCAACAAACAAATGGTGTAAGACTGTTTTACTCACCAAAGTCTATCAAATTGTCAAGTATGAAGAAAATCCGTTACTATGCGTGGCCACCGAATTTTGACTCTTACATAGAATTGATCTTAAATATCATATAATATATACAATCTTAGCGATTGAAGAACCAAGTTAAATGTTAATGTTCATGTTTTCAGGCTTAGTTGAAATCAGGTTTGGGGTGAATTACATAGTAAAGTAATGCATTACATTACCATTACTTCATGAATTAGGGCATTAAATTACTATTACCATTACTTAATTTTCTTGAAGTAATGCATTACATTACCATTACATGAGAAAAGTAATACATTACCATTACTTTGTGAAAAGTCAATAAGTTTTAAAAAAGTAATTTAAAAACTAAATAAAGAGTTTTTGTAAATATTTCATAAATAAAACAAGCTTAAACATATTTACAGGTTCATGTTCATGTTCACTATCAGGTTCAAATTTACGAGTTGGTCTGTGTACGACTTGACCGGACACCGCTAAAATTGCGAAGTTGCCAATCTCTGTTATTTATGTCTCTGATTTTCGGAGTATGATTTTTAATGAAAGGAACGGTTGTATCGTAATTCGTGTAGGTGATGCAAGAGTTTACACAAAAAAGTTGTTAATGGCGAAGGATTTATCTTTACGTATTAATTTTGCATGAATCGCAAATGAAGAAAATCGTGTCAGATAAGTCGGTCTTAAAAATCGACAAATCGACCGTGACAAATCTTTTTATTGTTAAAGTTCTTGGAATCTTATTGTAAAAAAATATTTCTAACGTCAGGTGCCTGTGTTTGTTATCGGTATACAAATGTTCACTTTGTTTGTTAATTCAGCAGTTTTAGAGTTTTCGGGGTTTTCATAAAATGTTTACTACGGATACCGTCCGACTTGTGGATTTTCCCTTGGAACACAAAATTGAATAAATATAATGATTAAAAGTATCTACTTTGATATGGTTGTTTGATTTTCCAGGTTAGTAGTAATTTTTTGAGTTTTTTCCTTGGGGTCTTTTTTTACATAAAATACCGTTAAGTCAATTTTCTACAATTATGAAGGCCGGGATTGAGTAAAATTTAGACAAAGTATCAGACAATTGCAAAAAAGCCGAATAAACATAGATTGTAACAACTAATTCAAACTCATAATTTTTCGAAGCATATTCGAGGAAATCAAGGATTACAAATTCAAGCTTTCAAGACCCCGTCTTTCAGTACTCTCAGTACTTTGATTTAAAAAAGAAAAGATAAATTGTATCGCAGAAAATGTTTTAAGGATTATTTACGATATTTACGATTAACAATTATCGTCATTAGCCATATGACATGCAGCGAAATCATCATGATTGTTCAGGTAAAGGGGGAGGGCAGTCTAGGTTTACCAGGCTTCAGGTCTACAATAATGTCAAGCACGGTCAAAATATTGGTTATAAAATAAAGAGGACTATATGTACTTATAATAGTAAAAAGATACCTTGTTAATACACATCTATAATAAAGGAATTCAATTTCTTTTAAATCAACATTTTATTTTAATTAAACTTGAAGTATTTTAAATAAATAAAAATAAAGACTCGGCGTTTTAAACATAAAAACGTGTATTAAAAAGATCATGGTATAAATCGGATTATTAGCGTTTACTTCTTTTACCCTGAATTAAGCATAGAGAGGTCATAAATACCAACTGCATTCCAGTGTGAATTATGTATACTGAATACCCTTCTTCCTTAAATAATGACCAAAAATTTTTAACAACCTCACTTAATGTGTCTCTAAATGATAAGGAGGCTGACGGACCTAATCAAGGGTTTGGACATTATGATTTGCTATTATAATAGCTTTACTACTTAGTAGATTCCCTTTAATTAACTTCATATTTGAATTACAACATGCTAAAAGAACAACAAATACAAGTTATCCAGCAAATAAATTGATATACGCACTGTATGAATACATTCCCATAAATTTTCTTTAACAGACATTATTTCCTAAGTTGTGTTTGCACGTTAAGGCGATTCCATGCTATAAATAAGCAGACGTCATATATCTTTATTCAGATTTGACAATGGTCGTGGGAACGCCAACATGCTGATTGTTTTATAGCCCCCCCCCCCCCCCAAAAAATAAATTAAAAAAAATCCATACACACAATTCATTTCAATTTCAATTCAATTTATTCTCCCAAACCATTAACATATACAATGGTACATGAGGTGCAATAACATATTTGCATTAAATTGTGATGTCAAGGGTCTAATAAATTATATATAATATTATAATACAACATAGTAATACATGTGTCAATAAGCATAAGTAAGATTTGACTTGTTTTGACGTAATAAAAAGAGTGTTACATTCTTCCAAAGGTCGAAGGTCTTGTTAAAATAGTTCTAAGTCTTTTAGTAGTGGCGTTTAAATCTCTCGCAGATGTTGTTTGTACCTGAGAACAGATCACATATTTCGTACTCTTCCAGCGCCCATTTACAGGTTCTAGTCTTCAGAACTTCTTTTATTTCGCTGAGATGGACGAAAACAGGCAAATTCCACATTCCAGAAAATTCTGAGTACATGTATATATAGCATCAAATTTATTTTCGTCCTCTGCTTGTAGTAGCTGTTCCAACTGGCAAGAATACACGATCAGATCATTGAGGGTACAAATAAGATCCCTTTTGATGTGGTTCCAACATAGTACTAGTTTCAGGTTGGGTAGAATCTCAGACACAACAATCTGAAAAAGCAATGTATATAATTTCTTTGTCAACCACTAAGACGTGTCTTCAATCTATCAATATGCTTGGTATACCATTACCACCCTGAAAATATGGTGAAGTGGTCATCTCTACTTTTTGAGATTCTGGCTTATTTGCAATTGAATAGTGAACTGCGTTCTAGAACGCAGTTCGCAATTCAAAATTTAGAATTCATATTTGTGGCCTGAAATTTTCAGGGTCATCTACTGGTGATATACCATTAATTACCACCTTGAAAATATGGTGAAGTAATCATTTCAACTTTTTGAGATTCTGGCTTATTTGCAATGGAAAAGCGAACTGTGTTCTTGAACGCATTTCGCAATTCAAAATTTAGAATTCAAATTTTAGGCCTGTAAATTTACTCCTAATTATTTCCCACGATATTAATGAAATATATTTCACGTGATTTATGGGACCCAGTCTGTTAACATAGTACTAATTTCTGACACAATACCTGCCAACGCAATGTACATGTGTAAAACAGGACGATTACAACAACGAGACTCGTGACATTGATTTATTCCGGATACTACTACGGTACTCTCCAACAACAGCCATGTTCGTCAACCTTGTTCGATGGTTATTTATTGCGGTATATACTTACCTGGCAGATTTGGGGTTTTTTTTCGGGGGTACATTTTAAACTTACATTGAAACATTAAAAAGTCGTAATTTTGTCAAACAGTTTTGTTAGCCCCTTGTTAATGAAGCTGACACGAGTAATGATTCATAATTAAAACGTATGACAGAAAAAACAGAAAAATTTGCAAAATTGAAAGGTTCCATACCAAACCTGTATTTTACTGGAACTTCAAAGAATTTACAGAATGTGACAGCAAGACGAAATATCTCTTAGAAATGATAAAATATAAACAGGGGTTTTTTTTACTCTTCTGTTGATGGGGCACAAGTCTTATTTTCAAATTCGTCTGTTGCCTAAATTTTAATTACTGCAATCATTTCTATTCTAAAATAATTTTGTACATCATTAAAAAAAATCATATTGTTCGTCTGAAATAGCAATGCATTAAAACCATACTGTATGTTTGAAAGAATTGAAGAATCAATTCAATATTTTAATTAGCTACAGTTAAGAACATCTTGAGATAGATAGACTGGAAAATTTCGGACATTAGATGAACCGAAGGAAGAATAAAATACGCGTCAGTGTCAATTGTCAATACAACTGAAACGTAGAAATGGTGGAACTTTTACGGTTCATTATCTGGCGGGAGAAATCAGATCGTCTGCTGCAACTTAATCAAAATGTCTCGTGTTCCACGAAAATTTGATAGGTCTTGTTAAATATGACAAATTAATCCACAAGTGTCAGGCTTTAATAAACTTTTTACATCTGTCAATATTTCTGTAAAATTAAGTCAGTTCGGATTCAGAAACACTGTTAATTTTGCGGTAATTAGCACGTTTTATGGAGACAGGATTAATCAGATATTTTTTTTGTTTTTTGATTTTCCCTTCAAGTTACAAATGATAAATCGACGGACAGTTTGTGGTTAGGGGGGTTGAAAAGGGGGTAGGTCTTGATTAAAAATGTGTGTACCAATCTGTTTGTAATTATAGCAAAAACCAGGACCTAACAAGAAAATAAAACAAACGAATGCCTCAAAGAATCGGAAAAACAAATGAGATTTAGAATGCAATAAGCGGTATCAAATTCATAACAAGAGGCCCATGGGCCACATCGCTCACCTGAACAACAGTTCCTTGTAACATTCTATTTCCTAGCATATGTTATTTTTATTTTAAACTTTAAACCCCTTTCTGGGGCCCCAGTATTGGTCCGGGGTTTATGGTTGGCTTTAACAACTACACTAGTTGAGGACCCCTGCATTGTAATCTCATAAACTGTAGCATTGTAGTTCTCAAGAAGAAAATTTTTAAACATTTTCGATATATATTTCTATGTTAAACTTTGAACCCCACTTGAGGCCTCAGTATTGGTCTGGGGGTCTTGGGGCCCCAGTATTAGTTCGGGGGTCACGGTTTTACCAATTTAGAATCTACAATAGCCAATGATGCTTGCATCTCACAAACTGTTGCAATGTAGTTCTTGAGAAGAAGATTTTTAAACATGTTCCCTATATATTTCTATGTTAATTTTGAACCCCTTCTTGGGCCCCAATATTAGTCTGGGGGTCACGGCTTCCACAATTTAGAAACTTTACAATTTGTGAATGCTTGCATAGTAATCTCACAAATTGAAGCATTGTAGTTCTCCTCCATTAGATTTTTAAACATGTTCCCTCCTATCTTTTTATGTGAAACATTGAACCCCTTCTCCTGGAGCCCCAGTATTAGATCGCTTCTATAATTTAAATTTTTCATTATTTGATGATCCAAGTAAAGTAATCTCACAAAGAATGACATTGTAGTTCTCGAGAAGATTTTTTTAAAACATGTTTCCTATATATTTCTATGTTAAACTTTGAACCCTTCTTGATGCCCCAGTATTAGTCCAGGGGTCATGATTTTAACACTTTAGAATCTACAATTGCCAAGGATGTATGCATAGTAATATCCCAAACTGTTGCAATGTAGTTCTTGAGAAGAAGATTTTTAAACATTTTTCTTATATATGTTAAACTTTGAACCTCGCCTGGGGGCCCAGTTTTTGCCAGGGGGTCACAATTTTAACAATTTAGAATCTTAATTATACATACAAGCTTATGTATAAATATTGGCATTTCTGGTGCAGTGGTTCTTGAGAAGAAGATTTTAAAACATTTATCATATTTATTTCCATGTTAATCTTTGAACCCCGTTTGGAGCCCCAGATTTAGTACGGGGGTCATGATTTTTACAATTTAAAATCTTCACTATATATACAAGCTTTTGTGTAAATATTGGCATTTCTAGTGCAGTGGTTCTTGAGAAGAAGATTTTTAAACATTTTTCCAATGTATTTCCATGTTAAATTTTTAACCCCGCCTGGGGCCCCAGTTTTGGTCCGGGGGTCATGATTTTTACAATTTAGAATATTCACTATATATTCAAGCTTTTGTGTAAATGTTGGCATTTCTGGTGCAGTGGTTCTTGAGAAGAAGATTTTTAAACATTTTTCCAATGTATTTCCAAGTTAAATTTTGAACCCCGCCTGGGGCCCCAGTTTTGGTCCGGGGGTCATGATTTTTACAATTTAGAATATTCACTATATATACAAGCTTTTGTGTAAATATTGGCATTTCTGGTGCAGTGGTTCTTGAGAAGAAGATTTTTAAACATTTTTCCAATGTATTTCCATGTTAAATTTTTAACCCCGCCTGGGGCCCCAGTTTTGGTCCGGGGGTCACGATTTTTACAATTTAGAATATTCACTATATATACAAGCTTTTGTGTAAATATTGGCATTTCTGGTGCAGTGGTTCTTGAGAAGAAGATTTTTAAACATTTTTCCAATGTATTTCTATGTTAAATTTTGAACCCCGCCTGGGGCCCCAGTTTTAGTCCGGGGGTCACGATTTTTACAATTTAGAATATTCACTATATATACAAGCTTTTGTGTAAATATTGGCATTTCTGGTGCAGTGGTTCTTGAGAAGAAGATTTTTAAAGACATGCACCCTATTTTCACTGTTTCGTAATTATCTCCCCTTTAAAAAGGGTTGAACCCTTTATTTTAACAATTTAGAATCCCCTTTTCATAAGGATGCTTTGTACCAAGTTTGGTTAAATTTGGCCCAGAGGTTTTTGAGAAGAAGTCAAAAATGTGAAAAGTTTACAGACGGACGGACAGACAGACGGACGGACGGACGACGGACAACGGGTGATCAGAAAAGCTCACTTGAACCTTCGGTTCAGGTGAGCTAAAAACTATATCTTTGCAGTCCATTCCTGGTATCTACTGTTTATCGCCCATTTCTCTGTCAGGGTTTCTACAATCGTCAATTGTCTCTATATATCTCATTACTTCGTCCATATTATAGCAACATTCATTCTCTACAATGGCCATTTAGCGGGATTTTATTTTCCCGGTTTTATGCTGTTTGGTATCAAAGCTAAGTGTATCAATTTCTCCATACGACTTCATTTGTTACTCAGTAATAGAAAGAGAAGCCTCCAATTAAGTAAATCATCAGCAGAAACGGGGATTCTTGACATCTTGTTCAGCAAAATATTTTCATTTCTTGATTAATATGACAAAAAATACACCGGGTTATTCTTTGTCCTCATTAGCTACAGAGGATGACACCGGACAGAAAACACGGAAAATTAGGTCAACAGACAAGTTGGCTGATGTTGTTTTGTCAAATGTCAGCGCGAGAGCTGCATGTACACGATGTTGTTTGTCAACAGAGAAAACGTCACATCTCTTTTACACGTGCTGCTAATGAGTTGTCGTGTAACTAGTAGCATGCGCGTGTCCTGTTAGTATTCTATAGTAGTACGTGTACATACAGCAGTCAGTCCTCAATCATTGTGTCTCATGACGAGTACTTTCTATGTACTAATTGATTTGATGAACTATAATTAATTTCACCCATTCATCAGGGTCATCTTCTAATGTTATACCATTACCACTATGAAAATATGATGAAGTGGTCATCTCTAGTTATTGAGGTTCGGGTCTCCATTTATAAAACACTATCCATTATAATGGGGTTTTAAATATTGGACTTGAAATCATCGATTTTTTTCTTTTTTTTCGGGGGGTTCACGTCAAAACATGACTGAGGGAATATATTTCCCAATTTTGCGGGTATCGGCTCGCTTTAGGGACTGATATAAAAAATGAGATGAAAAACATTTAATTATGTTGGGTTTAAGACTTTTCCCTATTGTAAAACTGAAGATATCATTTAAAATTTTACGTCAGTTGTTTGGGGGGGGGGGGGGGGTCGTGTTATCATCAGATGTGATTAGTCAATGGTATAATTAACAATCCTAGTTTATCATATTGTATCATATTTCATATTTAAATGGTTTTTAGAGTTGCTGATATATATATATATATATATATATATATATATATATATATATATATATATATATATATATATATATATATATATGTCAATGATAAAAATGTTGAGATACGATGTCGATCTTTTATCGTTATTAAGCATTTTTCAATATATTTTTGCATTGCATGTCATGTGGTTATCTTAATGATTAAGTGAGATAATACCAACAAAACACATGCAAGATTACATTGACTTTAATATAAAAGTTTAAATAGTGAAGTACTGTCAAAAATGTTTTAGCAGAAAACAAAATCTGCAATCAAAATTTCCTCTCTTTTGCTTTAAGTCCATTTTTGTTTGAGCCTAAAATTTCCATAATATAGTAAAAAAAAAATGTCGAATGTTATGTCAAGAATAATTTATTTCATTTTTGTGTTTTGAACAAATACATGTATCTTTCATGACATTGATCTTTATAACAATCAAAATTTGATAAATCGAGCCTAAAGTTAATACAGTACCCTTAACAGTAACACAATTTCTCAAATTAGAGAGAGAGAGAGAGAGAGAGAGAGAGAGAGAGAGAGAGAGAAATATTCAGTATTAGCGTATGTGTATTTTCAGTAAGATCAACACTTTATAAACTTTTCAGGGTCAAGGGTAGGGGCCCTCGATGTTTCCGAGCCCGATGTTTAAAATCACAAAATAATTAATATTTAAGTTTTAAGGGCCTCATATCTCAAAGACTAGAGATCACCACTTCACCATAAAAGTATATTTATGACAGAAGTGGTCAACAACTATTACATGACCCTGAAAATATCAGGCCCCAAATATGAATTCTAAATTTTTAATTGCAAACTGCGTTCTAGAACACTGTTCACTTTTCAATTTCACATAGTGTTAAATGAGTGGGGACCGAGTCTATAAACTTATTGACAACCACATAACCATATTTTTACAATGGTAGGGGTAAACCATCGGTAGATGACCCTGAAAATTTCAGGCCCCAAATATAAATTCTAAATATAAATCCTAGAACGCAGTTCACTTATCAATTGCAAATGAGCCCGAATCTCAAAAAGTAAAGATGTCCACTTCACCATATTTTCATGGTGGTAATGGTATACCACCAGTAGATGCCCCTGAAAATTTCAGGCCCCAAATATGAATTCTAAATTTTGAATTCTAGAACGCAGTTCACTATTCAATTGCATATCAGCCCGATTCGTAAAAACTATAGATAATTGCATCACCATATTTTCACAGCGGTAGTGAAATACCACAAGTAGATGCCCCTGAAAATTTCGGGCCCCAAATATGAATTCTAAATTTTGATTTGCGAACTGCGTTCTAGACGCAGTTCACTATTCAATTGCGAATTACGTTCCAAAAACCGATTGCCGACATATTTTAGCAAACAAACAACATGATATACCTAATACAAAATATGATAAATTGAATCTGGTTGTAAGTACTTTGTTTTTGAACAAGTGTTACTTGAGAAAATATAACCCACAATACAATTGTCAAGTCGGGAAAAACAGTAATACCACGAACAATGCCATTTATTTGATATGCTAGTTGAAGGGAGTTGTACAGCAGATCGCGTGAAATTCTTCGTTTAGTTTTCATTTGCTTTGCGACCATTAAAATTTCGTGCACTTTGGTCATTATTATAGTGCAGGGAAATATAATTCTATATATACTAAAATACTATATGTTTAACGGCAGGTACCGGTGTTGTATTTAAAAACTAAAACAAAAACAAAATCTCCCAGGTTGGCATGTGTCATTAATACCTCAGGAATTCCCGTCACACCTGTGTCACGTGACTCACTCTTACCTGCGATTTTAAAATGGTGGACGTTTGTTTGAATTTCCGGACAAGCTCAAAGATGTTTACGATTACGTTTATAATTCTTGTTGGAATATCGTCAATATTTGGTGAGTATATTTGTTTCTTTTTTCTTCTGTAGACATAAAAAATTTTACTTGAAATTCCAAATAGGTGTAATGTAATTTACTTTTTCACGTGCATAATAATAGTGTTGTGACTCAGGTACGTATGTAAGTCTTAATGCGAACCGAGACTGATCGATATTATCTATAGAACGTACAATTCAGTTTAGATAGTATATTGAAATGAGCACAGAATAATCTGTAATAATCACATTATATAAATACTAGATCTAATGCGTGTTTTGATAAAAAGAATTCGTTTTATAAAAATGCGACAAGGGGAATAACTTTCGATCAACAATATATGTTATCAATATCGTAATACATGGATTGATTGAATAAACATTGCGCAGTTTTCAAATTAAGGAAACAAACCATTGAAGTAAGTGATTAAAACTGCACGTATATAGCAAATTTTGTATGAAACAATTTTTTTTAACTACAGCCAGGTGTTCTAGTCAGTATAAACATTTTCTTGTCAAATTTTGAAGTTGTGTACAATAGCCAGCAGACATTCTTTACATAGGGATGACATCATGTACCTGCATTTTATTACATTCGGGCCATAAAATTGTCAGTGAAGTATAAAGATTTCAATCAAGAGTAAAATAAGGATCGGTATATTGCACTCAATTAATATCAATTAAATTATATATCTCGATCAGAACTATAATTCACACCTACGAGATTAATTAAGGATCAACACATTACTAAGTGTATTTGTTTTGATTATAATTAATAGGTTGGCACCAATCTTTGGGATATTTCCAAAATGGGATATAAATTTGAAATTAAGTGCAATTTTTTTTTTTAAATTATTGTAATTTTGAAATAAATTTGCAAAAATTCATATCAAATGCAACAACCTTTTTTTAGCAAGTTTTTCTAAAATCCTATTGCTATAGTTTGCCAGATTGATTCCCAAGAATTTTTTGGATACTAGCTTGCATTTGGATCAATCTCTGCAACAGTGGGGTTACAGAAACACTTCCCAAAAATTGTTTACTAAAAGTCGTTACATTTCACCTACTGCGGATTTGACTTAATTACTTAAGAGAAAAGAAAAATTATTTGATTAAATTTGATGACTTTAAGTTATGAATATTCCCTTTATAATCTATAGTTGAAGCCCAGCGACCAGACATTGTGGATGAAATTTTACCGGAGGTAAAACAGAAGAACCAGATAGGTTATTTGAACTGCACAGTGGTCAACAAAGGTTCCGAGTCGGTGGTAAGTACAGATCTACATAATGATCATATATTTACTATGCTAAACACTGCGCTTGTCTTATTGAGCGCCATTAAGGATGTTAATTGAAAAAGAGAGGGGAGATGCATATTTATTAGAATTAAGATGTATAGTGACTATAGCTGATATGCTGAGCATGTCATGCATGTGTACATTTATTTATGCATGTACATGTATATTGGTAATGGATATGGCTGTTGTATTGGCCAGAATAGCTCAGTTAGACAGCGGTAGAACTCATGACTTAAATAAAAAAGGGGTTCTTTGTTTAATTCTTTATTTAATTGTGTAACTGGTAAATTTACATTCTTCTTGCCCTGGAATAGCAGATTTAAATCTAAGTCCTTCCAGATGCCAGATATTCTCTTTTGAGAAGTTGACAGACATATCCTATGTAGGCTATACCTGTCCACTTCTCAAAAGAGAATAGGCTATGCATGCCTGTCCACTCTCAAAAGAGAATATAGATCGATGCCAGATAGATGTGTATTTTTTTTTACTCTTTGTTGATTATTTAAAAAAAACCCTATCATACATGTATACCTGCCTGCATATCAATTTATGCCATGCAGGTCCTTTAAATTTTAAAAATTGCTTTTCACTGTCGTAAATAATGAAAAAGTGTCTATAAATTGGGGAAGCTAAGCATTCAAACTGTGCATGATCAGTGCATTTCACATGTTGGAATCTAACTTAATAAACCGAAGAATATGTCATTGAGATGTTTTATTCACCTCTGAATAGTAATTTTTGAACTTGATATGCCTTGCTATGTATCAAATATTTCTCTTCATTGGTGATCTAGATTAATGAAAATAAACGGTCTATATAATCTGGTGCAGTTACAATGAAACTTTTTATCTTTATATAATCCTGCACATCAATATGATACTGAAAATTACATATATTTTTACACTTAACAGGTGCAATGGTCCAAAGTGGAAACAGTAAATGGAGGAAATCCGATTTTGCTCAGTGAAGACGACAAAATTGTGTATCAAGGTAATGTGAATTTTTATGTTCATGTATGCAAACTGCAATGAGCAAGTAAATTTACATATAATGGAAATTAATTTTTTCATTGTTACATAATACCATTGTCTTGACAATCAAGGTGTTCCTATATACTGAATGTCTTTTCTCCTAGAATACTCATTTGCATTTTAATTTAAAGCTTTGTATTTATGGGAGATTGAAAGAATGGTGAACATGTTGTACTTGTATGATTTCATCCTACCTTAAGTTTAACAAATTTGAGGATTATTTAAGATTGCCTTGAACTTTCTCCACCTCCCTCCCTCCCCCCCCCCCCCCCTCAAAAAAAAAAAAAGAAAGAAAAAAAACCCCAAAAAACAAATTTATCATAATAATTTTTATGAATATACCGGGTATGTATATCATGTTTATTGTCTTTTATTAAGTATTCCAGCAAAATCAGTGTGTATCTATTTTATTGCTTGTTATATAACAATGTAATCTGATTTTCTACTTCAGAAATTAATAGAATAGGGCTCTATCAGTATTCAAACAAAAAGAGACATAACAACGGGAAAGGAATCTGCAGTATAGTCTTTGTTTATATAGAGGGACAGGCAGGCACATACAATGTATCTCATTTTCTATGGCCAGAGGGGAACGGAAGTGTATTGACTGACTACTTCCACTGTCAAAAATAATGAAAAAGTGTATAAATTGGGGAAGCTAAACATTCAAACTGTGCATGATCAATGTTTTTCACATGCATAATAATTTTACAATCAGCTGCAGGCAGGCTTTTATTCTATATTTAAAATAAATAAAATTTTAGGTAGAAAATAAAGAGTGCAGTTTACTCCTCACCAATTCTGAGTGCATGCACATAAATTTTTTTTTTTCAGATTTCAATATGATACTAGTATGGAAAGATTTCAAGAAAATGAAAGCAGCAAGAGCTCCTTATTGTTTCATAATCAGTCAGTCAACTAAGTTTCCTGACTTTAAATTGAACTACTGTAGATGTTATATAGATATAATAAAACAGTAATACATATACCTGTGCACTGGCTTACCTGTTAGCTCCTTATGTACACTCCTTTGTACCTGACATTGACTTGTATATATATCAAAAGAGAAGGTGCCACAATTAATATTCCATTATTGATGTAAACCTTGCAATATACAGAGATTGTGAAACATTTTGTCACTTTAGGACCGAATGTACTAGCTAGTACTGGTAGCTGATTTTTGTAACTGCGTGACAGTTCAGGGGGCTTTTAAAGAATGAAATTTTGTCTGGAAATACATGTAACTGTGTGTATGAGAAAAGTTATCATCTATACCGAAGTTTTCACATTAAAACTAATGTTCTCTTTATATCATATTCTCTTTACAGGTAATACTGGGATAAATGAGGATTCGGGGCTGCGTAAATATGATATGCAGAGTCGTGTAAATGGACGGAGAGTTACGTACATGTTGGTGATTCGATATTTAGCAGAGGAGGATGCTGGCGATTATTTGTGCACGATTAGAATTCAAGGAGTACAGTGGCCGGAATGGCCAAAGAAGATCGGAAAATTAACAGTACAAAGTAAGTACTGTAGATTTATTGAATTGATTATTGCACACTGTTTTATAAGCAAGATGGAGGCTGTCTTTAGAGTACTATTAATGAAAGGTGCAGAAAATGATATATATATTTAATTAATAAATTTCTGTCACTGAAACATTTCTGTCAGCATGCATTTACAGTTCTAAAAAGAAAATTATTAAACCCTGGTTTCACCAAGAAACAATATACACTGTACAATGTATTGGTGTACATAATATTACTTATGTTCATCTATAAACGTTAATGAATTTTAATTCATTGCTAATTGTATTAATTGTTTTCTGTTTAAATCCAGTTGCTCCTCAGATCCAGCCCAGTATCAACTCCATTTATGAAAAAGACATAGGATCTTCTCTTCAGCTGACATGCGAGTCCCACGGCAACCCCTACCCAAACATAACCTGGAAGAGAGAAGACGGTCAGGAACTACCCATGGGAGGATTCCAGTCAAGGGTAAAAACAGAGTTAATCTGAAGATGCATGGCATTGAATTTATTCTTGGCAAACTTCATATTGTGCTTACATTACTACCATATGTGGATGCAGAGGGTTTTGAGGTCTATTTTACTCTGAAAATTTCAGAAATTGAATTTTCCCAAGGGGTTGTGGGGGAGGGGGGTTCCAGAATTGTCATAACCATCCCCCCACCCCTACACACACAAACACACACACACAGTTCCATGCTTGACAACTTGAATTGTATTTTTGTTTGATGTACAATCTTTGTATGGACTTTCAGGGAGCAACATTAAATCTGACTGATATTCAGAGAAATGACAGAGGGAACTACATCTGTGTAGCTGACAATAATGTGAAACCCCCAGACAGCTTCAAAGTGGAGGTCATCGTCTTTTTTCAGCCCTCATGTAGGCCTGTGCAATCAACAGTGGGTCAGGCTCAGAACAGAAGGTTTAATGCCAAACTGGAGTGTATTGTTGCAGGTATGAAGAAATATTTCATGTCAAATGGCATATATGTGCAAAATATGAATAATCACATAATTGTCTTGAAAATCTCTTTGTAAGAATTAAAATTCTCTGTCATATACCGGTATTATTAAATCAAATGCCTCCTGTCAGTTTGTCACTAGTATATGATATTATTCAATATTCATTTATTTTCGCATAGTACACAAAGGGTTTATAAAGCGTATAAGCATACTTTGCTAAAATAGAGCATAGCAGATACCGTATATACAGTAATTTTCGCGGTGGTTTAATTTTTGCTATCTTCGCGACCTCTTTTAGATTGCAAATTATTGAATATGCGGAAATTATATCTTGTATCATTTTCTATAGGGAACTTTTTAAATCGCAAAAAAAGACAGGTGCAAATTAAGAATGTTTCAGATTTTCCCCATTTTCGCAATTTTTGTGACATGTGAAATTTGTGACAGTATGTTTGCCATGAAAAATCATATATAAACGCCGACAGCAGGTTCCGAACTCTTGAACCTAAAACCGTTATGTTTGATAACCTATGCGACATTATGCGACATCAGCTGATATTAACCAGCGGTTTTTATATAACAAAATGTAGATCCATGCATAGAACTGACAACAAGCAATTAAAAATAATACTCTTTCCAAACACGCCTCATTATTGACGAGGATTTCAAAGTTAAAGTTTCTAATAAACTTTTGAACGAATTAATAAACAAATTTTTAAAAAAAATTGTACATGAGAATCATGAAAATATTTTTTTG